>NC_135784.1:34639660-34984660 GCF_051106095.1 Pogona vitticeps
TGTAGCCTTTCCTCATAAGGGAGGTGCCTCGGCCCAGACATCATTTTAGTTGCTCTCCTCTGCACTTTTTCCAGTTCCATTTTTTTTTGAGGTGTGGCAACCAGAAGTGTACATAGGTGCACCCTTACCAGCGTTTTTTACAATGGCATTATAATGTTGGCTATTTTATTTTCAGTCCCCTTTTTAATGATACCTAGCTTGGAATTGACCTTCTTAATTGCCACCATATACTAGGTTGACACTTTCATCAAGCTGTCCACCAGCACACCAAGAGCTCTTTCCTGATGCATCACAGACAGCTCAGAACCTACTAACATTTTGATTTTTTGCCCCATTGTGCATTACTTTATATTTTCCTATACTGAAACACATTTGCCATTTTGCCGCCCATTCTCCCAGTTTGGAGAGATCCTTCTGGAGCTCTTCACAATCCCTTCTGGTCTTCACCAACCGGAAAAGTTTCGTGTCATCTGCAAACTTGGCCACCTCACTACTTATCCCTGTCTCCAGGTCATTTATGAAGAGGTTGAAAAGCACCGGTCCCAGGACAGATCCCTGGGGCACAGCGCTCTTCACCTCTCTCCATTGTGAAAATTGCCCATTGACACCTACCTATGTGTTCTCCCAAAGCACTGTACATTCACACGCATGCATGGCATTTGTTGCAAATTTCACTATGTAGATAAATAATCTTTTTTTAAGGGGATGGGAGCATTGTAGTGCAGAAAACAGCAGCAAAAAATATAATCTTTTTTTTTAAGGGGATGGGAGCATTGTAGTGCAGAAAACAGCAGCAAAAAATATTGGTGGGCTGGAATACCTGGCTGACAAATGTGCAGGAAGAATCTTTAAAGGCTAATGTTAGAACCTCTAGGTCATCCATTCAAGATGAATGGTGGAAGATTCTGGACATATAAAAAGAATTACTTCTGTTCATAGTTAAAATCACTATTACAAGGTATAATGATGATCACTGACATGGACAATTGTAAATGTGGATTGAACTAATTCATGGAAGATTGGGCTGTCCATAACTACATGTGATGATGGATATGTATGTAGTTCCCACAGACTGTGGTTGAAATGTATAATAAGTTGCAGCTAGAGTAGGCCCATTGAATTTTATTGATTGATTGATTGATTGATTGATTGATTGATTGATTGATTGATTTGATTTGATTTGATTTGTACCCCGCCCATATGGCCTAAAAGACCACTCTAGGTGATAACTCCTTTAGAGGTCCCATTGCTTTAATGGGTCTATTCTGTCTGGGTTTTGGCAACAGTACAAATACGCAGAGTTATTGAAGACACTTACAAGTTCTTCTTTGTTGCAAGACAGTTGTATTTACACGTATTTACAGTTATATACAGGCAGGTATGTTAACAGCACAGCAGGAACTGTTTATACAATCTGGCAGCATGCATGGCAGCAAGTGATAGTGAAGGAAGAGAAAGATACAAAGACACAGTCCACTTATATACATATACATGGCATATTTTGTCCAATCAGAAAACAGATGACTTCATGCTTTGCACCTGGTCTTCTCCTGGTTTCAAGTCATTACATCATTTCCAGAGTGATTCAGCACTCTCACATCTGTGCACAATGGCAGCTCGTTAATGAAACACATATACAGGTTCAGGCTTATAAAATTTCTATACTCTGACATATTCTAGTTATGACATATACTGTACTGAGCAACAGGATTTCAGTCGGTATGTTCCAGTTGCTGGAACTGGAAAACACAAGTCAGTGGGTGATATTTTATTCCTATCTTCTTTGTGGCCTTTTTAAAATGCACCTGGTTGATTACAAGAGAATTTTAAGAATTCATGAACTACCACGGCGTAATAAAATATAAATTAATAATAAACCAATACAAAAACAGAAGAACATAAAACGTTTCATCTATTCCAGCACTCTGTTCACTGAGGGTCAAACACACTTTTTAGAAAAGGTGTTTCCCTCAAATGGTGAAAAACATCCTTCTGTCCTAGGAAGTGATTTTCCTCACCTCTATACCTTACGTCGATATTTTAGAATTGGTCACTGGCCTTAATTTTCATATTTGATTGCTGGGGCACATATTTCTGTGGAAATCTCATCATGGCAATGAAAACAGACAAATCGTATTGAATAAACTGTGGTTATATTGGGCTCTCCCTTTCTTTTTGACAGTCCAGGTAGCTGAAGGTCAGGGCACGGAAGAGCCTGACCTGTTACACCATGGCTGTTCGGAGGGGAGCTGCTACCCAGCCACAGGGAATCTTCTCATTGGGAGAGCCCAAAACTTGAGTGCGACCTCAACGTGTGGCCTGGAAGGGCCTCAGGAGTACTGCATTGTCAGCCATCTCCAGGTAATGTTACTTGAATGCCGGACAAAGGCAAGACAACAGCCAGTCAAAGAGGTGGTCAGATGTAGTTTCTGGATATGTGTTTACAGTATGTTCTCAAACGTGCAAGTACTTATCAAATGTAAAAGAAAAGGCATGTTGGGCCTGAATTTGAAATGTGGAAACTAAAGATGGGCACAAACCACCGCTTTGGCAGTTTGTGCCATTTCGTTTAATCACTGAACGATGCGTTCAAAGTCACCCCTGCTCCAGTGGGCACCCACTTGGAGGCAACAGCCTGACTTTGGGAAAGCCCAAAGGCAGAGTTAGGGGAGAAACCAGCGCAGATTGCAAGAAGACTGCTGTACTATCCAGAACACATCTGATCTTTTCTGATTCCAGAAGGCAACTAGAATTAAATCTAAATAGTGTTTGGCAGACCGCCAAGGAGTGCCAAGAATTCGCAGGTTTGGAAGGCTGGGGAACCCTGGAGATCTGTTGTCAGTCAGAGCTGATAATGTCAGACGACATGGACCAGTGGTCTGACTCGGTTTAAGGCTGCTTTTTATATTCCTGTATTCAAGACAGGCTTGAAGCTGATTGCTCGTTGTACAGAGAAGCTGTGTATAGACTCAGAGTGTGTTACACAACATATAACATACCAAGCCACCCTTTTTTATTTTTGAGGTCCATTTGTTCTCTGTAGTGCTTGAGTCTTGAAGGTGGTTGAGGAGAGCGTGTCCATCCAGAATGATTTCCCGATCTCCTGGCTTGAGTTCTTTGATGACGTCTGTGGTACTTTTGCTGACTTTCAGTCCATTGTGACTCTTTCGACAGGACTCTGAGAAATGCTTCACATGTGACTCACGCTCACCATCATTACGTGAGAGCCACCGGATTGAGAATGTCATCTACCTAAGTGGCCAGGATGGAGAGCAGACATGGTGGCAGTCTGAGAATGGTAAGGTACAATAAACGAGACATTTAAAAGCAGAGCCTACCCTTCGGGCAAACCCCTTATTAATTTTAGGCCGAAACAAGTTTCCTGCAACCAATCGTGCAAAACCCATTGCCCCATCTTTCCTTTCTATGCTGCATGAAATCCACTGGACAGCTGTTTCAAAGTTGCTGAACAAGATTCTTGATCTTCACTGGGCCAGCCATACAGTGGTGCCTCGCTTAACAACGATAATCCGTTCCATGATAATCGCCGTTAAGCGAAAACATCGTAAAACGAAATTAAAAATCCCATTGAAATGCATTGAAATCCGTTCAGTGCGTTCCAATGGGGTAAAAACTCTCCGTACAGCGAAGATCCTCCATACGGCGGCCATTTTCACTGCCTGTATAGTGAGGAATCCGTCCCTAAACACAATGGGGAGCCATTTTAAGCACCCGGTGGCCATTTTGAAAACCCAACAATCAGCTATTTTTGAGCGTCGTAAAGCGAAATTTGGTTCCCAAAGCAGGGAACCGATCATTGCTAAGCAAAATTCCCCCATTTAGACCATCGTTTTGCGATCGCGATTGCGATCGCAAAAAGATTGTCGTAAAGCGTATTTGTCGTAATGCAGGGCAATTGTTAAGCGAGGCACCACTGTAGTGTTAGACAAGGTGAAGCAGGTGCCAGAGGCAGAAGATTTAGGGTGTTATGAAAATTACATCAAATTGCTAGCTAACTTAATTCATTATTTTATGCTCAGAGCTTGAGGAGAGATACTTGAAGAATTTTCTGTCTCATGTGCACAAATAACTTGACTAGGTTGAGTTGACACTTGGATAACTTGACTTAGGTGAGCTGAGGGCACTGTTTGCTGCTCTGCCTCAGGCAGCAATATGTCTTCAGCCAGAAATGAAGACAGAGGCTGTCAATCTGTAGGATCTGCTTCCGCCAAGTGAGAGGCTTTTCTTTGTGATTTTAATTAGAGCTGAGGGTGAGCAAGAGAGGGAGGGAGGGAGGGAGGGAGAGAGGGGGAGAAAGAAAGACATTGCACAGGTTTCTGCTAATAAAAACACGCATAAACACACAGTCTTTTAATTATAGATTTGAAGGCTTTGAGAAAAAGTGGGGAATTAGTTTTTTGAGAAGGCTTAGAAGAAAGAGGTTTCCCTGTTGTGTTCTTTCGGTTCCCCTTGTCTTCACATCTCAGCTTAGAACTTGTCCCCAGCTGTTGTCCTGCAGATGGACAAGCTGAAATGTCTCTAGAGGACAGGGCTATAGAAACACTGGCCGACATCCATTTGGATATCCCTTTGTCTAAAAATAAACTTACAGAGGTGGTCCTCACCATTTGGCAAAGTGCTAATTGCCTTTCTGGTCACCCCATTACAGTCTCACAGGATAGCTACAGTTGCTTCTACAACTGGCCATTAGATAGAACTTTCAAGGAAGCCAATTTTAAAAAACCTCCTTCCCTAAATCCATCTCTTAGTTCCAAATTCCATAGACCTGTTGAATCATTATATGTTTATGCTTACGCAAATTCCGTTGAATCAGTGCATCTGCTCTAATTGGGTTTTGTTTTTTCATTTGAGTTATACCTTGCCTTCTTCCAACTTGAGAAGCAATGTAGCTTATAGTATATAACTAAGGAACAATTTGATGAAATATAAATAAATTATAAATATTAAAACATATAGAATGGAACTATATTAGTGGAACAGACTGTGTCAAGGGGTACAGTATTGGACTTTTCCTTGCCGGAGGGATTTAAACAGACCTGCATGGGTATCTTTTGGGGATGCTGGAGCTGTATTCTTCATTGCAGGTCTCACATTGATCAGGTGGTCAGGCCGGATGACATCTGAGATGAGTCCAAACTCTGCCATTCTTTGATTGAAAGCTATGGGTTCCAATAGATACACTGTGTGAATCCATACCAATAGTTTGAAAGATTCTTTGTTTACACCTTATGATGGAATGGTGTACAATTTTTTTGCTCCCTCTCTGTACTCTTCCTTTGTGACATGACCTTTCCACTTCCTATATTGTATGGATTTTTTTTGTCTGTGGTCCTCTCTGAGCTTTTTGTGAAACCACATTTTTTTTTTTTTTTTTTTTTTTGCTGTCTTACATCTCTTTCTTGTTGTGATTATTTATAATTTATAATTTCTTTCTTTTTTTTTTTTTTAGAATCTCCCGGCTATCCTAGACCCTTTTTCTTGTTACGAAAAGGGACTTTACTTATCTTTGTTTTGGGTAAAATCAGCTTTCCTAAAATCTAACATACATCTTCAGCTATACTCAATTATTTTTGCTTCCTTTGAAATCAAGGCCAGATAAATATTATATGTTTATTTATATATATTTTTCTAATGGCACAACTAGAAACACAAGGGAAGGAAAATAGTAAGAGAGTAAATAATTAGCCTCTTCACTAGGCCTATGAGTCTCCCAGCTGCTGTGTGTAGAAGCCTGAAACAGACAAAAACACTTCTACATCCTTATAGGTAAAAGCAAAATAGAAATAAAAAGTGAACATTCTGCTTTTACTTATAATGCTTGCACAGACTAACACGGCTACCTCTTCTACAACTGTTATCGACACTATTCCATCATAAGGTGTTGTTTGACGCAATAGCTGTGGCTGTACGTATATGTGACAACTATTTCATAGCTCTGAATACCATGTGATAGATCTGTTGTTGCCTGGGGGCACACACATCTTTTTTTCTTCCAGTTCCACTGTGGTCTGTGCTTAAGCATTTTGGTTGCTAGACGCCTCCAGGAGTAGAGCCAGAAACCAAAGTGGGAGGGGGAATTATTGTACATAGCCGCAGGCAACTGCATCTCTATCATAGTATTATGAAGGCTCTGAAAAAAAAATATAGCCCGAGGCTCTATCTCAAAGCATGTGCATGCATACAGGAAAAGAAGAATGGCTGGCAGCATGACTGAAATCCAGGGGATTATCTCCCCTAGAGCCAATGTAGTTGAAAGGTACTATGTGTCGGTACAGTACCCTTCTTCTTAAACATTGAATGGCTCCATAGGTAAAGGTAAAGATTCCCCTTGACATTTAGTCCAGTTGTGCTCAACTCTAGGGCGCGGTGCTCATCCCTGTTTCCAAGCCATAGAGCTAGCATTTGTCTGTAGACAATTTCCGTGGTCACGTGGCCAGCACGACTAGACATGGAATGCCATTACCTTCCCACCATGGTGGTATCTATTTATCTACTTGCATTTTACATGCTTTCAAACTGCTAGGTTGGCAGGAGCTGGGACGAGTGATGGGAGCTCACTCCGTCGCGTGGTTTTGATCTTATGATTGCTTGGCCTTCTGACCTTGCAGCACAGAGACTTCTGCAATTTAACCTGCAGCGTCACCACGTACCAAATGGCTCCATGCCTTCTGTAATATCCCTGTTGACAAGCCCTACTACCACGGTGACATGGTCATGAAAAATGGGGGAGATCTATGTAGAATATTCTTGTCCTCTTCTTCATTGCAAATGACTGAATCGGACTTTTGTGGGAGGTCTAACATCTGTCTTTTTTCCCAATCCAGGTGTAGAACAAGTCAGCATCCGTCTGGACCTAGAAGCTGAATTCCATTTTACTCACCTTATAATGAAGTTTAAGGTACTGGGTCGTCTACAGAGGGACAAGAGTTTTGGTTTTGTTTGTGTACTAAATACTTCCAGAGCAGCACTGCAGATACAAAGGGTTGCAGAGCACCACTGATGAAATCAAGAACACCACTGAAAATGGCAACTCTTAGATACTGCTCCCTATAACAATCGGGTGTCAGGTTTTCAATGCGTTTCAATGGGTTTTTTATTTCGTTTGATGATGTTTTCGCTCTACAACGATTTCACTGGAACGAATTAACATCGTCAAGTGAGGCACCACTGTATTTGTTTTTCTGGCAGTTTGTGATGTTCATAAACCAACCTCTGATTTTGAATGAATAATTTTTCCCTCAGTTAGCTTTCTTCACTGCCCAGCACTCTTATGCATACACAGTAATTGTGAATACCAAGATATGGATAATCTTGGCCTTAGTCTCCAGTGACATACCATTATGCTTAAGATAGTTTTCATGTTCCTTCATGGCTGCCCTCCAAGGCTTATTTAGCTGTTTTTTTTTCTTGTCAGCTTCCTTCATTGTTTAGCATTTGTACATAGTAATTTGGAATTCCACAATAGAGGTATTTGCTAATACAGTTTTTTTTTAAATGGAGTATTCAAGGTGAGAAGGTTTAGCTAGAGAAACGATCTTGAAAATAAGCTCTTCACTTGGCCTCCCTTTCTCTTGCAGACATTTCGCCCAGCAGCCATGTTGATAGAACGTTCGTCAGATTTCGGACACACTTGGAAGATTTATCGCTACTTTGCCTTCAACTGCTCCAAGCTCTTCCCTGGCATCCCTACCCAGGTCCCAACGCATGTCAACCAGGCCGTGTGTGACCAGAGATACTCTGAGATTGAGCCTTCCAGTCACGGCGAGGTCAGTGTTATGGAGAACTTTGAAATTTTGCTTTTTTTACCTTTTGAAGCATTATGAACTGAGGATGATATGTCTGCAGTTTCATAGCACACTTGGGAAGCATAAAGCATGGAAGAAAGAGCCGCCAGAGAGCAGTCAATGCCATATTTATCCAAGCAGACTCAGATTATTTCTCTCGGTTTTCACTGTTTGGCACTATGACGAATCACACTTTGTGTACCAGCTCTCTAGCATCCCCATCCTAGCTTGTCTGCAAATAAGATAGACTATTGGTTGATGCATATTTTGGAAATGGAATTTAGGGGAAGGGCCACCACCCAGCCGTCTGTATGAAAATGTTCATGGGTTTTCTTCAGGAGGGACAAAGAAATCCTTGCCTGAAATCATAGAGATCTGCTCCTAGTCACTGCAGGCCTTACTAGGCTATATGGACCAGTGGTCTGGCTCATCATAATGAAGCTCCCTGTATACAGGGGCAATTAGTAATTCAGGCAGAAGAAGAGGTCGTGATCTTATTTGTTTCTTTGCTTGCTTGTTTTATGTTTTAAAAATGTTTTAAAACATTTTTACTCCATCTTTCTCCTTGAAAACATTTAGTTGTTTAGTCATTAAATCATGTCTGACTCTTCGTGACCCCATGGACCAGAGCGTACCACGTCCTCCTGTCTTCCACTGCCTCCCGGAGTTGGGTCAGATTCATGTTAGTAGCTTCAATGATACTGTCCATCCATTTCTGTTGTCCCTTTCTCCTCTTACCTTTACACATTCCCAACATCAGGGTCTTTTCCAGAGAGTCTTCTCTTCTCACTAGATGGCCAAAGTATTGGAGCCTCAGCTTCAGGATCTGTCCTTCCAGTGAGCACTCAGGCTTGATTTCTTTAGAAAGGATAGGTTTGTTCTCTTTGCAGTCCAGGGGACTCTTAAGAGTCTCCTCCAGCACCACAATTCAAACGCATCAATTCTTCGGTGGTCAGCCTTCTTTATGGTCCAGCTCTCCCTTCCATTCATCGCTACTGGGAAAACCATAGCTTTGACTATGCGGACCTTTGTTGGCAAGGTGATGTCTCTGCTTTCTAAGATGCTGTTGAGGCTTGTGATTGCTTTCCTCCCAAGAAGCAGGGGTCTTTTAATTTCATGGCTGCTGTCTCCATCTGCAGTGATCATGGAGCCCAAGAAAGTAAAATCTGTCACTGGCTCCATATCTTCCCCTTATGTTTGCCAGGAGGTGATGGGACCAATGGCCATGACCTTAGTTTTTTTGATGTTGAGCTTCAGACCATTTTTGCACTCTCCTTTTTCACTCTCATTAAAAGGTTCTTTAATTTCACTTTCTGCCATCAGAGTGGTATCATCTGAATGTCAGAGGTTGTTGATATTTCTTCCGGCAATCTTAATTCCATCTTGGGATTCCTCCAGTCCGGCCTTTCGCGTGATGTATTTTGCATATCAGCTAAATAAGCAGGGAGACAATATACAGCCTTGTCGTACTCCTTTTCCAATTTTGAACTAATCAGTTGTTCCATATCCAGTTCTAACTGTTGCTTCCTGTCCCTCATGTAGATTTCTCAGGAGATAGAGAAGGTGGTCAGGCATTCCCATTTCTTTAAGAACTTGCCATAGTTTGCTGGGGTCTACACAGTCAAAGGCTTTTGAGTAGTCAATGAAGCAGAAGTAGATGTTTTTCTGGAACTCTCTGGCTTTCTCCATAATCCAGCACATGTTAGCAATTTGGTCTCTAGTTCCTCTGCCCCTTCAAAATCCAGCATGTGAACATATGAATACTAAAAAGGATCAAGCAAACACCATACAAAAAAACTAAGCAAAACCAAAACACATTTGAAGCAGTTAGCTACAAAAATATGATGGATGTTGTTGGTTTTCCAGGCTGTTTTGCCAGTCTCTGTTGCTGGCATCTTCAGAGAACAGAAGTCAGAACTCTATCTGTGCTCTGTAACAGAATTCTGACTTCTGTCCTCTGAAGATGCTGGCCACAGAGACTGGCGAAACGTTAGGAAGAAAAATCTTAAGAAAACGGCCAAACAGCCCAGAAAACCCACAACAACCATCGGATCCCTGCCGTGAAAGCCTTCGAGAGTACAAAAATTTATTTTTAAAAACTCCACTCAGATAGCTAGTCACTGGCTTAGCTCATACAGCAAGACATTAGTGCCTGTGTTTCTTGAGTCAGAGGGGTCAAGATAGGTATGAAAAAAATTTAAATACAAGATTTGAATGTAGACATCTGTAGTTTTCATTACTGAGATTCATTTTGGAAGTAGTGGAGGCAATGCCAGTTTCAACAGGGGAGGTACCTGAGTGAGGATTTGCAGAGTGTCAGGAATATAACTCCTGTGTTTTGAGTTTTTACAACTGTCCCGCGCAGAGGGGCAAAACTAGTGCTGGAAATGGGCTTTAACCTCCTCCACCCATTCTCCTGATGCAAACTATTCCTTTCCCCACCCCAGCTTTGATTTAGTTGGTGCATGAAATGTGACACATATGCCTATTATCCTTTCTCTCTAGGTGATTTTCAAAGTGCTGGACCCAGCTGTCAAAGTAGAGGATCCCTATAGCAGAGAAATCCAAGGTAGGGCTGCAGCAGGAAGAGCAAAAACGAGGAAAAGATGGATCATTGGAGCTATGTTTAAAGGACTATTGGGGGGGGGATTTTATTAAGAATTAGGTGGAATCTTTAAATAGATGGCATCCAAAACAGCCTTGCCTAACATGTTGCTTTCCAGGCACTTAGTACTACAGTTCCCATCAGCCCAACTCAGCATTGGACCAGGAAGGAATCATGAGCACTGTAGTCCAAAAGATCTGGAGAGTACCAATTTGATAAAAACCTATTTAAGAAGCGGGATGTACAATGTGAAGTGTTAGCTCAGGGAGGAACAAACAGGGGCATCGGTGATGGGGAATATTGCCGAGGACTAGGACAGTTATGAAGAGGAAAGTTTGAGGGACACAGAGAGAGAGAGAGATTAGACCCATCACCTATGAAACCGTTTCCTTGATTAAGTATTTGCCTGTCAACAAATGAATTTTTAAATTTCATGTTAATACTGTATGTTCTTTGTTGTCAAAATATCAGTATGAGTGCCTGGGGAGTGAAACCACTGGCAGTTTAATAAAGGAAGGGCATCGCTCACAGCCACAAGGACAGCTGTCTATTAGTTATGTCTTTCGTTTGATCCAGCAAGATATTTTTATGCTAAACAGAAACTCATTCATATATATTCTGCTCTTTGCGTCAGTCAAACTGATTGAAGTTTGCTGCCCTGATAAAACCTGGCTATGAACGTGCCCTGGTTTTGTTGCCTAATAGTATTGTATTTGATATTTATAACTATTTTATAGCTACTATTCTCCATTAAGAAGACATTAAGAAGAGATGGCAAGAATATACAGAGGAATTATATCAGAAAGATTTGGATATCCCGGACAACCCAGACAATGTAGTTGCTGACCTTCAGCCAGACATCCTGGAGAGTGAAGTCAAGTGGGCCTTAGAAAGCCTGGCTAACAACAAGGCCAGTGGAGGTGATGGCATTCCAGTTGAACTATTTAAAATCTTGAAAGATGACGCTGTTAAGGTGCTACATTCAATATGCCAGCAAGTTTGGAAAACTCAACAGTGGCCAGAGGATAGGAAAAGATCAGTCTACATCCCAATCCCAAAGAAGGGCAGTGCCAAAGAATGCTCCAACTGCGGTACAATTGCACTCATTTCACATGCTAGCAAGGTTATGCTCAAAATCCTCCAAGGTAGGCTTTAGCAGTATGTGGACCGAGAACTCCCAGAAGTACAAGCTGGATTCCGAAGGGGCAGAGGAACTAGAGACCAAATTGCTAACATGCGCTGGATTATGGAGAAAGAGTTCGAGAAAAACCAGACTGGAGGAATCCCAAACTGGAATTAAGATTGACGAAAGAAATATCAACAACCTCCGATATGCAGATGATGCCACTCTGATGGGAGAAAGTGAGGAGGACTTAAGGAACCTTGTAATGAGAGTGAAAGAAGAGAGTCCAAAAAACAGTCTGAAGCTCAACATCAAAAAAACGAAGATCATGGCCACTGGTCCCATCACTTCCTGGCAAATAAAAGAGGAAGATATGGAGGCAGTGACAGATTTTACTTTCTTGGGCTCCATGATCACTGCAGATGGAGACAGCAGCCATGAAATTAAAACACCCCTGCTTCTTGGGAGGAAAGTGATGACAAACCTTGACAACATCTTAAAAAGCAGAGACATCACCTTGCCAACAAAAGTCCGCATAGTCAAAGCTATGTTTTTTCCTGTAGTGATGTATGGAAGTGAGAGCTGGACCATAAAGAAAGCTGACCGCCGAAGAATTGATGCCTTTGAATTGTGGTGCTGGAGGAGGCTCTTGAGAGTCCCCTGGCCTGCACGGACAACAAACATATCAATTCTGAAGGAAATCAACCCTGAGTGCTCACTGGAAGGACAGATCCTGAAGCCGTAGCTCCAATACTTTGGCCATCTCGTGAGAAGAGAAGACTCCCTGGAAAAGACTCTGATGTTGGGAAAGTGTGAAGGCAAGAGGAGAAGGGGACGACCTAGAACGAGATGGTTGGACAGTGTCATTGAAGCTACCAACATGAATCTGACCCAACTCCGGGAGGCAGTGGAAGACAGGAGGGCTTGGCGTGCTCTGGTCCATGGGGTCACGAAGAGTCGACTGCATGACTGAACAATGACGATTCTCTATTAGTTATTTTATTGTTAGTTATAATGTTCCTTGCTTGCTGTTTATGTGAATTTTTATTGGATCTGCTGTGTGTGTTATTGCAATTTCTTTGCTGTCCAGAGTAGTGGCTCTGCCGCTAGTTGGACGGGCAGGCGGGCGGGTGGGCCGGCGGGCGTTCAGGCTGAGAAATATATATATATATATAGAGAGAGAGAGAGATTCAGGAGAGCAAACTAAGATTAGAGGAGATGTGAGGATGGGGAAAGGAAGAAGTTGCAGGGAATCTAGGAGCGAAAACTTTGCACTAATAAATTCTCTCGTCTCTCTCCACTGGTCTTGCCCAGATCTTTTGCGTGTCACCAATCTGCGAGTAAATTTCACAAAGCTGCACACTCTGGGTGACAACCTACTGGACTCACGTCATCAGGTGCTGCAGAAATACTACTATGCCGTGTACGAGATGGTGCTGCGTGGAAGCTGCTTCTGCTATGGACATGCCTCTGAGTGTGCCCCCCTGACTGGTGGGTCAAGCAGAGTGGATGGCATGGTAAGGTGAAGGAAGAGTGTGTCAAGGCATATATGGAACAATGGAGGATGCTGACACTCATGTGCTGAAATGTCTGAGAACTGCGTCATTTCATTCAGAGTAGCCAGCCCACCTAGAACTGGAGCAAAAAACTGTTGGATAGCACAGTGGTTTGGGTTTCTGACTGCAGACCAGAGGTTGGGAATTCAGTTCCCCATTGTGCCTTCTTGACAGATGATCTATAGGATCCCTTCCAGCTCTGCAGTTCTAAAATTATTTAAAACACTGACTAGACCAAACCCCTGAGCAGAGACTACGGATTGGTTAGTTGTCACACATAGGTCATACCCATCAGGGTGTGATGTGTGACCTGTGCTCCCATTACAGTTCTGTACCAAGGGAGCCTCCCATAATCCAGTGCTCCCCAGATATGTTTATACTGTTTCTCCCATTATCCCAAGCCAGCGCAAAATGGCTGTGTGACTGGGATGATGAGTTTTGTTGTCCAACACATCTTGAGGACAGCAGGTTGAAGAAGAAGAATTATAACTGTGTAGCCTGCATAATTGAAATGTAAACCACCCAGACAGTGCTTTAAGCACTTTGGGATGTTATATGACCAGTACGCCTGGCTTTTTTCTCTTTCTTTAAAGGATCTGTATTACTGTACCAGAAGCTGAATTTCCATGGACAGGAAGTACAGACCCTCTAGTAAATCAATTGACTGTACCTAGTTCTTATATGATGATGGCTCAGGCTCCTTTGCTTTTAATCCTTTATCGGCATGTGTTATTTTCAGAAGTGAGATTTTAAAAATACCTGACAACTCCCCAACCCCCCCAGCTAGCCTGGTCTGTCAGTGGCCTTTGCTGGCTGTGGAATGGTGAGAGTTGTGTAGTGTTTTGTGTAGGGATTCTGAGAGCACGTCTTGTGTAGTGCTAAGATCTCTAGTGAATGGAGAGGGAAGGGTTGAGAAAGATATGTATGGAGTCAAGTAACCTCACATCCCACCCAGTGCAAGATCCACCCAGAAAATCTGTGATTTAAAAAGGGTTAGAGAGGCCTAGCCACATGTTTTCCAGCTTTGTTTATTCTTCACAAGTGTCCAGGTTTTGGATTCTTTAGGTGACTCCAGTGTACAATTGTACCTGTGAAGATTGTCTCCTGACTATAAGGTCATCCACCATGTTCGACTTGCTTTAGAGTCAGGTTTACATGAGACATTTGGCTCAACACCCAGGGATGCGAAGTCATTTTTCAAACATGGGCATCTTGAATAGCACCCAGTGGTTCTTCTGCAGGGCTGTTCCAAAGCTCTCATCTGACTCCTTTGTCCCAGATCCACGGGCGATGTGTCTGCAAACACCACACCAAAGGGCTCAACTGTGAGTTCTGCAAAGACTTCTACCAGGAGTTGCCGTGGAGACCAGCAGAGGCCCACGACCCACATGCTTGCAAAGGTGAGAGAGTGTCGGAGTTGTTTGTTTGTTTTTTCTTTTTATAGAGCTGTGGGATATTTTATTACTCAGTAAAGCAGTGGGAAGCCCACAAGAATAGAGCTGTCTCCTGGAGAAGAAGACTTTTATGTTTCAGGAAGGTGACAACAACCCCAGGCACTGAGCTAATTGGTCGTAGAGGCTAGTGGTGTTGGTGAGGCTGGAAAGAACAAGGGAGATCCAAAAACAAATGAATATAGTAATGTTTTACTGATAGAGAGTGGTGAACATTCTGTAGTAGAATGCATGGAGGGGAGGGTCCTTCCACTTCAGCTCTGAACAGCCTTTACAATAAGGCCTCTGGGCCATTTTAATCTCTACCTTAGGTTTCCTCTCTCAACTGCAAAGGTCCCTTCAGCGTTTTCCACCATATGTGGCAGCTGTTGGGTTCCTTGATCCTAGTGGCTTTTTTTCTTTTCAAAATTGTGCATGTGCATGTTTGCATGCAGAATCCACCCAACACAAACAGAAACACATCTGGGGCAGGTGATGGTGGCAGCCGTAAGGGTGACCAGATTGTGGCCTGGTCCAACTCATGGTTGATTTCAGTAATGCCAATTATGGCAATTGGGCTTTTTTTGGGGGGGGGAGAGGGGGCTACAGCTCTCACAATCCTGCAAGTAGCATCCCCACCGGCCATCTGATTTGGACTATTTCCTCTTTTTGCCTGATACTGGAATAAGGGCCCCCTGTGTGCAGATTAGATCACTGAGGCCACATCCTGGAGAGAAAGGATGGCTGAGCAGAGGCAGAGCGAGTGGAGTGCCGCAACTGTTCAGCGTGTTCTTGGCTTCTCCGCAGAGTGTAACTGCAACGAGCACTCGCACAGGTGCCACTTCGACATGGCTGTGTACCTGGCCACGGGCAACACCAGTGGTGGGGTCTGTGATGAGTGCCAGCACAACACCATGGGCCGCCACTGCCACCTCTGCAAGCCGTTCTACTACCGCAACCCACTGGCTGACATCCGTGCAACCACCGCCTGTATCCGTGAGTGCCACCTTGTTCTGCTTATTGTATTTTTTATTCAGAACCTTGAAAAGTTACTTTTTGGATCTATATTTCATAGAATTCCCCAGCCAAAATGGGCCAATGATCCTAACAGCTGGTAGATTCTGGGAATTAGTCCAAAAGTGAAGTAGCTCCTGTCTGTGACAGTAAATTCATTTACACAACAACCACCTTGACTTATCTGAGCTTTGACTTTATTGCATCTGCTGTGGCTATGTTTTTTGTCAAATAGAGGTCCCGGAGATTTTAATTTACAGATATTCTGTTTTGGTTTCCTCCCACCCACACTGGTCTTACTAACTCTTCCTTGGCACCTGGCTGCCTCTTGAGAATGTTTTCTTCTGAGATGTAACAATTCTCTTAAACAGCTATCCCCACAGGGACGAAATATTTTTTGCAGTACTACACTATCACGATGTATATGCAGAGCACATTATCTGCCTTCCTGCTCTGCCAAGGTAAGGGTTCTTGTGTAAACTGAAAAGGATACAAGTTTTTGTTCACAGAAGAGTGAAGTTGGAAGGGGCCTATAAGGCCATCAAGTCCAACCTTGTGCTCAGTGCAGAAATACAAATCAAAGGTTATCTTCCAGGTGGTTGTCTTAAGTTTCTCTTGAATGCCTCCATTCACGAAAGTTAGTCCAGTTCTAAAATCCCCTTAAGAAATTTACAAGTTTTTTTAGCTTCAGTATTTTAATAGGCTTAATAATAATAATGTACCATCAAATACCATTTGATTGCCAGTGTAGTGTAGTGGATAGAGTGATGAACTAGGACCCTGGGGAACAGATTTCGAATTCCCACTTGGCCATGAAAACAGACTGGTAGTAGTAGAACTGGTAAAACCACTCAAATATCTCACTAACCGTGTTTGAGTTGTTATAAGTCAGTTTCGACGTGATAGCACAGAACACACCCACTCACCATCAAGCCAGTTCTGACTTAACGGTGACCCATTCCAGGGTTTTGTAGCTGCAGAATACTCTGGTTTGCCATCCCCTTCTTCTGGGGCTGCTTTGAGACTGTGCAGCTCGCCCAGGGCTATATGGGCTCTTCCGGGAGTCCCCGCGGGGAATTGAACTCCCAACGCCTGGCTCTGCAGGCAGAGACCCAACTCCCTGAGTGATGTTTCATCATGTCCTTTCCAACAGGGCATCGGCGGTGTAGTTTCCTCATTTATCTGCCCTGACCCCTCTTTTTTTTCATCCCGACAGCATGCGATTGCGACCCAGTGGGCTCCTTGGATGGCGGGGTGTGTGACAGTCACACCGACGTGATGCTGGGCATGATCGCTGGGCAGTGTCGCTGCAAAGAGAACGTCAAAGGCGTGCGTTGTGACAGCTGCAAAGAAGCCTTCTATGGACTGAGTCGCAATGACCCTCTGGGGTGCCAGCGTTAGTATGGGTGGCTGAGGTGACTTTGTGGGTGCAGGTGTGGAATCAGACCATGTTTGTACGCGTACAGAGTCGTGGGCAAGGGTGGCTCAAAGGGTGCAGAATCTCAGGGTCAGGGCAGATACGGAATTATTAAACTTAATCAAAGATGGAGCCAGTTTTGAAGCACCCTCAGTGCTCAATACAAATATGTATTTTCATCCAGATTAAGGCTGTGACTACACTACCAAATACTGTAGTACTGAATTTGCTGTGGAAGTAGAATGGATAAATTCAGAGGGTTTTAAAAAACTAATCACATGACACAAAGGCCAGTGTAAACTGGAGTGATTCAAACTGTGTTGCCCGTGTGATCAGTTGTTTAACTCTGCAAAAGAATTTTGTGGGGGTGGGTGGGGAAGGCTAGGTCTGTGAGTGGTATTCTGGTGACATATTAACTGGGTATGAAGTTTTGGACAGTGGGAAAACCCAGCCCCATAATCTTTTTCCCTATCACCCCTAAGTATTTATTATTATTATTATTATTATTATTATTATTATTATTATTATTATTATTATTATTATTATTATTATTATTATTATTATTATTATTATTATTATTATTATTATTATTATTATTATTATTATTATTATTATTATAATACAAAAAACGCCTAATTGCTTTCATTTGGCTTGCCAGTGTAGTTGCAGCCTAAGGCTCTGTAAACTGCTTTCAGCAGTTTAGAACTAAGAAAGGTTGTGCGCAGTGCTGCTTGGCTAGTGTCTGTGATATCACCTTTCCATTTTTGATAATTTGTTTCCACAGTAGCCTCTTTGGTAAAATGGACAGCCCCCTTGAAGCTTGGGGATTGGAAAAAGCCTGCAGGCTGGCCGAGTATTTTACTTGATAGAAGATATACATACCTTAAATGTGGATTGTTTTATTGGGGCTTATCTGAGCATAATGCATTGGCATATAGTGCATCTGCCTTCATTTGTAAGGATACACTCACTGCAGCAAGATAGAATAAACAGTGGGAACAGCGGAAGTGTACCGTAGAAAGGAAGGTAGCATTTTCTAAAGAGCACCTTTGTCGTCTCTGTAGCAAGGAATCATAACTCAGCGGTAGAGCACTTATTTTGCATTTAGAAATACCAGGTTCAGTCACTCTCAGGTTAGAAGAACCAGGTAGTAGATGATGTCAGAAATCTATTCCTAACATATTAGAAAGCCACTGCTAGCTGGAGCAGGCGGTACGTAGCCAGATGTATAGATAGCTTGAGGCAGTTTTCTGAACCAGAGTGTACACACTGGTTTTGTGCTGATTCTTACTAGCTATGTGGAGCAGTCTGAAACATTCCTGATGTATGGACTTCAGAGAACCAATGTGCTAAAAAGCGTTCCAAAAAGGAGCCACCTGGTTGTCCCTTATATGCTTTTTTTTTTGCAAACTTGCAGTGTCTATTTTATGCTCATTATAGAGGAGAGTGACCAATTTGATATAAAAGTATTTTGTACTTGGGGAGTGATCAAGATTAGGATAGTATGATTCGCATGGCATACGAAAATGCAAATCAACCCAGAGGTCCCCCCTTTAATTTGTAGTTTTTGCCTCTGCTGCTGGGGCTGCTACTTTTTTTAAAAAAACATCCAATCACATAATTTCAGGTGTCTGATCACTTGAAGCAATGTAGAAAAGCACCCCTGCCAGCACACATTCCTTCTTTCTCTGTGACCAAGTATTCTGGGGTTTTTTTCAGCTTAAGAATGGAGCATCTTTCTATCAGCAAGAATTCTTTTAAAGAGAACTACAATAGGAAATTGAGAGAAGGAAGCCTTGTTTACAACTTACTAAATTGTCCCTTTGTAATTGTGCCACCTGCAGGAATATAAATTGTACTGTATGCAAGCTGCGAATAAGGCACTTCTCTTTGCCTATGTGGCCAATCAATATGAGGAGACCCAGGAAAATACTTATTTATTTGTTTGTTTGATTTGATTTGATTTGTACCCTGCCCATCTGGTCTATAAGACCACTCTAGGTGGCAAATTCCCTGCTGTGACTTTGCAACAAGTGAATGTGAGTGAATTAAAATTTCCCTCGCTGTGTAGTTGCATTCTCTTAGGATTAGATACCCTGCCTCAGATGGCAGATATTAAACTTCAGCAAATTGTCAGAGCTTGTTCATTTGTAACACATTAAAGAGTGGAATTTGTGTGCTTCAAGCACCAGAACATTTTGAATTTGGATAGCATTACTAATAGATTTTTTTCCAGAACAGTTTCTGGTCTTTATCCTGTGCTCCCAAATCTGATCTTTTGTGTCTATACAAAATGTAAATTATACATAACAGGGAGTTCCCATGTTCTTTCTCCTTGAAAAACAACCAAAATAAAATATATATATACTGTATATATAAATTCTTCAGAGACAATCACTTTGAAGCAAGGCAAGACTTGGACATTCAGAAATCAAGGATTCTCTGAATTGATTCCATTACCAAACTCTGACTCATGGGATTGTGGGAACTGAGAGAGAATGGCATGGGAACTGGAATGGCCCCTGGCCCTTCAACCTTTGTGCCTCCTGTGCCAGGCCAGGGGAAGCAGAGGCTCCTGCATCGTTACAGACAGAGAGGTACCTGAAGCTGACTCTTGTCTCTATGGAAAGTGGTGCTGTCTGTTCTCAGCCTGCAGGTGTGACCCTCGTGGGATCATTGCAGGAAGCAGCCCCTGTGACCACATCAGCGGCGACTGCTATTGCAAACGTTTTGTCACCGGACGATACTGCAACCAGTGTCTGGTGAGTAAATGCTGTGGCATCAGAATGGGTGCTGTGTATCTACTGGGGATCACGTCTGGTTAGTCTGATAAGAGCCTTGTGATGCAGTGGTTAAACTGCAGTACTGCAGACAAGGCTCTGCTCACGATCCGAATTAGATCCTGACAAGCTCAGGTAGCCAACTCAAGGCTGACTCGGCCTTCCATTCTTCTAAGGTCGGTAAAAGTTCACTGGGGCGTGGGAGACAATGTGTAGCCTTTATAATGGTAAACTGCCCAGAGAGTCTTTTAAGTACTGTGGGGCAGTATTTAAGCAGAATGCTTTGTTTTGTTTTGCTTGGCTTTGATGCTCCTTTTCCTCTACAGCCTGAATATTGGGGGCTGAGCTATGACATGACCGGCTGCCGCAGTTGTGCTTGTGATTTTGGAGGTGCCTACAGTAACAGGTAGGTGTGTAGTGGGCATGGGCTGGGCGGACATTTGCTGAACGATGCCGTGTGGCTGGAGACGGGGGGGGGAAGCATAGGGATGGCCTATACCTCAGCGGCCACTTTATCGATGGGGGTCTAGGGGACAGAAATATATGCTCCTGCACAAACTGACTCCGTTCCTAGTGGTCAGGCTCCTGAACAGATTGCACACCATTAAGTGGTAAGCAATTCACCATTGTTGTACTCTTGCCCTCAAGTTTGGTGCTGCGGACATGGATCTAGATAATAAATCAGAACGCCGAGGAACTTCTGGAGCTGGAATGCCACCACGCACTCCAAAAACTTGCCCCAAAATGGAATATTAAGAGACTGGCCCATAATTATCCAATACAGTGGGATTCAGGGAGGGCTTTTGAAAACAGAGACATGCTGGTGCCCTGCCTTGCTGCAAAGAGGCCTTCACCGCTCCCTTAACCCACTCAGCCAGTTCCCCTCTGGCAAAGGTCCAGCACACATGTGGTGGCTTTCACTCTCCCCCCCCCCCGAGATCCCTGCCCACAGTCTCAGGCTGCGCCAGCTGAAAACGTATCCATTACAACAGGACAAGGAACGGCCAAAGTTACATCAACAGTACCTACATCAAGCACAACATCTAAGTCTGAGCAGATCTGAGTGCCGTGCAGATTCTTCACAGAGTATCTGAAGAATTTTTTTGTTGCTATTAGTGTCTCTTGCTAACCACAGCTCTTTCTCAGCTTTTGGCTTCCTAACACAATACCTGCAATTCTTTGCTACTTGTCTGTAGTCTTCCCTTTTGTGACTTGGCCTTCCTTCCATTTTCTATGTGTCCTTTTTATTTTCAGGTGCTGTCCAAGATTTTTTGTGAAGCCACATTAGTCTGATTTGCTGTCTCCCAGCATACACATGTGGCTGTACTCAGTTTTGGTTTCCTTTGAAATCAAGGATTGTAGTAGAACGCAGCTACTCTTTGCCCAGAGTTCCCCTGACTGCCACTTCCTCCACCAAGTCATCTCTATTGGTTAGAATCAAGTCAAGGACAGCTATCTCTCTAGTTTGTTCCTCTGCTTTTTGTAGGGGAAGATTATCAGCCACACAAGCCAGGAATTTCTTGGAAGGGCCATGTTTGGCAGAATTTGCCTCCCAAGAGATACCAGGATCATTGAAAATTCCCATTACTACGGCATTGTGTCTCTCTGAAATTCTTGCAATTCATTTTTGAAAGGTTTCATCTGCATCTTCTCCCTGGTTGAGTGGTTGCTAGTAGACTCCAAATACTGTGTTCCTTTTGATTTTCACCCAGATTAAATTAATCCAGATGTTCTTGATGGGACAACCAAACACATCCTCCTGTATTTCTGTGAAAGAACATTTATTTTTGACATACATATAATGTGGATCCACCTCCCTATTTAGTAACCAGCTCTCCGTATCTCTTACAGGCCATACTTTGCATACCAGTTGAAGTTATAACATCAGTTGTACTTTGCAGTTTGCTTTATGCACCTATTATGTCTTTGGTCAGGAAAAAAAAACATCAAGCAGTGAGACAAAGTCACAAAGATTCACCTGGCTGATTCAGTGCCGTTCATTGGTTGCAGAATCTGCCCATTAATGCTCTTTTACAACTTTGATTGATAAAGTCAGAAGGAAACTATATGGGGTGATCCTGAACATATACTCTCCCCTCTCCTTTTACCTATCTTCCCCTCAAATCCCCCCAGCTGTAAAGTTCAATGATTTAACTGTAGCCGCTACAAGTTTATTATGCCCGTGTGCTCTCTTTCTCTAGCTGCTCTATGGATGATGGACAATGCCCATGTCGGCCCCATCTCATGGGACGCCAGTGTGACGATGTGCAGCCTGGTTTTTTCTGTATGCCCCTGGACTACTATATGTATGAAGCAGAGCATGCTACTGGTCTGGCACCAACCCATCAGGGTCTGCCGGTGAGTAGAGAAGAAGGGGGAAAGGGTAGCCAGATTTGGAGTAGGGAAACATGACACCCTGAGTTATGTGCAGAGAAGGATCTGGGTCTAGGAAGCTCTCACAGTCTGAGTAACAGATACAGTATTTGTGCCTGTGTCCCTTACGTCATTTGTCTAAGAAAGCGGTAGATACCTTGGGTGGATCTAGTGAGCCATTCCTCCCATCCGAGGTTCCCTCTTAAGGTGTGAGGCTCCATAAGTGTGCATGGCTCCGCTCCCTCCGTGCAGCCTTCCTCCTCCACACCCCCACAACAGTTGTTTGGTTCTGGTTATAATGGAACTCCATGTGGGGGGGCGCATAGTCACACATGCATGGGGTGCAGCCGCATGAGAGAGGGGTGGAGCCCCATCGATCGGGGCTGAAAATTAGGGGGAAGTTGTTTCCGTCCCAGATCCGCTGGAGGGGTTTACCCTGCTTCCCGGGAGCTAGAAGGAGCTGAAAGTTCATTTCTAATTTTTCAAAACCTTACCTTTTTTTTTTTTTTAAGTAAGGTGTGCATGTGGAAAGGGGTATAATTCAAAGGAGAATTGTGCTTCTTGGATGCTTTCAGAATCAAGTATCTCTTTCTTCAAAAGAAAACATTTTGGGGTGATGGTGGGGAAACGTCTGAGGGATCTGGGGGCTGCAAAATGGATTGGAAGTGGCAGATGGTCTGAAGGCTGTATCTTCCTCTTCCTGGTAAAAAAAAAGTTACAAGAGAGGGATTGAAATTTTCCTCTCTGAGAGCGTGGTTGCACTAGGGGGAAAAAAACCCATATTGGAATTGAATTTAGCCTGTTTTAAATAATTTTTTATAAAAGGTGACTGCATGGAAGCATGGATTGTTTTGCCTGGGAATCTTTTTTTTTTTTAAATCAGAAGCAAGTTATTTTACATGACCACCAGAGCTTCATTTATTTTCACTCGGATGTCAGATTGATTTACTCATTTTGAATTGTTTCGGCCTATACGAATGCCTACGTCAATGTAAGTTCTGTCGATTCACCTTGGGTGCCTCTCACGGCTACCCACCAATGCTGCTGTGGGTTTGTTTGTAAAATTGTAAAATTTCTTGTGATCTGGCATAGTGCTTATACGACAGATAGGAAAAAGAAAGATCAGACTGCAAGCTTTCACTGCAGTGCAACTCATGGAGACAGACGGACAGACACACGGGGAGGGGAGGGGGGGAGAAGGAGAGGAAGCATTGGATCTAGCAGCCAAACTGGGAAGAGGTAAGTGTCAAAGAGAAACTGACCAGATATTCTGGATATTTTAATATTTTTAAAATGTATTGCAATCTGCAATAGCACTAGTTTGACAAGAAAAAAACGATCAGATTGCAAGGTTTCACTGCAGCCCAATACATGTGCACAAAGACAGACAGACAGACAGACAGACAGACAGACAGACACACACGCACACGCGCACGCGCGCGCGCGCGCACACACGCACACACACACACACACACACACACACACACACACACACACACACACACACACACACACACACACACACACACACACACACACACACACACACAGACAGAGCGGGTGGGGAATGGAGAAGGAGAGGGCTGGTGAAAGAGAAAACATACCAGTGAGTAGAAATTTAGGAGAGCTGTCGATCTTAGAAATTTCTACTCACTGGTGTGTTTTCTCTTTCACCAGCCCTCTCCTTCTCCATTCCCCACCCCTTCTGTGTGTGTGTTTCTGTCTGTCTGTCTGTCTGTCTGTCTGTCTGTCTCTGTGCACATGTATTGGGCTGCAGTGAAACCTTGCAATCTGATCTGTTTTTTCTTGTCAAACTAGTGCTATTGCAGATTGCAATACATTTTAAAAATATTAAAATATCCCAAATAACACCACAGCAGCAGCAGTGGCAAGTAGCTGAGAGAGGCAGCCAGCCCCGAGGTTGGGCAGGTACAGGACGAAGTCTCAAATGCAACAATTCCAAAAGCCAATGTAGTTGCTCGACTGATATACAACACATTTTAAAAACAGAGTTGAAGTTTTCCTGAGAGGACATATACAGAAATCCAAAAACCGCATGACTCTCACACAACTTTAAATCCATTTCAAACCCCCAGATCCACCTCCCAATTTATTTTCATAGTGCCCTGAGACACATGCAGTTGGCTGAGAACGGAAAGTTACTGAGTTTAGTCTACTGGCTTAAATTAAGATCTTGTGCATCACACATTCAGTCTGCCCTACAGCATCAGGTTCATCATGAAAACCGGAATGTTTTATGTGTAGAAACATGTGTGACCACGTCACATCAGGTGTGTTTGCAGGTAAGGAGGAGTTCAGTCAAATAATCCATCCAGATGGCTCAAGCAAGCGAGCCAGATTGTAGAGGAATTCCACTGTTGGGGTCTTTATCCTTGCAGCCTTGTTTCCTATCAGAATTGTTAGGTGTTATCATTATCCTCATCACCACCACCACCATCATCATTATCCATCTTTTCTCACAGGAGCCTAAGGTGCCTGACAGTCTACATAAAACACATACACTTCACATTTGCAAATTACAAGCATATGAACTAAGTTGCAACTGAGACCACAAATATATTTGTTGAGCGGGTAAATGGCCAGGAAGGCAGGAGTGGGGCAGAAAACTCATGTCCTCCATCTGGGAACTGGGGTATAATTTAGAGTCAAGTTGGGGTCCGATTAAAGTCCTGTTCTGCTGGTGTTGAGAGTCCTTGTGCCCTCTTGTTGGTCCGGGGGGGGGGCATTCTCTTTCTTGGCCCTCATAGTTTCACTGAAATAAACGGGGTGAACCATGTGGCCATTACAAAATATAAAAAAATGGTGATCCAATAAAGGAAAGTATGCTGCTTCTATCTGTCCCTTAGTGTTTAAAGCACTCTTTGGACATTTTACACTGTAATTATGCACAGATTGCCTACGCACCCCGTGAGCTGGGTACTCAATTTAGTAACTTTGGGAGGATGGAAGGCTCAGTCAACCTTGAGCTGGCTACCCCTGAATACATTGGGATCCAAAATACATTGGGATCCAACTGAGGTCGTGAATGGAGTCTCCACTGCAGTACTGCAGCTTAACCATTGTGCCATGATGCTGCTCATACTTTTCCTCTCTGTCGTAGGGTGTTTTGCGGCCTGAGGCCCCTATGGACTGTGTGGAATATTACAACGGGGTCCAGAATGGGCGCAAAGTGAGATTGCGACGCCAGCATTCCACAATACGGCTCTTACAACAGCGAGGAGCACTTCGTAGAGCTCGGCAACTCCAGCAAAAGGTGACTTTTGACATAAAGGAACAGAGACCTCCATGGGCCACTCATGGGTTGGGCTGGAACACTATGATGCAGACCCAGCCAAAAACATTTTGCTGCTTGGAGTGAAGGGAAAAGGTGGCGTGCAGTTGCCCCTTCCATGTACAAAAACAAGCAGACAACAATGCGATCGTGGTTGTGAGCAGCAAGCTAGTCTAAGGAGAGTACAGCAGGCTGCATCGCACACATAACTCCAGTACCTTCCCATTGCTCCTCTACGCAGCACCTGACACCTTGGGTAGCCACCTCACTCTGCCTAATAGTAGGGCTGGTCTTGCTACTTTGGGCCACTCAGTTGGTGTTGATCCATAAGGGAAAAAAGGACACTTGAAATGTTATGAATGCTGACGTTTGTGGAAAAAAGCAGATGAGAGAAAAATGGAAGTGTATTGTACTTAAGGTTTGTAATTTTCAAGCGTGTTGAGATCAACAGCCCATATGAGTGCAATGTCTTGTAGAGTTGTAGTGCTGATGTACAAGACCTGGCTTCCTTCACTTGCACTCCCGCTTGCTAAGAGCACAGTTTGTAAAGGTTAATGTTTTGAATGACAGCTTCCAGAATTGCCCAGTATTCCCCACCATGGCCAGTAGTTTTTCCAAGAGCTGGCCAAATGCACACCTTCTGCTTCTCCGGGCTGGCCAGGAGTATAATTACTGGAAACTAAACAGAATCGTGGCTTTGCTAACACTGTCTTTTAACCCGCAGCCTGATGTGGAAATCATGCAGCGCGAGCACACAGGTCACATGATTACATGGACTGGTCCAGGCTTTGCCCGCGTACGGGATGGAGCTGGCTTAGCCTTCCACATTGACAATATTCCCTACCCCATGGAGTATGACATCTTGTTACGCTACGAGCCTGAGGTGCGTAGAAGGAGCTGGAGAAAGGTGCATTGGTGGTTCGTTACATTGGGTGGTACTGGTGATACCCTAGGGTAATATTTTTTCAGAACGGCAGAGCAGGAAGGAATCTTCAAGCCCGGCCCCAGTCAAGAGGGCACAGTGGGCAAGCGAACCCCCAACCTCTGGCTCTGCAGTCAGATGCCTAAATCCGTGAGCTGTCGCGTGTAGAGTGGCTCAAAGTGGGCAATGTTAGAAAATCTGGGTTTGGGAAGTACAAGCAGTGGCAAAAACAGTTGCTCGGACAAGAATACTTTGATTTGTTACTGATAATGAATCTTTGCATACTACTTTAATTAAGTGCTTCCTGTAAAATATGTATTTTTTCTGCAATCCCTACAACAATCTGTGAGAGTTAGCCAATATTAATGTCCCTGTAGGGAGCGATAAAACCTTAAATATGTCACTTAACTTGAAAGTCCTGTTAGGGTCACTTATAAGTCAGTTCCAACGTGGCGGCACAGAACCCACACATTAGACATATTACAGAAAGAGGACTAGATGGATCGCAGAGTAGAGAGAAAGTGAGATTTCTCAATCCATTCCTCACAGTTTTAGTGTTAACCACAGTGTTGTGCCAGCTGTTTTGGAGTTTTGGGTGCCTGTTTAGGTGCAAGTAAGCAGAGCAGCAAAAGTAATTGCTGCTATTCCTGCATCTGATGCATAGAGTAACAGGTAAGGATGTTGTGATTTACAGGGTGATGCCTGGATCTTTGCTAGGTAAGGGTTCTGGTTCCATCTATAGATGTATCTAATAGCTGCACACAGGTGATTTTGATGGAACAGGGCATTAGAATTGAAAGGTATGGAAGACAGCTAAGGAGTAAGCACCTTTAGCTGCTCAAGGGGGAAAAGTATTTCTAGAACTAGGTATTTTTATTTTATTTTTTAAATTTTGTTTCTATTAGTGTCTGCTAATGGCTTTTTGCAAAAGAAGCTTCTTTAGTGCAGAGGGTTCTTCTTCGTGGACTCTGTGAAATCACACTAATGGGTTAATCTGCGCTTGCGCAGAAGGCCTCGGAACATTCTAGAGCTTAAAGTAACACTTTTGGCTCCGCCCCCCCAGGACCTCATGGTCCGCCCGCCCTAACAGCCATTCAGTTCCATTTTTTCCGCTGCTGCAGTTAGGTCTCCTAGCTAGAGCTCCGTGAAATATTGGAAAGATCTGGAAGATTCCTGAGATTTGGCTCCGCTTTTCATGCTTCAAGGGAAGTACTTTACTTCATATTATTATTAGGGGAGTTTTTGGACTGTGTCTGAGGGTTTTCCCTCGCTCCCCTACCCCTTTTTCCCCCCCTATTTCTTGGACTGTTTCTTTCCCACCTTTTTTCTTTTATGGCCTCCAAGGCACCCTCTTCACCTAAAGTTACTTTTAAAAGCTGTGCCGCCTGTTCTAAAAAGATCCCTTCCACAGACGGACATCGTTATTGTTTGTTTTGTCTTGGGGAGTCCCATATCCCCCAGACTTGTCGCCATTGTGAACGTTTTACCCGGCAAGGCCTGAGACTTAGAGAGCAACGTCTTCGGGCAGCGCTCTGGGAAAAATCCCTGTCCGCGCCTGCTATGGCGGCGTCATCCGCGCCTGCAGATTCAGCTCCTGCACCTGGCCCTAAAACTAGGGCTAATGGCAAGCCAACTACGTCTACCAAGAAGGCTTCCAAGAAACCCAAGCCTCCTAAGAGCCAGGCCACGGCCGCCATTCCTCCCCCGCCGTCTCCTGCGGCCACTCCTCAACTCCAACCGTCGCCCTCCCTGCCTGCTCTTACTCCGCAATCTCCTATTGAGATTCACTCCCAGGCGTCGTCGGCAGCCTCTTCTCCACCATCCTTGCCACCGCCAACCGATACGCCGGATATACCCTTCTGCCCATCTCCTAGGAAGAAGAGAGCCAAGACTAAGCATTTGGAAACAGCCTCTGGAGATTCCCGGTCTCCGAGCCCCTCGGGACCGAAGGTCTCCCCCCACGGGGCTCGACATTCTCGCCCCAAGAAGCCTAAGAGGCAGGAGGCTATGGAGGACAAAACCGCTCCGCTCAAACTTTCCAAGAGCTATTTAAGAAAATGGCGGAAGCAGATGCAAAAGCTCTATGACCCGCGGCTTCTTTACAGCCTCGCTACGCGGAGTTCCTCATCCGACTCCTCGTCCTCCTCGTCGGTTTCCTCCGATTCCTCGGTACCGTCGGTACCGCCGCCCCGCGATACCGACAGGGGCAGACGGCGACACGTCCAGTCGGTACCGTCCCTTCACGATATCGGAGCGAAAGGGTCTAGATCGGTACCGGGAGGACCTTCCTCCCTACGGAAGACAGAGCAACGGACCAATGCCGAGGGCTGCGTACCGCCTCCACCTCCGATACCGACCGGTATCCCACGTCGTACCACTACCGATACCGGAGTCGGTACCGCGCCACTCGGTACCGACGCGGTGCCACCTAAACCGAAGCGTCCTCGCGACTCGGTACCGGCGAAACCGCGCAAGAAGAAACGACGCCACGTTTCCTCTGACTCCGACTCCTTTCAATTGGATCTCCTCGATACCGATACCGATCCCGATACCGGGCACGGTACAGGACACGGTACCGGACACGGTACCGATACCGGACCGAGGGGCAAGAAACGTTCTAAACGAAGAGGCAAATCGATACCGGCCCCCGTTTTTCCCATGCCGGAACTCCCATTCCCCCCGTCCCTCCCTTCTGATCATCCCGAAGACTCCTCCTCCGAATGCTCATTTTCGGATACATCGGCTCCTAATGATAACACTCCGGACTCTGCCATCATTGATAAGAACCCGGTTTCTCCTGCGGCCGATTTTCCTAGCTATTCTCAACTAATACATAGAATAGCCTCCGCTTTGGAACTCCCTGTCGAACGTCCGCCGGAAACGGTCCCCGACAAGGTATACGGCGATATCGATGAGGATCAGAACCTACCCATGCGCCTAGCGTTCATCCCTTCACTACTGCGAACCCTAAAGCAACCTTGGGACAAACCTTGCTCTACCCCTCAAATGTCCAGACGGGTTGAGAACCTATACCGGATTCAGGGATCTGAACTGGACTTCCTTGTGAAACATCCCGCCCCCAATTCCCTTATTGTGGACGTCGCCCAGTCTAAGTTTCGGCCTGCATCAGCCGCATCCCCCAATAACAAGGATGGGAGGAAAATGGACATATTTGGTCGGCGTTCATATGCCTTCTCATCTCTAATTGTGAGAGCTGCTAACTATGTCGCCGCTATGGCGGCTTACCACCAACACTTATGGGACTTGGCTTTACCATCCTTACAAGCTGCACCTGATGAGCTACAACCGAGAGGTCTCTCTCTTCATCAGGAGGCATCACAACTCATTCGTCAGGAACGGGTCACGGTTCGTCATATTTTGGATGCTGCATCCCGTAATCTAATGACGGGTATTGCCATGAGGCGGCAGGCGTGGCTTAAGTCTGCGGCCATTCCTGAAGACTCCAAGGCCCGTATCCTTGACCTCCCCTTTGACGGTTCGGGTCTTTTTGATCCCAAGACGGATGAGATCCTGAAGGGTCTCCATGAAGCGAAAAAGGCTGCCAGATCCTATGCTGCTCAACCTTTCTACAAACAACGCTACCCATGGAAGCGTCCATCTTTCTCCCCGGCTATGCAGCCAGGGAGATCCTATCCCTACAAGCAGAGGTATTCTCCTTCTTCCGGCTACACCACTAGACATGACCAACGACACAAGACACGTGCTCCCTTCAAAAAGGTCGACCGTAAGAATAAACAGGGCCTTTGACTGCTCTACAGCCATTTCCTCTCCTTCCTGCGCCACCTGCTTGTCTCCCTTCCTCTCCAGTTGGCTTACCATCACTTCGGACAAGTGGGTCCTTTCTATCATCGCTCGCGGTTACGCGATAGAATTTTTGGAGACGCCTCCTCCCCGTCTAGTTCTTACCCCCCCATCCGACCCTCTAAAGCAAGAAGTAACCACCCTGCTACAAAAGCATGCAATAACCAGGGTGTTTCCAAATCCTGCCAATCCTGGTTTTTTCTCCAGATATTTTCTGGTGACAAAGCGGGACGACTCTTTCCGTCCTATTTTGGACCTCAGGCGCCTCAACAAATTCATTGCCTATCGCCGTTTCCGGATGGTAACCTTGGAGAGGATCCTGCCCCTCTTGCGACAGGGCGACTGGTTCGTCGTCATAGACCTCAGCGACGCCTATTTCCACATAAATATCAGGCACGACCATCGTCGCTTCCTGCGTTTCTCGCTGGGGTCAAGATGTTACGAATTCTCCGCTCTGCCTTTTGGACTTTCCACCGCGCCCAGAGTCTTTACGAAGTGTATGGCCCCGGTGGCGGCTTTCCTGAGAACAAGGGGCATAGCCGTCTTTCCATACATCGACGACTGGCTACTGGTTGCACACTCCAGGCTTCAGGCGGAGCGTCACACCCTTACAGTGCTTCGCCTCCTCAAAACTCTCGGACTGCAGGTGAACTACAAGAAGTCCGTCCTTGTTCCCTCGCCTGTTGCCTCCTACATAGGCGCTACTCTCGATGCTCGGACCGGCCGAGCATTCCTGCCTTTAGAAAGAGCGCGGAAGATGGCTGTTCTCATCGAGAAATTCCGCCCTCTCCATCATGTCACCGCTCACACTGCGCAGAGGCTACTGGGCCTTATGGCCTCCACCACTTCGGTCATCCCTCATGCGAGACTGAAGCTTCGTTCGCTGCAAGTGTGGCTCCTGTCCCTCTTCAATCCCCTCTGGGACTTCCCCAAAAAGAGACTCTTGGTGTCCAAGGAGTTGTCAGAGCAGCTGAAGTGGTGGCTCAACCCGGGCAATCTGTTCATGGGACGCCCTTTTGCTCCCATTGCCCTACAAACTCGCATCACGACGGATGCCAGCGACATCGGCTGGGGTGCCCATTGTTGCGGTCTGCAGGTCCACGACCGATGGTCTCCAAAGGAGCTTGCTCTCCACATCAACAATCGGGAACTTCTCGCCATCTTCAAGGCCTGCCGGGCGTTCCTCCCCATCATCAGGGGCACAGCCCTTCAGGTTGTTTCGGACAACACGACGGCTGTCGCGTATGTCAACAAACAGGGCGGTACCCACTCTTTCTCCCTCCTGTATCTTGCTGTCCAGCTATGGGAGTGGTGTCTCCAACATCATGTCTTTCCATCCGCTGTATACATTTCCACTCACGACAACATACTTGCGGACCGGCTCAGCAGGACTGCTGTTACCATGCACGAATGGGTGCTGGACCATACGGTGTTCCTAACACTCTGCGAGCGATGGGGAACTCCCGTGGTGGATGTCTTCGCCACTCACCTCAACACCAAATGCCCCACCTTCTTCTCCAGGGGCGGTCACGGCCCGAATTCGCACGGCGATGCTCTGATGGTGGCGTGGAGCAACCGCCTTCTCTACATGTTTCCACCATTTCCTCTCCTACTGAGAACACTGGTGAAAGTTTGCGACGACAATGCGAATGCCATTCTGATTGCTCCATTTTGGCCGCGCCAACCGTGGTTCGCGAGGCTCATCTCGAGGGCGACGGAGTACGTCAGGCTACCTTACCTTCCGCATCTGCTGACCCAGAACGAAGGGACAACTTACCACCCGGACGTGCAGTCACTCCACCTCACCGCCTGGAGGATAGTCCCACGGTAGCTCACGTCCTCTCCCATTGTCGTAAGCCGTCCACTGACACCCTGTACGGGAGCAAGTGGAAGGCTTTCCTGAAGTTCACCGCTTCTCATCAACTGCCCGCGTCGCCCACCACGCTCCATACTGTGTTACAGTTTCTGGCTTACCTTTTCCAGATGAACCTGTCTCATTCCACCCTGAAGGTGTACCTTTCCGCCATCATAGCCCATCAACCGCCAGAGACGGACAGTGCCCTGTTATTTAGACACGCGAAGATCAAACGTTTTCTTCGAGGGGTTGTACGCCTTCGTCCACCTACAATTAATCCTATTCCTCAGTGGTCTCTCCATACGGTCTTAAACTGCCTCTCAAAACCACCATTTGAGCCGCTCGCTACGGTTTCTGAACGCCTCCTTACCCTTAAAGTGGTTTTCTTGGTAGCTATTACGTCAGCCAGAAGGGCCTCTGAATTGGCTGCCCTGAGGACCGACCCACCTTTCTTGCAATTTTTCCGGGACAAGGTGGTCTTGTACCCTGACGTGTCTTTTCTGCCCAAAGTCACCACGGATTTTCATGTCAAGCAGCCTATAGTCCTGCCAACCTTCTTTCCCCAACCTTCTTCTCCGGTTGAGAAATCCCTCCATCTCCTCGACGTTCGTCGGGCGTTAGCCTTCTACGTTCAAAGGACTTCCTCGTTCCGTCTCTCCAAGCGTCTGTTTGTCTCTTACCAGCAACCCCATAGGGGTCGGGAAGTGTCTCCGCAAACTGTATCCAGATGGATAGTTCAGGTCATCCGTCTGGCCTATGAACTGGCTAAGAAGCCTCTACCGACATCTGTTCACGCCCATTCTACTAGGGCTGTTGCGGCCTCTACAGCCTTTCTCCGTGGAGTCCCACTACAGGACGTTTGTAAAGCCGCCACGTGGTCCACGCCTTCCACGTTTGCATCCCACTACAGACTCGACCTGCGAGCCAAGGAGGATGCGAGGTTTGGCCGGGCTGTCCTGTCGGCTGTGCTGCCGTGACGTTTCCCTCCTCCTTCCAGAGGTAAGCTTGCTAGTCACCCATTAGTGTGATTTCACAGAGTCCACGAAGAAGAAAAAGAGGTTACTTACCTGTAACTTTGGTTCTTCGAGTGGTACTCTGTGAATTCACACGGCCCGCCCGTCCTCCCCACTTTCCGTCACGGCTGTCTCGCCTTTAGAGCAGCAGCGGAATTTGGGGAACTGAATGGCTGTTAGGGCGGGCGGACCATGAGGTCCTGGGGGGGCGGAGCCAAAAGTGTTACTTTAAGCTCTAGAATGTTCCGAGGCCTTCTGCGCAAGCGCAGATTAACCCATTAGTGTGAATTCACAGAGTACCACTCGAAGAACCAAAGTTACAGGTAAGTAACCTCTTTTTTCCAATGCTTTACGTTTTGTAAGCCTGATTATTATTATTTATATTTTAAGCCAGCTGTATCTTCCTTTAGTCCACAGAGGATTGGGAAGCTGTCATCAGTGTCACCTCACAGGCTTTACCTGTGAGCCCGCGGTGTGGCAACGTGCTACCCTCTGAGCAAATGTATCGACAGAGTCTTCCGCACAGTTCCAGGTGAGACCCAGAGGAGCAGAACCAGTGAAATGAACATAGAGGAGGGTCTAAAGGAGGCCAGTAGGCAATACTGTAGAAATCAAGACCTCATGGATTTCCCCCTTCACATTCCAAGCTACTTACCAACTCTGGCATTTTCTTTTTTAAAATCTGTTACCTGTCTCACAAGATTTTTGTACAGAGCATCTTTTTAAATGGAACAATATGAGCTGATTCCCAGTCAGCCCTGCCTGCTAAGTGACTAGAGCTACAGTATTGTAGTTATCCAATAGAGCTTAATTATTAACATACTAAGTCACATTGTTGAAGGGGAACGCACTTGTTTGCCACATTTTTGGAAGAAACTAAGGAAGCATTAAATCTGTTCTTGGAAGTGAGAGCAAAGAAAATGAAATCAATACGGAAGTGAATAAATTATGATGTAGGCTTCCTCTCCTATAGTCAATTTTTTGTCTGTTGTTTTTAATTTCTGATGCTGCCCCTTCTCTGTTGGTCTGCATTTATATTCAGATTGCCCTTTGGCTGAAAAAACAAAAAAACTTCAGTCAAAAATACCAAATCACCCTTGAAGTTTGCTCTTCCCTTTCTAGAACCAATTGAATACAGGACTGGTTTGACATTTTGAATAGTTGCCATTCTTTATCGCTAGCATGCAGGTAGCACTGTGAGGGAATCAGCTCTTATTGTTCCATTTGAAAGATGAGCTGTACAAAACGCTTTTGCCTCTAAGACAAGGAAAGCTAGCACTTCTTATGTTTACAGCATAATTTTCCTTCCTGTCTCCACCCCTGCATCCATTAGAACTGGATTTTCTATTGTTATACTTTGATAAAAGGGTGTGTTCAAGTGCTTTAATCTAATGGAAGAGGAAGTTATTTTTAAAAACATATGCAAACATCTTGTTGGATGATTTTTGGAAACTAATCACATTACCATTGTAACTAATCACATTCCTTAACATAGGACTGCTGCCTGACTATAAATCTATTTTCCATGCTGTATGGCTGTGGCATTAAGCAAAATGAGGCACTAGCTTCAGTGAGCAAACGCTGGGAAAAGCAGCGTCCTGGTTCCCAGCCCTCCCCATTTTCAAATGCTAGGAGCATCCAGTATTTTAACTCATCTCCTTGACCATTCACTTCTGTCCTCCAGTCTATCCTGCACCCTCTAATGCCTGTTGCTCTGGACATTATTATCCTTGTCAGGGCTGAACCAAGATTCATCTGCCAGTCCCAAGAGCTCCTTGGATGTATATGTGTACCATCTTGCATTTTGCCATAATTGTAAATTACTGATTAGTCTCTTCAGCTTTATCTTCCTCTTTCTCTCTTCCTAACTCAACGGAGTGCCTCTCACTCCCTCTAATGGTCTCGGAATGCAGCTGTCATTCACAAGCAGCTCCATTCTAAACAAGATTGCTCAGGACATGACATTAGGCAGCTGTTGCCTTTGAAGTGATACTTGCAGGAGCTTTATTAACTATCACAAATCCGCCATTTACTGTTGCCCACAACACATGCCAACCTTCTGCACTGGCTTTGTGCCATTTTACACTTTTGTGTGCTCCCATCCCAGGTGTGTAAGTACATACTCAATGTGGGCTTCCGAACCAATCAAACAGGGTTATTTTATGTTCCTGTGAGTAAATATAAACATCTGGATAAAATAGGAAATTTCCTGGAAAGAGTCACTGCTGCCTTTTATTTATATATATATATATATTTTGGTAATCCATGTCCATGTTCATACACGTCAGATGAGCAAAGAGACTGACACTTTAGGTATGTTGATCAATCTAACAAAGCCGTAAAACTGTCTGGCTAACTTTGTGAAGTATGTTTAACCTTCCACAGCATGAGCAGAGGGCACATGGAGAGGGGACAGTGGGCGATGGCATGTTTTTGCCAGTTTGAGAAGAGAACTAATCTATGGCAGTCCATGCAGTGTCCAGGGAATTAACAGTGTAAGTTTCTTTGTCTCCTCTCTGGTCTTTCACAACTTCTGTGAAGTGAGAGGTGCTGGAGGTTCAGACCTAGATGATATTTTTTACTCTGCCTTTAAACAATAGACTCTGCTTTTTTTAAAAAAAAGACATGCCATGCATGTGTTTGCCAGTTTCCCCAAGTAAATTTTCATTTTAAGTATGGTGCGCAATCTCTCTTCTAGGCTGTCATGTGGCCCTATAGGACAGATACCCGGCAGGACCCAGTTCACACACATGTCAGATGAGCAAAGAGATTGACACTTTGACTGCTAGGTGTTAGCAAACTGCACTGAATTTGAACAATTAACTGCATTACCTGGCATGCTACCAAACTAACCCGTCAGCTCTCTATACCTGCAAAAATCAACACGGCATTCCTCAGCCCTCTTCTATCCATACCCACCACCGCTACACTGTCCCTGCCTTCCCTGTCTTCACCCTGTCTTCTCTCCACAGGTATGTGCTTCTGCCACGGCCTTTCTGCTTTGAACCTAGGAACCGTTACGAGATCACTGCGCGGTTCCAGCGGGCAGGTGTGACACAACGCCATCCCGCAGCCTTCATCCTTGTTGACTCGGTGAGAAGCCACTGTATATCTGAGTCAGCTTTATGCTCCAGATTGTTCTAAAGCATCTGGTATTAGTATTAGTTAGTAGCTTATATAGTATTCATCCTAGTGGGAGGTCCTCCTTCTTACACTAATAAGGGTCGAGATTTATACATAAACTAATTAAACTATGACTTGGTGCCTCAGATTAGGGGGAGCTGTTGGAATAATACATATCAGCCAAAATCCTGCTGCTTAGATACATATATGGAAAGCAAATGACATAAGTTCCAGTGACTTCTCACTGGCCATTAATGAATCTGTGCTGGGATTCTCGAGCAGTGCACACTCCCCTGAGAAATCCTAGCAGCGACTCACTAATTGCAAGTCAGAAACAACTGAATGTTACACACTTTCCTTTTCGTGTGCGTAGCTAAGCAACAAGAGTTCAGCTATATTTTAGTAATGCACTGGAGCCTCTTAAACTGGACCTAGCTTAGGGCAGATCTGAATCCCACCCTGGCTACTAATATTCCTTCTACTTGTCCCAATCTGACTGAAATTTCTCTTATGTCCTCCCTCTCCAACACCCCCCCCCCCGGCTTTCTTGCAGCTGGTTCTTTTGCCGCGTGTGACAGAGCTTCCTGGTCTCCATGGCAATGATCCGGCAGCGGTGGAGCGTCGGGAGGCCCTAGAGCGCTACACCTGCCTGGAGGCATTCCGCATGGCCACCATGCCTGACCTGGCCGAGACCTGCGCCCGCCTGCTCTGCAGCATCTCTGCCCTGATGCACGATGGGGCCCTGCGTGAGTGAAGGGCTGCATGTGGGTCAGAAACAGAGAGACATGAAAGGCTTACGGCCTCGGGTGGAAGACCGAGGCAAGGATGCGGGATCTTCCTTGAACTGGGTAGTGTCATGCGGTGGGCAGCCCTAGTGCCTAAAGAACTGTGGAAATTAAGTAGATCCACACGTTTGAAGCGCCCTGGACTCTGCAGCCGGTGGGCTGGACTGGGAGCATGGGATTCCCTTAGCTGAACTCCTCTTGATAGATGGACAAGAGTCTATAGAAAGAGGAGAAGGTGGGTGTTGAATGCCATGCTAAATAATTTTTCTGAATTCTGCAACCAAAAAATTAAAACAAAACCTGCTACTGCAGTGGTAGGGAACCTTTCTCTTAAGAATTTGTAATGAGGTGTGTTGAGGGTTTAGGAAAATGTTTTGTCATATACACAACAGCAATGCATGTAGATGCTGTCTCAGGAACCAAAGCTGAGTACATGGATATATTGGGAAAAGAACCATAAAACAAGTAATTTAACTTGATATTCCTTTGAAGCTCCTTCCTGAAGGAAACTTTACTTTGAGGTACCCTTGGGTATCTACTTGTTTTTCCTAAAGGATGTATGATTTCCTCCAGGAGATCTGGAAGGAACCCTTCATGGTTCTAGGACACTCGAGGCAGAGGATGGGAAGGCATGTGTCTCTAACTTCTCAGACAATGGCTGTCTTCCCATGGTTCCCCGAGAAGACATTCTTTGCTATACTCAAGAAATACATTGGCTATACAGTGGTGCCTTGCAGTACGACGACCCCACAGTACAACGAAACCACATTACAATGACTTTTTTGCGATCGCTATAGCGACCGCAAAACTATGGTTCCTGTGGGGGAAATCCACTTGACGTTGATGAGGTCCTTGCTTCGCGAACCATTTGTTCGCTAAACAACGATTTTTCCGGTTCTGCAAAATGGCTTCCTTTCGCAAAAATGGCTGGCTTCCCTTCACAAAATGGGTGTTTTCCGGACAGAAGCTTCACAAGACAGGGATTTTAAACAGCTGATTGCTGGTTCTCTATGGACGATCTTCGCTGGATGACGGGGTATTTCCCCATTGGAACACATTAACCGGTTTTCAATGCATTCCAATGGGGATTTTTTTTTTCATGACAACAATTTCACTGGACAGCAATTTTCCTGGAATGGATTATTGTTGTCATGCGGGGCACCACTGTATATTTATATAATTGCTAAACCCTAATGTATAGGGTTATGTTTCAAAGCTGAAGTGCAGGGGATTGCCTCACAATCAATCTGACATATTTTTTGTGTATGCCAAATATAAGATCAGATGTCGGTCTCTGCAATCAGGAGAGCTAGAAGCATGGAAATGTTAAAGCTAGTAAAACAATAGCTAAAATTCATAGCTTCTAGGATCAATTGTCTGAATGAGGCTGGAAACCATCTTCTGCATGATATCACTCTTTGCTACTACTGTTTTGTTTTGGTGTAAAAATAATAATAAACTGACTTTTTGCATACTCCTGTGCGATTACAACGGGGGGCCATTCCAAAATTGTGAGTTAGCCCCAGAGACTGCATTAATGTAGTGAGCATTTGCTTTTAACTCGTCCCCACACCAGATAGAGGAAGACCTCAAAGTCTGTTGTGTTGACATCCGTGTGAAGTGGAGCAACCTTCTTTCCTCTAAGTAGCTGCATTCCCTAACTCTTGGCTGTATTCTTTCTTCTCTCCATAGCCTGTCAGTGTGATCCCCAGGGCTCTACCAGCAGTGTTTGCCACAAACTGGGTGGACAGTGTCAATGTAAGCCCAATGTGATGGGTCAGCGCTGTGATCAGTGTGTCCCAGGCACCTACGGATTTGGACCCTACGGCTGCAGTTGTGAGTAACAAAGGCAGGAGGGTGTACCAGAGGTTCTCCCTACATGCGTTCTTCTCTTTCTGCAACTATGCATTAGGCCTACGGCTTACAGACTGCAGAAGTGGTAGCACAGCAGTTTCCAGACTTGGCATGGTTGTTTTGGCTTTCTTTTGGTAAGAATTTGCCAAAGGTTTTTTTCACATTCATAGAAACATTAAATCGTAGAAGACTAGGACTGGAAGAGAGCTAGGCTTGTGAATTTTGGTATTTGTGAACGGTACCCCCCAAAAAAATGTTTACAGGAATTCCTCTAGGCAGACTTCTGGTGGATTTAATCAAGAAATCATAATCCTGACACATGTTTCCATGTTCTTATACATAATGAATTTGGATTCCGGCAGCCATTTTCATTCCATGGAGAAGGCAGCAGAAATGGGTGGACAGGGCTAAGCTCCATGAGAGCTGCAAGAGATTAAGGGTCTGGTAGTTTTTTTGAAAGAGACGTGGTGGCGCTGTGGGCTAAACTGCAGAAGCCTGTGCTGTAGGGTCAGAAGACCAAGCAGTCGTAAGATCGAATCCACGTGACGGAGTGAGCGCCCGTTGCTTGTCCCAGCTCCGCCAACCTAGCGGTTCGAAAGCATGCAAATGCAAGTAGATAAATAGGGACCACCTCGGTGGGAAGGTAACAGTGTTCCGTGTCTAAGTCGCACTGGCCATGTGACCACGGAAGATTCTCTTCGGACAAAATGCTGGCTCTATGGCTTGGAAACGGGGATGAGCACCGGCCCCCGGGGTCGAACACGACTGGACAAAAATTGTCAAGGGGAACCTTTACCTTAGTTTTTTTGAGGGCCATGCTATGCGGAACCTGATGGACAGAGACTACTATACCCATAATCCCTTGCAAATCCCACATCGTTTTGCCCTGCTCACCCATTTCCCCTGTCTTCCGGACAGGATGAAAATGACTGACAGAGTCTGAATATATTAGCTTAAGAATCTGAAATCATCTATCAGGACTTTGATTTCTTGATTAATGCCCCAAAAAGGCTGGCTGGGGAATTCCCACAGACCTCTGGGAGTTGAAGTCCACAAATTCCAAAAAAATCCCATGCTTATGGACTGCAGGGGTCATTGAGTCCAGCACTTTCCCAAAGCAGGACATTCCTACCTAAAGCGACTTGTGTTCCTGTGTTGAGCAGGGGGTTGGACTTGATGGCTTTGTAGGCCCCTTCCAACTTCACTGTCTTATGATTGTATGACTGCTGTTGAAAGGTTGCCAATGTTGGAGAATTCCCCACCGTACAAGGCAACCCATTTCATTCCTGAGCAGCTCTCACTGTTAGCAGGTTGTTCCTAATGTTGAGTCAAAATCTCCTTTCCTGTAATTTACTGTAAATCCATTACTTTGGGTCCTACATGCTACAGCTGCAGAAAGCAAGCTCATTCCATCTTCCACATGACATCCTTCAAATATTTGTATATGTCTATCATACTGGAGAAATTGGTCAGACCTGGACATGGCTCTAAAGTCACTTACTAAGGATTGAGAAGGGAGCACTCCACAACAGGGAGTAATCAGCTACTATTAGTTGCCTTGAGGATCTCGGAAAAGCTACACAGATTATAAGACAGATGGGGACTGTGAAGTCACCTTGAATCAGGTAGAAGGTAGACAACATTTCCTTATTAGGAGATTTTTCCATGTGCCATAGTTAAGCCTCTGCTCTGTAATATCTTTAACCTAAAAAAAATTTGTTTGTTTCTTTGTTCCTTTGGCATTTGCTCCCACCCCCCAGCCTGTGCCTGTTCCCCTGAGGGCTCTGTTTCCAGGATCTGCGACCCGGTAAGTGGACAGTGCCGGTGCCAGCACGGCACAGTAGGACGTCCGTGTGATCAATGCCCACCAGGGCACTGGGGCTTCCCAAGTTGCCGGCCCTGTCACTGCAATGGGCACTCGGAAGAATGTGACTCGCACACCGGAGCCTGCCACCAGTGCCGTGATTACACAGCCGGCCGTCACTGCGAGAGGTAAGTACCCCTGAGTCATAAGAATGACACCGCTTGGGAAAAATTTATGCTAGGAAACAAAACAAAACAAAAAAGAAATATTAAATATTTCTTTTGAGGAAGAATTTCGTGCAACGGTCTCTTTTGTTAAAAGGGATTAGCGGTTTCTTCTTCCCGATACCGCCTTATCAGCTACAACCACAGATGCTTTATTGTTCATTATATGATGACTGTTTATCTCAGTCATGGAGTTACTCATGACATGTAGCTTGAGTTTCTGATACCAGTCTTTGAGGAACAGAAACGTGCTGAAATGACAGCCCCCTTTTAGGAGACAACAGGGAATGCACAGGAAACATACAGGCAGAGGACCTGCGGTGTGAGAGAGGAGGACACATACAGTGGTGCCTCGCTTAATGATTGCCTCGCTTAATGAGGAAATTGCTGTACAGTTAGGTTTTTGCGATCACAAAACGATGATTTAAATGGGTTTTTTTCGTTTAACGATGATCAGTTCCCTGCTTCAATCAGCAAACATCTGATCGTCAGGTTTCAAAATGGCCGCCGGCTGAAGAAAATGGCCCCCCATTGTTTTCTGGGATGGATTCCTCGCTTTACAGGCACCGAAAATGGCTGCCGTATGGAGGATCTTTGCTGGACGAGCAGGTATTCAGCCCATTGGAACGCATTGAACAGTTTTCAATGCGTTTCAATGGGTTTTTTAAATTTCATTTGATGATGTTTTCGCTCTACAGCGATTTCGCTGGAACAAATTAACATCGTCAAGCGAGGCACCACTGTATTAGGTTAGAGACTTGCTGTGAGAGGCCTGTACTGTGCAGTGGTGTAGCAAAGGGTACTTCTAACTTAGAAAGGCCTGCACTTGCCCAAAGGTAGCTAAGCCCTAGAAGCCATGGTGATGCTTTCACTGACTGTCTTCTCTTCTGGCCTCTCTTACAGGTGCTTGGATGGTTACTATGGCGACCCGGTCTTGGGATCAGGGCAGCAGTGTCGGCCGTGCCCTTGTCCTGGGTATCCAGGCTCCAGGCAGTATCACGGCCTTTCCTGTTACACTGATAGGGAGACGAACCAGATTGTTTGCCTGTGCGCTCCAGGTTATACAGGTATGGGTATCCTGTAAGGCAAAGGGATAGCAGTGGTCACGAGATGGCCATTAACCCAAATTATTTTAGGCTCAGAATTGGGCGTATTGCGTCTTCTGAAAGAAAAGCCCCTCTCCGAGCCCTTTCAGACCACAACTGCAGCAACTTGTAGATAATTTGGAGCTTACAAAAAAATAAAAAAATTAATCCCAAACTCAAAAATGCCCCAACTTCTAACCAAATACTTCACAACTTTTGTATTTTGGCTTTCTTGGACAGGTACCAAAACAGGAGGTATAGTTGGTCACTTACAGATTTTCAAATGTGTGGGTCATAGATTGTACAGGTTTGTTACATAACCTCACTCATCTTCCCCTCTCTCTCTCTCTCTCTCTCTCTCTCTCTCTCTCTCTCTCTCTCTCTCTCTCTCTCTCTCTCTCTCTCACACACACACACACACACACACACACACACACACACACACACACACACACACACACACACACACACACACACACACACACACACACACACACACACACACACACACACACACACACACACACACACACACACACAGAGAGAGTTAAGACCCTGAACCTAACTACTATTAGGTTATTCACTCTTGGTTTGAACTCTTAACATCCCTGAGTTTCTCCCCACCTTCATAATTTTTGATTAAAATTCAGTAGGAGTGGTTGTACACGTACAGTAGTAGGGAAGAGGAAGTGGGGGACATGGGTTTCCAGTTTTCCACAGACAGCCTTTTCCTTGTTTCTAAGAGGGCACAAGACAAATTCCAAGTTCCATTGAGCCTCAGTGAGAGGGAAGAGAAAGGGCAGTTATTGAGGGATTACTTTGAGGTATTTGGTTCTGCATGCCACGGATAAGTTTCCCTATCTTGGACAGGCCCACGTTGTGACCGCTGCTCCCCTGGCTATTTTGGAGCCCCTCAGCTGGAGGATGGAGCCTGCCGGCCATGTCAGTGCAACAACAACATTGACACCAGTGACCCTGAGGCCTGTGACCCCCACACTGGCCAGTGCCTGCGCTGCCTTTACCACACGGGAGGACCCCGCTGTGCCGAGTGCCAGCCCGGTTACTATGGAAATGCATTTCAGCGGAGTTGCCGACGTGAGTGAGATGGTGGCTTGTCCTGGGTTGTGAGGATGGGAGAAACCTGTGCTTTGAGAACAGGGTGTGTGTGTGTTGTGTTTGGCTGGCTATGGGACCATAAGGCCTAAAGCAAGAGAACGTGGGAGGCCTTGGCATGTGAGTGGCCCATTTTGGGGTCAGAGCAGAGCCCGTGAATACTGATGTAAGACATCATATGACTGGAATATATTTGCTTTAATGTAAGTGTATTTACACCTCAGCACGTTGGTAAGATATATTATTTATCTTTCAGTGAGACCTAGGGAGTAGCTGAGAAATAGCAGGAATGTTGAGTTGATGCCTATCTCTGTACTGCTTTGAAGGACTGGAGAATATTGTTTTAAGCTTGAAAATTGTAAAAAAGCTTGTTTTAAGGATACGTCTCCTGGTAGTACCGAAGTAGTGAAGTGTAGGAACATTATAAATCTTTCAGGAACTTCTCATGGAATGCATCAGGAGGTCATTGTAAGATTCATAGTGGTCCTCTGACTAAGGTTTGGCTGAGATTTACTGCTTGAGGTCCACAGACGTTCATAAAATTAACTTTTAAGGCATCCTGATTTTAATCAACCTGTCATTCTTCAGCAAAATGACTTATTTGTTCTGCTTTTATAATGAGGCAAAGACTTGGGATTTCCACAGATGGCTCTAAACAAAGCATGCCAAAGAAATGAAAGGACCACCATGGCCGGTGAATTTAGGTTTCAAAACTGTTCCCTTATCTTTCCTAATGAGTTTCACAGCCTGCTCTTTTATTGTGATTTTTCTCAGCACTCAGTAATAAGCGGACCAAGAACAGCCATTTTTACAGTCCTTGGAACATCACACTATTCCTAGGCAGGACTGGTTTCTTACCTTGACAGGTTTTAGGGTGGGATAACAGGCAGGAAGCTGTTCCTTGTATCCATGTCCTACCTCAAGCCTTCCTTTTTTCCCCTCAGGTTGTACCTGTAATGAGCAAGGCACACTGCTCACACACTGCTCCAAAGGCATTTGCCACTGTGACCGAACGACAGGAAATTGCCCCTGCCGGGCCAACGTGGTGGACAAGAATTGTGACCGATGTGCTCCTAATTTCTGGGGCTTTGGCAGTGACTTGGGTTGTCAGCCATGCAACTGTGACCCTGCCCATTCATTACGTTCAGACTGCAATATGGTAAGTGACCCAAACATTGAAAGGGTCGACCGAAAAAAGAAAGAGTTACCAAAACAGGAGAGCCTAAGATATTTACATCTTGGCATCCTCCTATAAACCAGCATCTTTTACCAGCATTTTTCACCCTGTTCAGTTCACAGGGCAGTGCCACTGCCAGGCGGGCTTTGGAGGACGTGTTTGCTCTGAATGCCAAGAAGATCACTGGGGTGATCCCGAACAGGAGTGTCTAGGTGAGTATGAATGGATGTGGCAGCCAAGTATTTCCAGCTTCATACAGTGCTTATACAATAAGAAGGGTCTTATATTAAATCTTGCTCCAAAAATGCATTAGCGCTTATTTTCAGGGGATGCTTTATTTTACATTCATGTCATCTGGTTGCTGCACAATGGTGCACAACAGTGTAAGGCGGGGTTTCACTTAACTGGGGCTTACTTTTGGGGTAGGGCTTATATTACAAGCATCTTAAAAAATCCTACTAGGGCTTATTTTCAGGTTAGGTCTTATTTTCGGGGAAACAAGGTATATCACAGGAGTACACCCCCTCACATTTCATAAATATTTTAGTATATCTTTTCGTGTGATAACATTGAAGAAATGACACTTGGCTACAATGTAAAGCAGTGAGTATACAGCCTGTATAACATTGTAAATGTGCTGTCCCCTCAAAATAACGCAACACACAGCCATTAATGTCTAAATTGCTAGCAACAAAAGTGAGTACTGGGTTCAAACCATGGCATCTCTAGGTTGCATAGGGCAAGACCACATTTTTGGCAGAGACAAGGCAAAGCCAGGTTGACTTATGGGCTAACTGGAGATAAGGCAGCAGCTCCTCGTATTCCATTGGAACCTATACTTTTCTCCTTGCGCCAGAACTGCGATAATAAAGCATGGGCAGAATTCATTTGCCTGATACTAATTGTGCTATCAGTTCAAAATCTAACCATGCTCAAAATCAAATCTCTAACAGTGTCTCAATTTAGCGCTGGCCACATACATCCTTTGGGTTCTCTGTTAATGGTTGTTGATCCAGTACTGGTAACCAACGTTCCCTCTAAGATGCATGGATGCACAGCACTGCATTGGACGTGGACAGCCAACCCAGTGTTTCTCCCCATTTGCTTCCATTTGCAGCTGGAACTCTACACGCAAGGAGCGGAACTGCTGCGCAGTGCTCCAGAAAATTACAGGGAATGTTGCTGGTGGCCCTAGAGATATGCTTCCCAATCCTAGAGCAACTGGGCAAAGGTGATCCCTCTTTGCAAATGAGTACTGGGTCAACCACTGCTTTTGCAAACTCTCCATAGCTGGGAAACATTAGGATGAAACTAATCCATTAACGGAAGGGATGTGGTGGCGCTGCGGGCTAAACCGCAGTAGCCTGTGCTTCAGGGTCAGAAGACCAAGCAGTCATAAGATCGAATCCACGCGACGGAGTGAGCGCCCGTCGCTTGTCCCAGCTCCCGCCAACTTAGCGGTTCGAAAGCATGCAAATGCAAGTAGATAAATAGGGACCACCTCGGTGGGAAGGTAACAGCGTTCCGTGTCTAAGTCGCACTGGCCATGTGACCACGGAAGATTGTCTTCGGACATAACGCTGGCTCTATGGCTTGGAAACAGGGATGAGCACCACCCCCTAGAGTCAAACACGACTGGACAAAAATTGTCAAAGGGAACCTTTACCTTTACCTAATCCATTAACATTAATATGGAAACTGATCTAGCCAGGAGGTGAGGCTGAGGAGCCTAACGCCGAGGGAGGCCTGGAAGGAAAAGACAAGAAATCGGACCTTCTCGGTGGTGGCTCCTCGCCTCTGGAATAACTTACCTCCTGAGATTCACGGGGCTCCCTCGCTGGGTACCTTTAAGAAGCAATTAAAAACTTGGATGTTTCGGCAGGCCTTCCCATCACATAACTCATGACCTCTTTCTTTCTCCCTTACTGTTTTATGTTTTGTGTTTTCGCACTGTATTGTAAGTGTTTTATGATTTAGAACTGTTATTTACATTTTTATTGTACTATTTTAAGATTGTTTGCCACCTAGAGTGGTCCTCGTTCGACCAGATAGGCGGGATATTAAATAAATAAATAAATAAATAAATAAATAAATAAATAAATAAATAAATAAATAAATAAATAAATAAATAACACTGATGGCTTTAGTGACAATGTGAAAAACAATTTGTAACAATCCAATAGTAATGCATTAGTTTTAGATTTAAAAATAAATTGGCTAAACCTACCCTACCAAGTAACAAATTAAAAATAAGATAAAAAAACATTATTCTTCTTTGTGGCCTCTGTGAATACACACATATGGGTTTAGTCTGCGCCTGCGCTGACATTCTCGGAGCATTCTAGAGCTAAAAGTAACAATTTTATGGTGTGATCCCCCATGAGGCACAAGCTCCTCCCACCCAAGATTCCCCTCAGTTCCTTTTTTCCGCCGTGCTGTAAAGTTCTACAGAGCATAGAGCTATTTCCACAGGGGTTTTCCCCCTTAGTTTATTGATCAATTCCCTCTAAACTGGATTCTTTCCCTTCTCAATTATCTAATCTATGATCCCCCGTGAGTTGTTTTCTTTTTTGCTTGCCAGCTACTTGGCTTACCCCCCTCCCCCCCACACACACTTCAACTGTTTACTTCTTTCTCCTTTCCCGCCTTTTTCGGCCTAATCATTTTGACTCTCAGGCACATTAATGATTTTCTGCCTGAGTAAGCTACATCTTACCCAGATATGTGCAGGCCGCAGTAGGGGACCCGACAGTGCCAAGGAGTCCTTAAAATCGAAGTCTACATCAACAGAGGAATCCTTGCCAGAGGCTAGCGAATTTGCCTCTGAGGAGACGATGTGCCAGCTTTACCTGCACAGACTTCGGATCACCTGATAGCCTCTCTGCTCCAACTGGCCATTTAGTGACTGTGCTACCGTCCAGTCCGGCCGTGGCCCTTCTTAGCCCTACATGAGGGCGGGCATTTGACATTCCTGAGTTGGAGCTTAAGTCTCTCTATCTCATGATGAGAAGAGAGTGAAAAGGAGGCATGTCTCACCACACCCTCTCTATGAGCAACCATGAGAGAGACTGGTGAATCATTGATGGATGATTGTTTCAAGGGGCTTGTTCAAGGGACCCTGCAGGAGTTAGGGCTCTGTCGCCCTGTCCCTAGGAGAAGAAGGGCCTCCTGTTGCCCCGGTCACCTTCCCTGACTGTCAGTGATTCCTCCTGACATGGTAAGCGCCTCTGTCTGTGAGTGCCGCACACCAACCCTCCTTCGCGCGCCTGCTCATGTAGCTGCGACTTCTGGAGGGAGCTGCACACCGAGGCTGTAGATGTGCCAGCAACATATGGTAAGGCTTGGGTTTTCCCTTTGGGGATACAATGGGCCCCTTCAGCTCCTGTGGCTAGCCCTGCATGTCAGTGCTTTGCCTGTCTGGGGTAACACCCTTGGGTGTTTGGTATATTGGGCCTGATTTATCAGAGGCCTTGTTCACGTGGCTGCTATTTCCAAAACCAGGTGCCGAGGCGAAAGCTTTCTGGCAGCATTTGACAGCCCTAGTTTGCCTCTGAAAGGGGGGGCTGCAGCAACTCCCACCACTAGCCCTGCTAGTCGGTGATATTCCTGCCTGGGGTAGCACCTGCAGGTGGCTGTTAATTTGGCACAAAACAGCCCTCTTTATCAATGGGCTCGCTCACAAAGTAGCCTGCAGCCCTGTCTCAGGTGCCAGTGCCCGCATAGGCTCATAAGGAAAGGACTCACAAGGGTCCACCCGAGAACCCTGCCGCTGTCTGGTAAGTCTGGATAATTTTCCTCAGGTAGGTCCTGTCACGCTGACAAAGTTCGTAGGACCAGTCCCTTTTGTTTGGGATAGGAGCTATGAGCTCTTGGCCACCATCACCATCCCGCTCTACCTGGCATCGTTCTGAACCATGGGCTATGGAGTGCTTTATGCCTCCACATGCGCTTTACAGATGTAGTGCTCCCTCGAACTCGACTCCGGCATCATAATGTTTGGAGCCTTGATCAAACCTGTTGTTAACCCATTCAGGTTTGAGACTCACATGAGTCACTGGAGGGTGGAAGAGTTTCCAACCAATCTTCCTACACCCCTCTCGGTTGTCGCAGATGGTCACACTCCTTTACTGTCAACAGATGAGTTCTTTGGTCGGCGTTGTTATTTGTTTTTGGTCGCTGTGTAGCCACGTACTCCTCTGCCATGAGGGCTTATCACCACTTATGGAGTTTGGTTCTGCCCACCCTGCAGGTAGCTCGTGTGCACGCTTACAGTTCAGGCCTTCCACATCACTGGGAGGCACTGTTGCAGGTGCATCACGAGCGCACTGCTGCTCGATACGCCTGAAAACCAGTGTCTAAGCAACTGACAGGTTAGGACCTGCCATTTGTTGGTGTATGGCTTTTTAGCCAGAAAAAGGTTGTTATTCTTGATAACCTGCTCAGGCTCTAGAAGGTGACACATTCATTGTGCTGTAACATCTGCAAGAGCCTGAAGATGTTCCCATCAGCCTATGGCATTTCGGGAACGTTAAAGGCCTCAACCCCAAAGTTACCAGCCGCCGCCCCTAGACAGTGGGGGAAGCATTGCCTTGACCGGCAGAACTGCTGGTAGGACTGCAAACTGAGCGGGCTCTTTACTTCTCTGCTGTTGACCAGTCAGTCCGTTTGACTTCTTTCTATTGTAGCTACCAGCTTTGCCACTATCTTCGATGTACGTTGAATCCATTAGGATCGACCTCAACATGGAAAAGATTTTTGTTCTTTTTGTCTACCATACAACACTTTGGCATGAAAAGATGCTTTCCAAATTACAATCCATCTCGTGTCAAGGCCCATTATGATAGAGCACGACCGGTCCTGGCTTTGAATCTGCCAATTCTGGACATAAGCTCGGATCTCACTCCTTGAATGAATCTCCCTCCAATATGATGCGATCCATTATCATCCTCTGTCACCTTCAGTATGCTTCTTTTCATTCGCACAGCTCACTTCTCGGTTCACCGCATCCCGTCTATTGGGAATGGAGGAACCGCCTTTTCCAGACCCAGCCATCACTTAGCTGAGCACTTACACTAACTATGCTGAAGCTAATAAAGGATGCTTGCACCAAGCCACTTCCTATTAAAGATCTAGGAAGAATGTATCACAGGTACAAGGTACGAGGAAATGACATAGAAATTTTGGGATGACTCCAGTCCCATTTCTATCATCGTAGAACAAATTTATCCAAAACGAGAAATGATTTCCCTGAACCCTACTAATAAGAATACGGAAACATTGATGTCTTTGGCAGGAGACTTATTCCCTTCATTCACTTCTGTTCCATGTGGCCAACTTTCAATCACAATAGGCGCCTACCTGGAGCAATTTTGGTCTCAAAATCTACCTCTCTTGAAATCCATTAAAACAGACCTTAGAAATTCTTGCTCTGAGACCACGACTCTAGCAAAGCAACACAGGATTGCTGCTTGACATGCAAAGGGCTTCAACTACTGTCACATCCCTAGTATCTATAGAAGGCTTACCTAGTCACGATCCACTGGCTCATCAAGGACACATAGGACAGAATTGAATGTCTTCCATTACATGGTACCAGTCTCTTCAATCTTAGACTGTGACACTAGAAATATTATTATTTACACAGAATAGGAAAACAGCTAAATTATATATGGGCTGACATCCCTTTCATCCCTCTTTCAGTTCTACCCATAGTCCTTTCAACCATATCTTGAGTTTCAGCCTCCCAGACATTTCAGTTCATAAAAGAATGTCACCACATCTCTCAAGGTTACGTTATATAATTGTCTTTGTTCCCCTTTGAGTAACGTTATACTCACTCTTTTTGTCTATCTCCTCCAGGAAGAGACCTCTGCCTCCTGGGCAAACATGCCATAATCCAAGTTCCTACATCTGGTTTATGAATGGCTTCTACTTCTGTGCTATTATATACATAGAAAGGACGGAGGCATCCGTCCCATCCTTGGTCTCAGAAATCTTTTCATGTGTATTCTACCGTAAGTTTCAGATTCCAGCCTCAACACTATTATCTAATCAGTAATTCCTAAGGTTTCACTGCCATTCAATTTTTCAACATTTGCAAGGTCTTTCAGATGGTACAGGACATCAGTTTGATAATAATCTTCCTCTGTAAGATATGGACATCTACCTGTACTGGTACTATAGCGTATGTTTTTCTTTAAAAAAAAATTACTAGCAATCATCTCCCCAAATTCATGACCTCCACGGCTTCAGTGCTAAAGCAATCCAGACTCAGCCTCGAACCACTCCAATAGTGGTATCTTTTCTTTTTGACCAACTAGAGGATTCCTAATCCAAGTAACTGCAAGTTCGGTTCTATCACCATTGGAAAGTATCGACCTTCAATGTATTCACTGGGGTCCGTACACCGACTACAGGTTTTATTGCTCCTGTGCAGGTGCGGACGGAAACACTGTCGGGGACATATTCATATGGCAGTGGACAGGGAATTTGCCATAACTCTTCCCTCCGATACATTTCATTCTACGGAGTATCTTCCATCACCATAATTCTTAATCAAATGCGATCCAAATACCTCCTTGAGGTACTTGGTCCTAGTTCGCCTGTCTCAGATCGATATAGACAGACACATGTCAGTTCCCTCTGGTTCCTCACCTCCTAACTTCCATGAACTTGGCAACCTGGGAAATACTCCCACTTTGGCATCAGTGCTCGATCAAGCTCAAAAACCATGAACTTGATGTCGATGTGTAAATAAATAAATCTTTATTAAATATACTGAAACAAAGAACTACCTTACCAACTTTCTTAGAAACTGTTGCCTACTTGGCTTTCTGTTTATGCTTTAAAATGTTATATATCTGCTATTGTTGCCCATTAACCAGATTATTCTGGTAGGTAGGACTTTTGTCTCACTCTAGGGTCAAACATCTTTTCACAGGACTCAGTACCACCCGTCCTCCATGTAAACGCATTGTTCCTCAATGGTCTATAGATTTCTAAATTCACTCATGTGCCCGCTATTCGAGCCCATTTTCTCTTCAAATGCCAAATTACTTACTTTGAACAGCCTTCCTAGTGGCTGTCATATCTGCCAAGGGAACACGCGAAATAGCTGGATTGTGATTTGATCCACCTGTTATTCAATTTTCCTGATAAAGTGACTTCCTACTTTAATGTCTCATTCCTGACGTATTCGCCTAATTTTCATGTTTATCTATGCTTCATCTTACCATCATTCTTCAGTTCACCATCATCTCCTTTAGAGCACATGCTCCACAATATTTATGTAAGATGCTCACCAGCATTTTCTCTGGACACTACCAGAGCTTCTAAACAGATGACAGGCTCTTTTGATGCTTTCATTCTTTTCATTTCAAAAGTCCAGTTTCTTCCTATCCATCTCTAGACCGATGGTCCAGGCTGTATCTATGGCTTGCCAGCGGTCAGACAAGTCAACGTCTAATTAGCTTTAGCCTCGCTCCACGGAGTGCTGTCTACCTCGGCTGCATCCAGAGTAGAATTCAGACTCTTGACATCTACCGTGCACCAATATGATCCATGCCATCTACCTTTGCAGAGCAATACTGGCTACACGTAGGTACATGGAATACCACTGGATTTGGCAGAAATGTGATGCCATCCTTCCTACCGTGACGTCCCACCTGCCAAAAAGTAAGCTTGCCAGTCACCCATATGTGTGTATTCACAGAGGCCACAAAGAAGAAAGAAAGGTTACTTACCTGTAACCATGGTTCTTTGAGTGGACCTCTGTGAATTCACACTACCCACCCATCCTCCCCTCTGTCGTCACGGGTATCTTATTGTTGTATAACTCTCATGCCCGGCGGACAAATTGCAGGAACTGAGGGGAATCTTGGGTGGGAGGAGCTTGTGCCTCATGGGGGATCACACCATAAAATTGTTACTTTTAGCTCTAGAATGCTCCGAGAATGTCAGCGCAGGCGCAGACTAAACCCATATGTGTGTATTCACAGAGGTCCACTCAAAGAACCATGGTTACAGGTAAGTAACCTTTCTTTATACTGCCCTTTAATATTGTCAAGATTTAAATAACAATTTTTAAAATCACAGTTTAAAAAAAATCATGAATTGGGAGTAACAAAGGATCTTCTCAATGAATTATTGCCAAGCACTGAGCTTTCACCGGACATAACTTCTACTTTTGCCCACTACAGCTTGTGAATGTGACCCTGCGGGGTCTGAGAGTCTGCAGTGTGACCACCTTACTGGACAGTGTCCATGCCGTGATGGCTTTACAGGGCAGCGCTGCGATCAGTGCCTGCGTGGCTTCCGGCAGAACTTTCCCCGTTGTTCTCCTTGCCACCCTTGCTTTGGTCAGTGGGATGGGATCCTGAGCCAGCTCTGGGAGCAGCTGCAATGCCTGCAGGATGCCGTGCAGGCCCTGAAAGAGGGTGGCCCTATCCCTGAAGCCAGCAACAACCGCATGCGCCATCTGGAGAACAGCCTCGGCCACGTAGAGCAGCTGCTTGGGGATGGCAGCAGCCCAAGCACCCCTCTACTGCACCAGCTCAGTAGCCTTCTGGCAGATATCAGGTAGGGAGACCTGAAATGTGCCAGACAAAGGTGGGCAGAACTGGGGAGGGGGGGGAGAAAAAAAAAGAAAGTTGACTAGAATTTTTTCTTTGTGTCCATTGCAAGAATTGGGTAATATCTTTGGGGAAAGGGATAAGACTAAAAGAGTTAGTATAATTTGGTAGCACAATCAGGGCCTGTTGTCTCATGTTCAGAATCACATCTCTTGGGAATGATGCCCGTTCTCGAAATCTCATTGGCACATGGAATTCCCAGCCTTGATTACCTCAATACTTGCAAGGAAAATGTTGAGTTTTGAGGTTCATTTTTGGTAATGATGGGCGGAGATAAAATGGAGTAGAACCATTCTTGGAGTGCCTTACTTGTTCTTCAGTTCACCTGAGGTCGGCAAGACTGGCTGACAGGTGACCCTCACAAGGCTTTGAGAGGGAGTCACATGTTTCTCTTCTAAGAGAACACACCTGTCTTGGTTATATTACAAGTAAGTTGCAGTAAATCAATATTAAAGTAATCAACCCTTATCTACTTAAATGGACTACCCCTTGCACACAATGAGGGAGCTTTCTCCCACTCTGTGCCAAGTTCTAGCATATCTTTGGACCACTTTAGGATGTGACAGAAGCAGCTTAACAGGGGCACTTCTGTGTTCACACATGTAATATGTACCTACACATCTTGAAAACCCTATGATGATACGACTGAGAATGGAACAAGATAGGGAAGGCGAGACTCCCAGGTCAGAAAGCACTGGTATAATGAAGCAACTAGATTAAAACCAGTGACTTCTGAGCATCATGGGCAGAGCAGGAGTAAAACTGCTGTCTCTCGCCACTCCCAGGGCAGACATGGATGAGCTGTGGCAACAGCTGCAAGCCACCGATTCAAACCTGGATGGCACAGAAAAAGAAGCTACAGGACAGAGGAGCCGCTTGAATAAGCTGAGCCGAGAGCTTGAGGAGCTGAACCGCACGGTCAGCTACCTCAGCCGCCAGATGGGGAAGATGACAAACGCCAGCTTCAATGGTAAGAGAGACAGGAACTGTACCCACACAAAAAGAAGAGGTCCCGAACCAAAGAACAGCCTTTTCCTTGAAACGTGTCTGGTTTCCTTGTGCCGGCAGAGTCTTTCCGTAGCATCTCGGAGTCCTTCCAGTTGTCAGAGCAAGCCCAGCGGCGAGCCAATGCCTCCGTTCAAGGACCCAGAAGCCCGCTGGGCCACGCCAAACGCACACGCCAGGCCACCACCGACCTGTTGAGACGTAAGGGGGACGCGTTTAACAAGACCGCCGCCGCTCACCAGAAATCACTGCTTGACATCCAGGGAGACGTCCATGGCCTCGGTTTAAGTGGCATCAATGAGAAAGTGAGTTCTTCAAGGGAGGCAGAGTGGGGGTAAGAGAACCGAGGCAAGCAGGGAGAAAGCCTTTTCGAGAGGCAAGGAGCCTGGGACAAATTTCATTGCCATATGTTCCTAGTACTTCCCCTCCTCTTCTGCCAGAGGAGACGGGGATCCCACCAGGTGCCTGTCTCTTTGCACTGATCCTGAACTGCTGTCTTGCTCTAGATCTGCGGTGCTTCTGTAGGAGGAGGCTGTGAACTGTGTGGAGGAGCTTCCTGTAAGGACAGCGAAGGTCAGCGGCACTGTGGGGGCCCTGGCTGCACAGGAGCGCTGCCTGTGTCTACGGATGCCCTGTCTACGGCCCAGAATATCTCGTACCGCTTGGAGACTATGGCGAGGCAACTGGGCACCATCGCCAGCAAGGTACAACATTAGGATAACGATATGAGAGTTGAAATTGACATTAACGTGGAGAGAAGGGCTCTTCCACCCTATTAGTTTATGTCAGGGGCTGCACATAAAGATTGCACATAAAAGGTTTCTGAGAAATATGGCTTATTGTTTTATCAGTATTGTGTTAATTGTTCCCATGTGACCCCTTCCACTGTTGAGAATGCCTGAATAACTAAGGGGACTCTGAGCACTGCCTTGCTTAGCGTTGGTCTGAGCTGGGATTAACAGCTTGCGGCTCTCAAAGAAGATAAGAACTGGAAGACAAACTCTGGTTTCAGATTTTAGCTTGTTAGGAAAGGGACAAGCCAGGAATCCTAGTCCAGATGTAATACAAAACATGCAGCCACTGGAGGTTTTCAATAATAATAATAATAATAATAATAATAATAATAAAATAATAATAATAATAATAATAATAATAATAATAATAATAATAATAATAATAATAATAATAATAATAATAATAATAATAATAATAATAATAATAATAATAATAATAATAACAACAACAACCTTAGAACTGCAGAGCTGGAAGGGACCCTATGGATCATCAAGTCCAGCCCCTGTCAAGGAGGCCCAGTGGGGAATCGAACTCACAACCTTGCATCCAGAAGCTGCAACCACTGAGATAGACAGTAGTTCTTGCTGAACTGGTTTCTCTAGCCCAGAAGGGATCAGTTTGGGGCCCTTTAGATCACTGGTTCTTAACCTTGGGTTACTCAGGAGTTTTGGACTGCAACTCCCAGAAGCCTTCACCACCAACTGTGCTGACTGGGGTTTCTGGGAGTTGCAGTTCAAAAGCATCCGAGTAACAAAGGTTAAGAACCACTGCTTTAGATGTTGCTGGGCTGCCATTCCCACTATTCCATTGGCTGTGCTTGCAAGGGCTGGTGATAGATGCAGTTTATTCCAGTAGCTAACTTTCTGGTACCTTGTGGTTTGTGAGAAATGTCTTGCAGTGACTTAGCGGTGTTGTGTAGGAGGCCCAAAAGTGTTGTCTGCTTTGTAATTGTGTTTGGCAACTTACTTTTTGGACTGCAACTCCCAGAACTCCCCAGCCAGCAGGGGCCATGCAGAGAAGCAAGTGGCAGATAAGTCGATCCTCGGTCTTTGTTTTGGGTCCCCAAGGCCTTCCCAGTTCTTTCGACCTGGACTGCTGGGCACCACCACAAACCACCCAGACTTTACATTCTGTAGACGAACGGTTGCCAAAACAAATTAGCCAATTGCAAATCTGGTAAATTCTGTTGTCAAAACACGCGGTGAAAATCAAATGAATTCACAAATCTTTTCTCATGTTCAGAATTATTGTGCTTAGAGATTTTGTAATTCTAGGACTTTGAGGTGGGGGGGGTTCTCAGGTTTGGAAACTTGTATAAGCAGTAATAAGAACAGAAGCACTGGCCCTTAGACACAAGGCAGAAGCGGCTGAACAGGCTCTGAAACGCCCTATCCTCTGAATAGGAGCCTCATGGCACAGTGGTTAAAACACTGTACTGCAGCTAAAACTGTGCTCACGACCTGGGGTTCAAATCCCAGGTAGCCGGCTCAAGGTTGACTCAGCCTTCCATCCTTCCGAGGTCGGTAAAATGAGTACCCAGCTTGCTGGGGAGGGGGGCAATGTGTAGCCTGTATAATGAAATTGTAAACCGCCCAGAGTGCTTGTAGCACTATGGGGCGGTATATAAGTCCAAAACAAACAAACAAAAAAAAACCAGAAGCCCCAGACCAACCTTATCAGTTGATCCTTCCAAGCCTTTCTCCGCAGCAGTGTGACCCAGAATGGCGAGCTCATATACCTACAGCCCTTTCCTTGTACAAACACTTGTGATGTACATGTTGTATAATCGATTTCTGGTGCCACTCCCTACCCTAGCCTGGCTTGCTAATCTGTGCTTCAATTGTAGGTGCAGGAAATCCAGGATTTGGCTCAGGATGCCAGGAGTCGTGCCCAAAACACTTTGGGACGCGCTCAAGGTACCCAAAGCCGCGTGGAGAAGTCAACGGCCAAGCTCAGAGAATTCATCCAGAAGATAAAGGACTTCCTAGCAGGTACCAGAGGATTACTCGCACTGAACATAAATCAGACATAACAGGAGAAAAGGGGTGAATTGCTGTTGCCCTAACAAATTTGATAACTCAATACAGTGTAAGCTCTGCATTTGCCAATATTCTGACACCCATTTTTTTACTTATGTATGGAGAATATTTCTTTTCTGTATATTTCTATATCACGAGATTTCAGGGCAAGATACAACAAAAACAATCTAAAATGATGTGGAAGTTTAAAAACATGTGAAGCAATGTACTTGTTTAAAACAGGGTGAAACCTCTAAAACAACGTATCCATTTAAAACAGTTTAAAATGTATAAAACAATGTAATTTAAGATCAATTTAAAACGACACTTCTAACTGAACTCCACTACTTATTCAAGCCACAATTTTTGCATGTTAAATTATGGTATTGATTTTTAATTTAATGAAATGCGATCAATGGCTATTCAGCCATTTGTGGGGTATATGCATGTGGGGTGGGGGAATTAAATTGGTTGATAGAGAACCTGGAAGATACAGATGGATAGTTACACGTACGGCGCCCGGCTTATCTCCAGCAGTGATTGTCTCCTCTTGTCTCCCTAGAGGAAGGAGCTGATCCTGAGAGCATTGAACTTGTGGCCCAGCAAGTCCTGAATATCTCCTTGCCCAGCAGCCCCACTCAGATCAGCAATCTGATTAAGGAGATCCGGGACAGAATTGGGCAGCTGGATGGAGTGGACATCATCCTGAATTGCACAATGCAGAATCTGACCCATGCAAAGGAGCTACTGGTGAATGCACAAAAGGCTAAGTAAGTCTGTCTGTGAGAAAAATAATACATTTCTTTGATCAATTGAGTTTTCTATAAGTGAAATTAATAAAAGGCACACATTTTTGAAGTTTTGACAGAATACTCTAGCCTTAATCTGTTGATCTGAACACAGTCGTTTATGAGGAAAGGGAGGAGCTCCCTGTCATTTTCTCTTAGCTCCTTCGAACACTCAGTGAAGGTGGAACAGAGAAAATGTTATGTACCAAATGAGAACAGATACGTGTGGTTCCTCCCAAAGGACAGCAGGTCTTACTTGTTTTTGAAAATTGCTTCTCTAGGAAAAGAAATATTTGTGAGTCTTTATAAACCTACTTCACTTCTGCACCTTTGCGTCTAGAGAGTTTTCCCCATTTTTAATGCTAGTTAAATGCTAATTAAAGGCCTTTGACTTAGGAGCCTCTGATTTGGAAATGGAACTCTCCTAGGAAGTGCTGTTGTGCTAATCTCTTCCCACTCAGAAAAGATCCCCAAATAAAAAGAAATTACACTGTTAGCAAAATCAGATAAACCTCACTAGACTGAGTCTTGTGTCATCCAGTTCATGGACAAAAAAACCTGAAAGAGCAAGTGCAAAAAAGCATACTGCTCTCTCTCGACAAACTCTGAATCCCCAGTGTGTAGTGGAACTGGCTGCACCTTTCCATGATGCTTCAAGTGCACTTGAAATTTAAAAAAAAAACCAAGGTTCTGTTGGACAGAACTGTGATCAGCTCTGTCTTAAAACAAATCCCCCCCCCGGGACTTTTCGTGGCCTTGTTAGCTAGGAACTTACAAAAGTATGCAATTTTTTAAAGCAAACATCTGGTTTCTTCTTTGTCTATTTTCATGATTACCCATGTAGATTATCAAAAAGAAAAACAAATCGCTGGTGCTACAATAACTGTATTGGTCTTTGAGGTATTACAACACATTCTTCCTTTGTGCCCAGAGAGCGAGCAGAGAGTGTTGAGGCAACCATCACAGAAACACGCTCAGCACTAGGAAGTGCAAAGGATAAAGTGAGCACAGCAGAGCGAGCAATGAAGAATGCTAAAGAGGCCATCCGCAATGTGGAGAGCAGAGTCAAACAGGTGAGGTGAAGGCTTCCCATTTATAGCCAGCCTGCTTGCATTTCTTTGGAAGGTTGGATGCTGGTCAGGATAAAGATTTCCTGTATCCTCCCAGAAGGCATTTAAGAGTATGCTTTGAACCAGGGTGTTCATTTTGTCCTGCATTCCAGATACATATATTTCTTTCTGTAATGTTCTAGTCGGGTTAGAGATTATTTACTTTGCTTTCACTCTGAAATCATGCCACTTGAAGTTTTCTTGTATTCTGCAAACCAGTTTCAGGTGAGCCACCACAAGGCATTTTCTGTTTAATTAAAGATTTTCCTTAAAATACACTCTTAGCATTATCAGCCCATGAAGCTTTGGGATGCCTGTGTTATTACATCAAGCCTGGGCTGGAAAGCAAAGCTTGCAAGAGGCTCGCTGCACCCTAACTTCGTTCAGCAATATAAGAAGGCAGCTGACTGGAATCAGAACTCAGAAGCAAGACATGTTATTCATGTATCCTGCACAAAAATTCTACCATGAGTTTATAATTTCTACCAGTTTATAAAACAGATTAATGTTAGCTTTCTTAAATGCAAGTTGTAACTTTCTGCAAAGTTAGGAAACTAACAGACATTCACATTGTGTCACATAACAATAGTATTTGCACAAATCGTTAATTAGAAAGAGGACTAGGCAAGCATCCTCAAACCATAATTATTCTAAGCATAAATCACTTGACAGTTCCTCAACTATTTTCTGTTAGCAACTAACTATGTAACTATTAGGTCCATTCTGCTGGTATCATATGTCAGGGAATTTAAAAACCAATGTGACAAGGTGCTGATTATGGTATAAGATGTTATCATAAATATGTTATCATAAATATGGTAAATCTTTGCCATTATGTCTTCCCTTATATCTGTAATCTAATTTTGGAAACAGTCTGGCCATCTGTAAAACAATAGTAAAGCAGGTCCTGGAAAACTCATTAGTTGAATCTGGAAACAGCAATTTGCAACCTTAGTATGACAGAAACATAGCAGAGTACTGGCAAATAGTCAAAACTTCAAAGCAAAAGGAATTTCCTCACCAATTAAAAACTTAGCTAAGTGCACGGGGTGTGTATCTGCCTTGTCCTTCCTTGCCCTTATGCTGTTAAACCAAGGTGAGAAGATTTCAGTGAATGGTGTCCAGGCAGACCTTGTTCTTTTCTAACAGGTTGGGTATTTGTGTTTTGCGGTTTCCTTTCTCTCAGGCTGAGAACCAGCTGCAGGCACTGGCCAATAAGGAGCTCCAGGCAGAAAGACATCTTGCAGGGCTAGCGCAGGATGTGGCCACCTTACAGAAGAAGTCTGAGGCCAATCGGCAGCTGGCCGAAGAGGCCAGGGGAAAAGCTGAGCGTGCTACCACTGCTGCAGGCAGACTAGAAAGGGTAAGACTCTTCATTCCTTTAACTCAAGGACAACACATGGCTGCACACAGCCCCCAGTGCTCTTTGTGTGTGTGACCTCCCCCCCCCCCCCGCCAGCCAGTTTCCATCCAGTCCTTTGCCACAAGCAGTAACTTGATCTCTGTGTTCCCAGGAGGTGGAGAAAGTGATGCTGAGATACCAGAAGTTGCAAGATGAACTGGGGGCCCAACCTCAGGATGTACTGCTCAAGCTGAAAACCTTGAGGGATGAAGCCCAGAATCTCCTAGACAAGGCCAACAGCAGCAAGAGGAAGCTGGAAGGTAAAGATGCCAGAGGGACGGTTCGGTATAAAATTTCAACCTTAACATTGTTTTTTTTTTGGTGATATAATTATATCCAAGTTAAAATAAAAAGAAGGAAGAGTGAAGTTATAAGAGTGTCGTATGAATGCAGCCTGTATCATCTCTTGACATGTTAAAAGAAGCAACAGCTCCAAATAGACCATGGAAGTTCTGTGTTAAGAAGCCAATGCTGTGATACTTCAGCAGGTGGTCTAGGCATGGGCTGAGGCGTGGTGTGAGCAATGGAATGGCTGAAGGTTTATCATAGGCATCCTTCAGTCTTGAGAGATTATGGTAACATGCTCTGTATTGACAAGTGTCCTCTCCAGAGCATGAAGCCTGGGTAAAGTAATATGGAGGATAGGCTGTTACCCAAGCAGCAAATCCCCCCTCTCCACATTCCTGAAATGGTCCTATGGAAAGGCAAGAGCCAATACAACTGGTTTCAGCAATGTCGCAGGAGTTGGCAGAACGACACAAACTGCCTTAGGGACTCCAGCTCCAGATTTTGCCTCTAGGTTAGCTCCTGAAGCCTTTTCCATGAGTAGATATAGCCACAAGGCAGTGGAGGTTTGAAACTGGAGTTTTCCTTTTCCTAGATGGGCTGCCTTCTATGGCTGATGAGCCTCACCTACCCGGCCTGCTCTTTAATAGTGCAGAAGTATGATCCGACCATTAAAACTTTCCTGCCTCCTAGGTGTATGCAATGCTAATTGGCTTTCCTATTTACCATATTAGTGTCAGAGATAGAGTCAGAGAATTTGAGGATTTCGCGAGCTGTTATGCGCGCGGTCCTGGCACACCCTCATTTAAGGAGGGAAAGCCCCACCTCCTAGGCCATGCGGTGTGGTGGGGGGAACAAAAGAAATCCCAGAAAAAACAAACTCGTCAGCAAAATGTCCATGCAGGCAAACCTGGTCTTCAGCCTCAGCTTAGTCTCCTAGGGAAAAGGACCCAGGTCCTGGCACACCCTCATTTAAGGAGGAAAGGTTTATAAGACATTGCTTTTGAAGGCATCTGGTGTCAGTCTGGCACCAAAAAGATAAAATAACATCAGCATTAAGGCAGTCAGCGGTCCAGAGTTTAAGCCCTAATGGATCCTTGCACTAGGAGAAAGGCAGACTAGAAATGAAACAAGCAAACAAAATAAATGATCATTACAAAATTAGGTCAGCATTATTAATATCCCAGACTGGAGGCTGAGACTGATGTTACTTATGTTCATCTAAGACCACCTAAACTCTTCACGACAGGAGCGATGAACCTTGAGCTCTGTACTTGGGCTCTGAGCCTCTTGAGGCTTTTTGTTGCCGAGACTGGTAGTAGCAAGTGACAAGTAATCCCAGAATTCTGGAGTTGGAAAGGAAGGGGTCCCAAGGGTCATCTCATCCAGTGTCCTGCCAATCCATGGTTAAAGCATCTTTAATAGATGGCTATCCAACCTCTGTTCAAGGCACCCATTGAAGGAGAGTCACCTGTCAAAGTAATTTGCCCAACAGCTCTTAACAACAGTAAGTTCCTGCTGGAATTTAATTGGGTCCCCAGATGTTCTTGGACTGCAACACCCAGAAATTCTGGCCCACACAGCTAGTGGTGAAGGCTGCTGGGAGCTTTAGTCCAAGAACATCTAGGGACCCAAGATTGGGAAGCACTGCTCTAGAGCCACAGAAAATAAGCCTTCTTCATTTTTACATGAAAGCCCGTCATATATTACAAGATGGCTGTTTTAATTCTTTAATTCTTGCACATGAAACAAATCTAACTCCCTCAACCATTCTTCACAGAGTTTGGTTTCCAGATCCTTTACCATCTTGGTTGCCCTTGTCTAAGACACATTTCCAGCTTGTTGATACACTGGTGCCCAGAGCTATCATTATGTTTAAGTAGATCCCAATTTTGTTTGCAAATGAGAGTGTAATGAACTTACATTTTAAATATAAAACAGTGGCTGGAATCTAGCAGTAAGTTGCAACTAGAGTAGGCACATTGAATTACAGAGAAGTTGAGCCACCAAATCTTCACTGATTCAGTGGCTCCATTTTAGTTGTGACTTATCACTGGATTTGAGCCACTGGATGGAGAAAAGGCTATCTTATTGGTCTAACGTGCAACATTTTTAATACCATTTGCAAATCACCTTTTAAGGGCATTGCTATGCATTTTGGAAATAATTTTTCGGCTTTTATGTTTTTATCTTATTAGACATGATGATAACACAATAAGTGATGCAATGAGTTATGCTCTGTAAACATTCTAATAAGTCACATATGAGAGATACATTACTTGTTAAATATAATGGGAATATATGATTTTTTTTCCCAAACTTTGGTTGCAGTACATTTCCTTTTTCCCCTGTATTGAAAAACAGTTATTACTTCCATGAGTGTATATTTCCAACTTCTCAAAAATCCTGGTTATTCTTTCAGAATTGGAGGGGCTCTTTGAGACCAATGAAAAAGAAATGAAGGACAAGGCAAACCACCTGCAGGAACTGGAGAAACAAGTGAGCGACCTTCTACAGTATATCCAGGACAAAGCCACCGCCTATGCTACTTGCTAGGTTCATGGTTTCTGTCCCCAGCCTGTTCGGCTTCATTCCTGCCAGCTTTGGACTCTACGTGGTAGGGCCCTTAAATATGCATTTTTGACTGGCTCCTATCCTAGGGGCTTTGGCCGTAGATCCAGGACCATAATGTAACTCCGTTCATTTCATTTTTAGCTGATAGTCCCAGTGGATACAATCTGGGATCAAGCATATCAGGGTGATTCTAGCATCAGTATCTCATAGATGCATACATTTGTGTTGTGTCTAATCCATGTTCTATCCCACGTCTTTGGAAAAATGAGAAATGCTTGTCTCTGAGTGTATCTGTTAGAAAGAGAGAAAGATTACGTCCAACCCTGCACCATGTAATAGTTTTCTTCTGGGCAACCTCTTCCATGGGCTCTTTTATTGTAGCAACTATTCCTGTAGCAATCATGTACAGTGGATGTTCATAGAAACAGACTCCTACCTGTGTTGTTAAAAATCTAGTGATAGGTTGTCTGTAACTTTCAAATTCTTCCTGTATGCTGTCTCTTCAACCCCTGAGAAAGATGTTCTTGGACTACAACACCTGGAAATCCTGGCCAGCACAGCTAGTGGTTGCAGTCCAAGAACATCTGGGGTCACGTGGTTGAGAACCACTGAGCTAGACAGAAGCTGTCACTGCCAGCATCTCCTCTAAAAGCAGTAATGAGGAAAGGCCTGTCCTATTACTCTCAAGATTTGGAGTTTCTGCCTATGCCTGTTCTCATATTCATTGTTTCAAGATACAAATTACCACCCCTTTTTTAAAAAAGGGCGACACAATATAGTAGAAAACATAAAAGAGCACGTTTGAATGGAATCGGGTTCAGAGTCATGATGCTTTTGTCATTACTAGACAATGGGTTCAAAGTAGTTGGGAAAGGAAACTCTTCATCATGCTCTGCCGGTTGAATCTCCCTTGATTTCATTCATCACATAGAAACAAGATACTCTGCAACCTGTGATGCTGCAAAACAATGTTGAAAGATAACCAGATATCCTTTATTTCTTAACACGCTCTGCTTCTAATTATGAAGCTGCCATTTCTTCTGTTTCTGCCTTAACATAGAAAATCCCCTCACTAACCCTAATAATAACTGAAATATTTGGCAGCCTTATCTTCTTTTAATAATGTCCCCAAGTTGGCCACCTAAGGCAAACTGGCTTCTATGACCAAATGATGGGCTTTGCCCTAAAGGTATAAAACCTCTCTTTTCTCTACCATGTCTGTTCCATTCATGGAATGTTTCTGCTCAATCCTGCTTCCATTGCTTTGTCTGCATAGTTTTCTGTAGAACAACTACAGATGGGAAACATGTGGCCTTTCAGATGTTGTTGATTCACTACTCCCATCGGGCATTGCCAGCACAGCTCCTGTCCAAACACTTCTGAAGGGGTAGGTTTTGTCCATCCCTAGAATGGTTGTCTTCTCAGGTCTTCTCTGTTTCTTCCTATCCCAGTCTAGAAGAACCAGCTTTATATTTCTCTGTTTTCAGGTGGTAGTGTAATTTGCTAGAGATAAACAAGTGCCTCTATCATCTCTGAATATCTAGATCTTAGTGCAGACAGGGTTATGCACTAGGCATGCTTCCCTTTCTCCCATTGCCTCCCTAGGCACACGGGTGGTGCTACTGCACGAGGAAAAGTGGTAATACCCAGTCCCAATCAGCCGCTCTGGCTGACATCCTACATGTGAAGCCTTGATCAAAATGCCAGACGCAGGGGAGGGGTATCAGGAGACAGGTCTCTAGTTGCCTCATGTGCTCCCAGAGGCCTCTGGTGGGCCACTCTGAGATACAGGAAGCTGGACTAGATGGGTCCTTGGCCTGATCCAGCAGGGCTGCTCTTAAGTTCTTATGATCATCCTTTTATGGTAATGTGTTAGGCATCCTTCAGTCTCGAAAGACTATGGTAACGTGCTCTGTATGGAGGACTTGGAACAGCGTCTAGTGTGGCTGAGGAGGCCAATTCGAGAGTGACAATCCCTTCCACACTGAAGACAAATCCAATCTGTCCCCTGTCCAGCTCCCTGGTTTTGCTGCTTTTGTGACTTCCTCTTTGCCTCGGCCTGCTGGGCAAGGGTCTCTTCAAATTGGGAGAGGCCGCGATGCAGTGCCTGCCTCCAGGCTGAACGCTCAGATGTCAGGGTTTCCCATCTGTTGAGGTCTATTCCTAAGGCCTTCAGATCTCGTTTGCAGACATCCTTGTATCGCAGCTGTGGTCTCCCTCTGGGGCGCTTTCCCTGCACTAATTCTCCATACAGGAGATCCTTTGGAATCCGACCATCAGCCATTCTCACGACGTGCCCAAGCCAACGTAGACGTCGCTGTTTCAGTAATGTATTCATGCTGAAAATTCCAGCTCGTTCTAGGACTACTCTGTTTGGGACTTTGTCCTGCCAGGTGATACCAAAAATCCGTCGGAGGCGGCGCATATGGAACGTGTTCAGCTTCCTCTCCTGCCGTGCAGAAAGGGTCCAGGACTCACTGCAGTACAGGAGTGTGCTTAGGACACAGGCTCTATAGACCTGGATCTTTGTATGTGTTGTCAGCTTCTTATTGAGCCATACTCTCTTTGTGAGTTTAGAGAACATGGTGGCTGCTTTGCCAATGCGTTTATCCAGCTCGACATCCAGAGAGAGGGTGTCAGAGATGGTTGAGCCAAGGTACACAAAGTCATGAACAACTTCCAATTCTTGTGTAGAGATGGTAATAGAAGGAGGTAAGTCCACGCCCTGGCCCATGACTTGTGTTTTCTTCAGGCTGATTGTTAGTCCAAAGTCTTGGCAGGCCTTGCTGAAACGATTCATGAGTTGTTGGAGGTCTTCAGCAGAGTGGGCAACGATGGCTGCATCATCTGCGAAGAGGAAGTCCCGCATGCATTTCAGTTGGACTTTGGTCTTCGCTCTCAATCTAGAGAGATTGAAGAGCTTTCCGTCTGAAGGCATGCTTCAGCATGACAGCAAAAAAGATCCCAAAAAGTGTTGGTGCGAGGACACAGCCCTGTTTCACTCCGCTTCGGATATCAGAGGAGTCTGATGTTGAGCCGTCAAAAACTACAGTGCCTTTCATTCCCTCATGGAAAGATCTGATGATGTTAAGGAGACGAGGTGGACATCCAGTCTTAAAAAGGCCATCCCTGCTAACCAGATCAAATGCTTTTGTAAGGTCTATGAAGGCCACTAAGAGTGGCTGTTTGTTCCCTGCATTTCTCCTGCAGTTGTCAGAGGGAGAATACCATGTCAGTGGTGGATCTATTAGCTCGAAATCCGCACTGTGATTCTGGATAGACCCTGTCTGCAAGCACCTGGAGCCTCTTCAGCATGACACGGGCAAGCAGCTTCCCTACAAGGCTAAGAAGAGAGATGCCATGGTAGTTATTGCAGTCACCCCTGTCTCCTTTGTTCTTGTACAATGTGACGATGTTTGCATCCTTCATGTCCTGTGTTACCCCACCTTCCCTCCAGCAGAGACAAAAGACTTCATACAGTTCGGTGGTGATGATCTCCTTACAGCATTTCAGCACTTCAGCAGGGATGTTATCCTCTCCAGGTGCCTTGCCGGATGAGAGGGAGTCCAAGGCCGCTTTTATTTCTGCTATGGTTGGTTCACTGTCCAGCTCTTCCAAGACAGGCAGGCACTCAATGTTATTTAATGCTTCTTCAGTTACTACATTCTCTCTGGAATATAGCTCAGAGTAGTGCTGTACCCAGCGTTCCATCTGCTGTGCTCGGTCCTGGATGAGCACACCTGTAGCAGACTTCAAGGGAGCAGATTTCTTCTGTATTGGACCTAAGGCCTGCTTGATACCGTCATACATGCCTTTGATGTTACCTGTGTCCGCTGCTAACTGTATATGAGAGCAGAGCTGGAGCCAATAATCGTTGGAGCATCTCCTGGCAGCCTGTTGGACTTGGCTGCGAGCAGCTCGAAAAACTTGCAAGTTGTACTCGCTAGGACAGGCTTTATATGCTGCTAGAGCTCTTCTCTTAACCTCGATGGCTGGCAATAACTCCTCTGAATGGGCTTCGAACCAGTCAGCCATCTTTTGGGTCTTCTTGCCAAAGGTGGACAAGGCGGTGTTATAGACAGTGTTCTTGAAGTGTTCCCATCTTTCAGGTGCATTTGCATTAGCCGGACCTGGAAGGGCTTCCTCAAGTGCTTGGGCAAATTCCTTCACTTTTCTTTGATCGCGAGTCTTGCTGATGTCAATACGTGGTCTTCCTTCCTTTTTCGTGTGATATACTCTCTTTGTTCGCAGTTTTACTCTACTACACACCAGGGAGTGATCAGTATCACAATCAGCACTCTGGTAACTGCGTGTGATCGTAATACTAGGAAGGCTGGAACGTGAGGATTAGATCGAGCTGATGCCAATGCTTGGATCTTGGATGTCTCCAGGAAACTCCATGTTGCAGCTTCGTGTTAAAGAATGTGTTGCTGATGCAAAGACTATAATGGCAGCAAAGCTCCAGCAAGCGTTGGCCATTTTCATTCATCTTTCCAATACCAAAACGGCCTAGACAAGTGGGCCAAGAATTATGATCAGCACCAACTCTAGCGTTAAAGTTTCCAAGGATGAACAGTGCCTCTCTTTCAGGGACTTTTTTGATAGTAGCTGCCAGATCGTCATAGAATTTGTCTTTCACTTCTGGAGTGGATGACAGTGTTGGTGCATATGCACTAATGAGGGTTACTGGTCCTGCTGATGAGTGGAGCTGCAGAGACAGGATTCTTTCACTCCCCACAGTAGGTTGAACAATGCATCTCAGAAGAGTATTTCTGACTGCAAAGCCAACACCATATTCCCTGGTCTCATTCAATGGTTTTCCCTGCCAGAAGAATGAGTTTTTTTCTTTGACAGTTCCCGAGTCTGGCAATCTTGTCTCTTGCAGGGCAACAATGTCCATCTGCAGTCTACTCAGTTCCATGTCAATGACCGCTGTCTTGCGCACATTGTCTATTTCTTGCAGGTCGTTAGGAAAGCCATAGTCAGGAAAGCCAGGGGTCATTGTCTGTACATTCCAGGTGCCCAGCTTTAGGGCAGGCATTTTCTCACGATTGTTGCACGGTGCACAGTTATCGATCTGCTTGTTGGGTTTCACCCTAAACCCCATGCACCCCGTGAAGTTAACAGACCCTGGCGTGGTAGCACCTTACTGGCTGGGGGCTGCCCAGCTTAAGGCGGGCGGTATCTACCTGGTGAGGTGCAATGACCTCTCCCACCGTCAGAAGTAGCCCCTGGCGTCATGCTTTACGCCAATTGAGCAAGGACTTATAACCGGTAACTGCTACTTCCCGTGTTGTTTCGACGCTGTATGCGAAGCTGGAGTGTCCTCTCCAGAGCACGAAGCCTGGGTAAAATAATATGGAGGATAGGCTGTTACCCAAGCAGCAAGTCCCCCCTCTCCACGTCGCTGAAATAGTCCAGTGGAAAGGCAAGAGCCAGTACAACTGGTTCCAGTGACGTCGCAGGAGTTGGCGGAATGATATAAACTGCCTCCAGGACTCCGGCTCCGGATTTTGCCTCGAGGTTATCTCCTGAAGCCCTTTCCATAAGTGGATATAGCCACAAGGCAGTGGAGGTTTAAAGTCAGAGTTTTCCTTCTCCTAGATGGGCTGCCTTCCAGGGCTGACAAGCCCCACCTACCCGGCCTCCTCTCTGGGCTTCCTTCCTAGACAAAACTTCCTGAGGTTACCTGCAATCACAGTAATTTAGACAGAAGCAGGTTTCTCCCAAAAAACCCTATTTTTTGCAAGCTATCCCGATTGTTAAGCAAAATGTTTTGAGTGTCTTGCTTTTGGAGGGGTAATTAGGAGCCATTAGCATTACAAAAGATCTACCCTTCATTGGTTCATATGGATAAATGAGACTTTACTAGTTGAGTGGCTACAGGGACTGTTATAGCACCACTGGTCAACTCTGATATTAGATATTATGTTCTTCAGTTGTCATATAATCAGCAAATTGTGTCGATATCAGACTCATGAAAACCTGTCAAGAACTTAAGAGATAGAGTTGAGGTCATGTGAGTTTCCCTGTGAGGCTCAGAAGAGTACAATGTTCAAGGTGTAAACTCAGAGGTAAGCTCTGTTGAGTTTTATTGGACTCCCCTCGCCACCTCTAAATTGCTTATGCTTGGGATCTTTGGGAGAGAGCTTTGCTGAATGGTTGCTAGGCATGAGGGAATGGTTGGGCCCCTAGATGCTCAGTTGGGCCAGTTTTTTTCCACTGGCCATGCTGGGGATGATGGAAGTTATAGGCCAAAATACAGTGGTGCCTCGCTGGACAGTTACCCCGCATGACAGTTTTTTCGCTAGGCATTGACTTTTTGTGATCGCTATAGCGATTCGCAAAACAGTAATTCCTATGGGAATATTTCGCTGGACAATGTTTGGTCCCTGCTTCGCAAACCGATTTTTGCTAGACAACGATTTTGACAGCTCCCTCCGTGCTCGCAAAACGGGTGTTTTCGGGACCTAAGCTTCGCAAGACAGCGATTTAAACAGCTGATCGGCAATTCGCAAAGCAGCTTTCCTATGGCCAATCTTCACTAGACAACGACAATTCTCCCCCATTGGAACGCATTAAACAGGTTTCTATGTATTCCAATGGGGAAATGCTTTTTGCTAAACAATGATTTTGCTAAACAGCAATTTCAGTGGAACGGATTATCATCGTCTAGTGAGGCACCACTCTACCTATTGAGTCCAATGTTCCCCCTTCTGATGTACCCGTTGCAGGACGTTAAATTGACATAAGACGATAAAAAACGAGGAACCAAGTTCCTTTGAAATCATGACAATTTATAACTGGAAAAATATCAAAATATTCAATTTGAGCATGAGTGAATTCTTAAGACATCAGAATAGCATGAAATACTAGAAATGAATCAGAATGTATTTTGCATGCACCATCAGCTGGGCTCTCCAGGACCAAAGGAACACAGACAAATCCATCGTGCCCCCCACCAGCTCCAGCTTTCATCCCCTCGTCCCACGCTAGTCTGTGACCTAGCTCTCATCCCTTCCATCTCCTCTCCTTCCGTGTCTTCTTCCAGCAAAGTCATTTCCTCTTCCGAGTCTGGGTCACCACCATCATCTGGCATCACACTCACTTCATGGTTCGCCAGCGAAGGACGACCTCGTTTCGGAATCCACAACTTGTTAGCTCGTATAAATGCTATCGTGGACACACTCGTTGGCGTGAGCCAAGTCCTGAGTTTCGTCACCACGTTCTTAGCTGTTGAGAACACGCGTTTAGAGACCACGCCAGAGGGAGGGCAGGAAAGATGCCACAAAGCCACTCTCGCCAAGGAGGGCCACGCTGTTATTTTTGCTTTCCAGTACAGGAGAGGATTGTTTTCTGGACAAGAAACTTTCCCAGAGAAGCTCTCCCGAATATAGGCATCCAACTCCCATCGAATTAAGCTGTAGGGGTCCTGCTGGGGGAGGCCACCGACAGGCACAGGGTCTGCACTGTTGTCATCAGTACAAATTCCAAAATCTAAAAGCCACTTGGTGTAACGTGATTTTGCTTTGAACATATGGCTCCATTCATTCCCATTTTCCTGCTTAACGAAGGCAGGTGCCTCTGTCTGTGAGGCAGCCTCAGATGTTCCTTGTCTGGCACCCAATGGGAAGAAATGGCAGCCCTTCTCATGATAATGGAGACATTTCTGAAGCATATACTCCCGAAGCGTCGAGAACGGACGGTCCACGGCATTGACAAGTTTAGCCCGAACGCTGCATCGAATTTGTGGTTCCAAGAACGTTGCCGCAAGGTACCGATGGTCCCGACGGATGGAAGCAAGGTGCTTGCTGAACCTCAGCTGGGCCAGGAGATGGTGAGCAAACTCAACAGCTGGGTTTAGATTCTGGGTCGTGCCTCCAGCTTTCCTGGCCGTTTCCATTCCAGATTTTGCTACAGAAACCTCCAGAAACTTCAGCATGGGCAAAACTTTTCCAAACGTGGCCCGTTCTGACTGGAAGATGGCCACGAACTCGCTGAAGAACTTCAGAAGATCATCCAGGTCCTGCATGATGGACCAGTGGTCCGGTCCCACCGAGAAGCCCAACAGACCTCCTTGGCTTTCCAAGTAGTCGTTAATGGCAAGCTTCTGCTCACAAAACCCGGCTAGCATGCGCAACATACTTTCCCAGCAGGTGCTGACGTCCAGTATAAATCTGTGCTCTGGGAGGCCATGTTGACCCTGTATTACACGGATAGCCTCCGTCGCAGCCCACGACTGCCGGAAATGTACTGACAGAGTACGAGCGAGGTTTAGGATATGCTTGACTCCAGGGGGAGCGGTCCTGAGGGCCTTGTGAAGCACCAGGTTGAGGCAATGAGTGATGCACAGGATGGGGTCCATCCCACTCTGCTGTACAGCTTTCAAGAGATCCAAGCTATTATTGATGGAGACACAGCCCACCTCCAGGATCAACGGTGTCAGCCACTCAGAAACAACACTTTTCAGCGTACAAGCAGTGCTCAGTGAATGGGACAGATTGGAGAGAAGCCTCGCGGCAAGCGTTGCACTCTTTCTTTCCAATGTTCCTTCTGCCATAGATATCCAGTGGGCTGCAACGCACAGGTACGCTTTGGTCTGCTTGCTTGTCCAAATGGCCCCAGCTAAACGCACCGCGCCAGCCCCTGCATTCCTCAGATCCTTCAACAATTCTCCCTTAATGTCCTTCTCAAGAGCAGGGAAAAGGTTGCTACAAAGGTGGAGATGGCTAGGAACTTCCCAGCGGGAGTCAAGTTCCTCCATGAACTCAAGGAAAGCCTCATCTTCTACTACAGAAAGTGGAAGCATAGAACAAGCCACGAACATGGCCAGGGCACAATTCAGCTTTGCGGATTTAATACTGTCCCTTGCATGCTTCTCTTTGAACACCCACGTTTCAGGTATGGTCATCTGTTTCCTGGAGACAACCCCGTTCTGAAGACTTCCCTGCCCCTCAAATTGTTCGGCAGGCTTCACGGCACTCCTTTCTGGTCTTGACTTTTTCCAGGTGGAAGTAGCTGTGGAGTCCCCTTTTGGGACCAGCTGGGGATGGTGACATTCAATGTGCTTTCGCATGGAAGACGTCCCCACCCTTTGGCACCCACCCTCCCTTCCTAACCGCACTCTGGATTGGCATACGCTGCAAATGGCGAGAAGCCTGTTGTTATTTAGGTGGGTAAAATATTTCCAGACGTAAGACGTGCACCTTCTGCGCTGATCTCTCTCCGAGCCCCGCAGATTTGACTTTGAAGTTGGCTTCCTTTTTGGAGGACTGCACTTAAATGGGAGCAGAGGAAGATCTGGAAGGAAACACCGAGTGTCCAGCTGCGCTTGTTCTGAATAAGTTTGAACAGGCTCTCCAGCTAGTTCTTTTAGAATCCTACCTAACGAGGAAGCAGGGTGGTGAGTGGCCACCAAGACTGCGTCTTCTGATCTTCCAGCCAGATCCACAAGATGGCTCTGGATGCTAGTGGATTCCACAGGAGGGAGAATAATATCCTTCTCTTCATCATTAAGATCTTCATCCACCTTGCAAACACCATAATCAGAATTCGTATTACATAATGTACCAGGCCTTCCCCCTCAAGCTCCTTATCTCTTGTATGGTGGCGATATCGTTTTCGCTGCTTCTTTTTATGGATAGCAAACACTTCATAACCTTCTTCACTCGTCTGATCCACTTGGAAATGTTGATCCGGCTTCTCCTCCTGCTTCCCTTCCATCAGCTGCTCCAGAAGTGGAGCCACATCACTTCTGTTTCCTTCAACATTCCACCATGGAGCCTCAACGGGACAGGCCTTCTTCCTACAGTTCCCGCTTTTCCTCTTTTTAGTTTTCATGCCTTTGGCCTGCAGAAACAGAAGGTTTTAAACTATATCATGCGGTTCACTATCACTCTTCGAGTGAGAAATCAAACCAAAGTGACAAAACAAGCTTATGAGCAAGGAGAGGAGCAGTGAGCGAACTGACAGAACAGACAGTTGGTCTCCACGGGGGAAAATCAGAACGTGTCCTATAAAGCTCCCGATCAACAGGCTCTTTATGGATGACTTATAGATTCCTTTACACATCTAATCAGGAATAGATTTACAGTCTCAGAAGATATTGTGCCTTGTTCTACAGTGATGCCTCTCAACAAGTGCACTGTTTAACGATGAATCTGCATAGCGATGTGGATTTTGCGATCGCTAATGCGATCGCATACCAATATTTAGATAGGGCAAAAATCGCTTTGCGACGATCGGTAAACGTTTCGCTTACCGATCTTCTCATAGCAATTTTTTAAAATCAGCTGTTCGGCGGTTCCAAAATGGCCGCCGGAACACCTGAAATGGCCGCGTGCAGCATTTTCGTGCCCTGCCCTCGCTTACCGAGGGTGCGAAAATGGCAGCCGGATGGGGAAACATTGCAGAATGGTGAGTTTTGGGCCCATTTGGAATGCATTAAACGAAGTTTAATGCGTTCCAAAGGGCTTTTCCGTTCCGTATAGCGATGTTTCCCCATAGCGAAGGTTAATCCGGAACAGATTAACCTCGCTATGCGGGGCACCACTGTATTCATTTTAAATTCCTAGATACCTTGTAATATTTTGTCTTAAAAGTTCAAAAATGAATCCTTTTCTTTTTTTAAAAGGTTTATTTATCAAGCACGCAAATGGGTAACTAAAAAGCCACAATATAAAATTTACTCAGGAGTATATATATAAATTTGCATGAGTATATTTTAAAAATCACAGCCATCTATTACAAATAAAGTGTAATAAAAGAAAAAGTTCTGTTTAAACAACATCAAAGTGAAGCTCAGTAATTCAAAAATACAAAGCAAACAAGTTTTCTATAGTAAAAGATTGTTTTCTTAGACAACTCATTCACTTAAAAGCAAACTCTATTGGAATACAAATTGAAATTAAAACAATTCTATCAAAGCACAGGCAAAAACATTTGCAAATAAGTCATACTGCATTAGGTATTTCTCACCAGAGATGTCTCCCCAAGCTCGTAGATACAGCTTCCACAGGATTGTCCAGCACAAAGACAGCACTCCACAACCAACAGCAACACCCGCAACAACCCACAATGGTGTCTGCTTGGTCTCCCAGCTTTATCCCAGGGATAGCCAATCCTGGGATTGTTCATACTGCTGATACAATCAGCTCAGCTGCATTAATTCATGCTTAGCTTTACTTTACACTCTGATTCTGACAATACTCAGATCATGATGCCAAACTGCATTTAACAATTTCTCTCCAGGTTTAGCCCAAACCTGTCAACCTTCAACATCAAGAAATGACCATCCATAAAGAGGACAACATGGAGAGTTTGCCCCTCCTTCCGATCATGGCCATGGGACATTGGTTCCCAACCTTTAGTCTCCCGATGCTCTTGGGCTAAAACTCCCAGAAGCCTCTACCACCTGTGCTGGACAAGATCTCTGGGAGTTGTAGTCCAAGAATACCTGGGTTACCCGAGGTTGAGAACCAGTGTCCTAGAGCCTAGGTTCCCAACCTTTGTCACTCGGATGTTTTTGAACTGCAACTCCCAGAAACCCCAGCCAGCACAGTTGGTGGTGAAGGTTTCTGGGAGTTGCAGTCCACAACTCCCGAGTAAGCCAAGGTTGAGAACCAGTGTCCTAGAGTTTAGCCTCAAATGTAAACTTGTCTAATTTTGGAAGCAGAGCAAGTTTTGGTTTGTGCTGGAATATGAGACCAACAGAGTGAACCAGCATGGGTAGCAAAAATTAAAACAAAAGAATTGTGATACCTTTGAAGACTCGTTGATTTATTTCTGTGTGAGCTTCCTGTGTCTGGGCAAGTGAAGCATAAAAAAGGAAAAACCGGCTAAACTTCAAAGTGTCACTAGCTTTCTTTTTTCTTTAACATGTGCAGAAATAGACCAACATTACTACTTTTTCAAAATTGCTAGAAGGGAATATTACGTATGTCCAGCTAGGACTGGGAAAAAGTCGTGAAAAACATCTTATAAAGCTGTTGTCAGTCAAAGTTCGATAGCACCAGAGTATGGGCATGAATCAACTCCCAATGTTCTTCTTCATACAAACATTCTCCGGCTTGGACCTAACATTCATTTATTTCTTTATCCAAAATGAAAAAGTTCTCATTAGCATTTCACAAAACATTTTCAAACTGGCTACAGTTAACATTATTCATTCCTTTCCAAAAATCAAAGGATCATAGGCTTAGTTAAGAGACAACTAATGAACTCTTCAGAGGTGTTGAGCTTAGCCTCATAACATCACATGAGTAATATACAGTACTGTATACAGTTCCCCCCCAAAAAAATCATTCAAAGATAACAACAATAACAACACTAGCCCACCATCTATATATCAGACTGAGCATAAGCAATAAAGCATGCACAGAGGCACGAACACACAAACAAACAAAATTTACTGTTCACAGTATTTAATCCGAAACCCACTGGAATACTGAAATTTACTATTTTTTTCCAGCCATGCTGGTTGCAGGATTCTTATAGCCCAAACAAGTAACTTTTCTAATCCCCAACATAGTCGTACATGGCTAGGATCCATACACATCCAGACAAAAAAGTCAGCAAATCCAGGATTGTATTATATCTTAATTACTGTAGATCGCTAAAAAAATTCAATCGATCAGCAAGCTTTCATGGATCACGTCCACTTTTTCAAGCCATGCAACCGACATATTGTGGACAGAGCAGAAAACTTATGAATGTCCCCAAAATTCACAGGTGCGGTTTTCAAACTGAACCCCAGGGAGCTCCTCACACAAAGAATCCCAGGTAGTTTGCATTTGCAGCCACCCCCATCATCTCCCTACATATTGCCTTCTTTTGAAACATTAGAGATCCTATTTGGCTGAGGATCAGGGCAACCCAAAAACCCAGTGAAGCTCCATCAGGGAACTGCGATTCAAATTTAGTCTAAACCACGAGGCAGAGCCAATTTAACAATATTACCTAGTGGTTGGAAGTAATGTTTCTTTCTACCTTTTTCCACATCACTAAAAAAATTCAAACAATTAAGACACCTAAGGGGACTTGCAGAACCACGAGAAAGGAGGTGGTTCCAAAAGCAGAATTTGGGAAAGTTGAGTTATTTCTTTCAACTTCAACCTCCACTGGTCCTGCTAGGGAGGGATTCTGAGGTACTGCAGCCCCGAAACGCTCTGTAGCAAATACATCAAATACGGGGTTTGTTTGTTTTTCCTAAGCTGGCGCCCTCGGAATGCTTTGACTGCAGGGGAGGATGGGACATGTAGCATCCCAGATAGGGGAACGCTCCGTTTCTAACACCCAGGAAACGTTTAGAAGCGTGCATGCCAATAAACCTCCCAGAACCCCTAAAGAGTCCAGTGACTCTTGATCACAGGGAGGGTTGTAAACACGCGTCCGAGCAGCATCCAGACGTTACAAAAGCCAAGTACACGAGATGGTGGGAGAGGAGTAATTACCCTCGCTCCAAGCTCAGCAGGCAAAGCAGTGATACAGGGCTAATGCTTTCAGTACTTTGATTAAAGATCTGTTTCCACGGAGGTCTCCCCCCAAACCCATCCTATAATCCCGAAGGGGAAAAAAAACTATCTGTGGGTAGAGCGTATATAAAAATGGCAAGAAAATCCAGGGCGCAGGACCAATAAATTTTATATGGGAATAAAAATTAATAAAATAAAAAGAACTAAAATTAGGGGGTAGTTTTTGGGCGAAAACTACCCGAAATCTTTAGCCAACACGGCGAGGAGATCTACATTCCGAAAAGAAAAAAAAACTGTACAAGCACCGCCTGAGGATAATGGGAGTTTTAGTCCTGTATCTCTGGAAGGCACCTGGATGAAGCATCGGAGCCATAAATTCCACCCACACACCATCAAATATGCCCTTCAATTCTCAATATATTTCACCGGAGAGTAAACTGCGCTATATTTCATGGCACGTATGAATCCATCACAGGATCTTACGCTAGAATAAATGGGTACACAAGTTGACTTCAGCCTATTAAGGTAAATGTGCCACAAAGTCCACTAACAATAAAGAGAGCAACCGGATCCGACCAAACGGAACAAATATGAGCGAGCTTAAAAGCAAAACACACAAACTTGCCATCGATTCCAATTTTAAAAACACCTTTCTGATCTTCTGCTATGTATTTGTATCTCTGTATGTTTTGAAGGAGCTAGAAGATAAGAATTAAGGATTCATCATGGCTGAGAACTTTGAAATGACATCTTTGGGCTGTATCTTTGCTTGACTCGTTTGTTTTGGTGGGCATTCCTGGACTGTTCCTGCACTGAGACAGTGTCTGGAGGCCCAAGACTAAAAAAAGGTCCATATGAATAGGATATTCTTTCTGCATAGCAGAAAGAAATAAAGTGTACATGAAATCCGTCAACACTGCTGCAAGAAGAATCAACGTCAGATTTCCCCTTGACACTGTTATAGTCATGGAAATAAGGGTGGATTAATAGTTGGTGACAACTGTTGTCACTACCACTCCTAAAAAGAAAAGGGAAAAAACACACACATTTATTTCCAACTGCTTGGTGGAAAGAGGAAAACAGTGTGTCTTATGTGTTCTTCCAACAATTTAAAAATAGGAAGAAGACATGGATACCATGTCCTGAGGTCTCCAGTCTCATGCTACTGCTTCCCCTGCTTCTGTTAGTACAGTATTTTCCTCTATACTCCTCTTCTACCAGCATAACCAAGTTGTGAGTTACTAAAACTCTTACGCACACGCATGCACACACACGCACACATCACTTGCAAGATAACATATATGTGGTGACCTTTGGCATTTCAGTGAGGTTCATTCAGGCATGTGTCCATGCAGATTTTTTTGTACCTCGTTAATGTTTTTGAAATCAGGAACCATTTTATCAAAGCATGCAGCATGAGCTGAGCAAGCATCCCTATGGATATGGCCAGAAAGTTGCTGCCTTTTCCACTTAAATACAGTTTTACATATAGATTGTTTTGCAAGGTATGTAGTTCATATTTTCTAGAAGAGTAACCAAGTATAGTGGAACTCCAAACTTGTACAATTATAGCAATATGGATTAGGAGCTTTCCCAAGTGATACTTTATGTGGGATTTCTCCTGCCTTTCTATGCAGTGTAGAAAAACACCATTAAGTACTGACTCTACGTTTGTCATATGTGCAGTGAATTTATGGCGTAGATGCCATTGTACACGGCATATGACTTTGAGAGTGACTTGTCCAAAATCACACAGGTTCTTTATGGCAGTTGTAAGATTTGTGTCGTCGTCTCTCAAACCTGTATCCAATGGACTGTGTCCAGGAATACTCCAGAAATTGGTTGCAGTTCTTATGTTCCATAGCTTTGTAATTTTCAGATACGAAACAATCCTTTAAAAATGAGTCACTCCTTTGGAACAGGGAGCATTTTGCCACCTTTTGAACTGGGTGGGGATGTTTGGCTTCCTCTGTTCCTAGTTGTGTAGCATCATAATAACAACAACCGGTGTCAGCCCTGCTTGATCAGTCTCTGTCTTCCTGCAAGCACAGAAAATTTGTCTCCGGATTTGCTCCTGTGAACGTAATTGTAGTTTTATCACTGGAAGACCAAAATCACATAAAGAAGGAAAGTGGTGTGTTTGTGTGTGAGAGGGAGATTAAGAGAGAGAGAGAGAGATGAATAAGAGCAGGGAGATATAAGACTTGAGCGTTCTGATCAGCACTGTGTGTGTTTTTGACTCTGCATGGAGAGGAGCGAACTAGAAAATTAGACAGGCACATTCCAACTCTGTTCCAGGGCCAGCCCACACTGTGCATGAGAAAAGCTGGAGCAAGATTATTCCACATCTGGAATGGGACTCTTTGTCCACCTAGCACTGAAAAAGAGAGAGAAGAAAAAGAGGAGCTGACAAATCAAAATGTCAATAAACAGATACTATGCAACATCTCAGGCATTAGGTTTCTTTTAGAATAAGATTTGAAACCTGGAAGAATTATATAGAGCTGCACAAGATGATCATTTCCGAAGCAAAGCACATGGATCTAAAATACTGAATATAAATGAAAAGTCATTGCCTTTTTAAGTTTTTAAGAAAAAGGTTCAACTGTTTTGAAGGACATTAGCAGAACTCTATAGGGAGTCTTACAGGCATCCCTCCCCTCCCATTCATCCAGCCTTCCTTTTTTGATAAGGTTAGAGAGGGGTAGATTCTGGAAGTGGAAGGGAAATGAATGAGCCTCTCCTCCTCTGTTCCTGAACAAACTTAATTTTCATGGGTAAGTTATTACCAATTTGCAGAAGTGGAAAATCTAATTACAAACATGCCATGTAAAATTCAGCTTGCCGTACCCCATCCCTGAAATTCAGAGTTCATATGGGAGAGATTTTGAATTTGTACTGTGAAAGATGTTTATAATACTACTTCATATGGGCAGCATATGTATGTTTTTTTGACTTTTGATGTATTTCAATGGCCTTGTTAATTAAAACATGGGGAGAAGAAGAAATGTGGAGTCTAATGTGTGGAATTTGGTGCATGGATATAGTGACCCTTCTGTCTCAGAATAGGAGACAGTTCTGTATTACAAGAAAATTCACTAATAACAAGGTTTCTTAGCCCACAAACATACTAGAGATAGTCTGTGATTAGAAGAGGTGCAAACCCTTAACAAGGAAAGCATGACTGTTACAACAGGACCTTCCCTCAGATCTGGGACTATGCAAATCAGCTTAGTTTGTCCAGTGACTGTTCTTCGAGATTTAAGCATGCAGGTCCTTTAAAATCTGATTTCTCATGATGTCAAAGGCCACTTCAATCACCCTCTCTCCAACATGAAAGTGTTTTAGCATGCTTTCAGCTCTGATTACAGGCTCTCTGTAACATCGGTTTGTGACCTCAGTTTGGCCAAGCCTAACATTCGACTAAGTTTGGGATCTTGAATCCCTGCATCTGTACAGGTCACCAGTCTCACACATCACTATTTTTGAGGCTCTGCAGAGATCTCTTTTTTTGCTACCGATGGCCATGTATATGTCTCTGTGAATGCGTTAGTAGGCACTTACATTGTGTGTACATGCTTCGATAGATAGGGAGAAGGATAGTTGGAGAGATAGATATAGTAGTTAATTAGACACATATGACTCAAATTTGTGCTCCATGAGCTGGGGAAATCCTGTTTTAAAATAAGCAATGCCTGGCAATCCAAGTGGACGTTGCCTGTGGCATAAAGACATGTGGAACAGAAGGATGGAGGGGTTATCCATACTTTATTCTCCATGGCACAGCAGCCTCCATAGCAACCATTATCACATATTTTAAGCATGAGCCTAAAAACAGCTTCCTCTTGCCCATTCATTTTAACTGATTTTTTAAACTGAGTTTTGTTACTAAGCAAGGATTGCAAAGTACTAGTGGTACATATATTGGGAAAGTGTGAAGGCAAGAGGAGAAGGGGACGACAGAGATGGATGGACAGTGTCATAGAAGCGACCAACACGAATTTGATCCAACTCTGGGAGGCAGTGGAAGACAGGAAGGCCTGGCGTGCTCTGGTCCATGGGGTCACGAAGAGTTGGACAAAACGACTAAACAACAAAAGAGGTACATACATTTTTTTTAAAAAGCCTTATATTTAAATTAATCCACAGTAACAATCATCTTATTCTGTGCATTCACAATATAGATTTTTTTTAAAAAAATCTTTTCTATAAGCATGCTCAGTGAAGAGGGTGAATCCAGGTTTGATTATGAATATGAAAAAAATATAAAAAGTACTGTATGGGACGTGGTGGCACTGTGGGCTAAACCGCAGAAGCCTGTGCTGCAGGGTCAGAAGACCAAGCAGCCGTAAGATCGAATCCACGCGACAGAGTGAGCGCCCGTCACTTGTCCCAGCTCCCACCAACCTAGCGGTTCAAAAGCATGCAAATGCGAGTAGATTAATAGGGACCACCTCGGTGGGAAGGTAACAGTGTTCCGTGTCTAAGTCGCACTGGCCATGTGACCACAGAAGATTGTCTTCGGACAAAAACGCTGGCTCCATGGCTTGGAAACGGGGATGAGCACCGCCCCCTAGAGTCGAACACGACTGGACAAATTTGTCAAGGGGAACCTTTACCTTTACATTTACTGTATGTCAAGTGGTAAATTATCTGTAATTGTGAATATGTAAGTTTTCAGCTCCGTCTTTTAAAGGATAAAGTACTGTAGTAGGTAAAAGCATAACAAGGAAAGGTCCTGCAATGACAGCAGAAGTATCATCTATTAAAAACATAGAAACATATTTCAAGATCAGATGGTGGAAATATAAGAAAAAATCCAGCAGTGCATTTTGGCAGCAAACCAGCAGAACTGGGACATTGTCCTTTTCCCACCCCACTCCATGATGCAATAGAAAAAATAAAGAAAAGTGTGCTGCTTATATACCAACCCCTAAGGCTTAAAGCACTCTCTGGGTAGTTTATAATTTAATTGCGCAGGCAACACATTGCTCTCCCACGTCCCATCCCTAGCAAGTTGGGTACTCAATTTACCCATCTTGGAAGGATGGAAGGCTGAGTGAACCTTGAGCCAGCTACCTGGGATTGAACCCTAGATTATGAGCAGAGTTTGGGCTGTGATGCAGCAGTTTAACCACTGCACTAAACTTCCTCTAGAACAGCGATGGCGAACCTATGGCACGCATGCCACAGTTTGCACGCGGAGCCCTTTCTGCTGGCACGCGAGCCATAAGTCGCCAGATCGCTACTCTGCCCCCCCCCGTGTAGCCAAATCTGAGAAGGCAGCTGCAGCCGTGGTGCTGGCACTTCAGCAGGTGGATCCGGAGCAACTGGTGCTGGCAGCGGGTCCGGAGTGGGGTCTCCAGGCACCTCCATGCCAGGATTCCCCCTTCCACTTCCGATTCTGCCGCCGCTACTTCCGGTTCCACCACCCAGTGTTCCCCCCCCCCCCCCCCAGTTTGGGCATGCAAGCCCAAAAATGTTTGCCACCACTGCTCTAGATTTGAGCCCTCAAAGACATTTTTTTTAGGGACTGGAAGAGGGAAGGGATATTGAGATTCTGGTAGAAGCAGTGACATCAGCAGAAGTTGACCATTGGATCCTTGTGGTCATGGTTCAACAAGATTAGACCAAGATTTTGCTACCTGAGATAAAAGTGCCCCATGTCCAATCACCATATAGAATCAAACTGGACAGGTAGTTGAATCTTGTTTCAACACCGGTGAAAGGCCTGCTTCCTCCACTCCTGGAGCCAGCAAAGCAGTTAAAAGAGAGAAGAGTAGCCTAACAGAGAGCAAATTCCAAGATGCTGTCAACCTGCCACTAGCATCTGCTACCTGAGACAGCAATCATACTTTGTCTAGTAGAAGAGCTGGCCCTGTAGCTTCATGACAGAACACATGCCTTACAGGAGAACAGCCTAGGTCCGCTCATTCTCAGATCCAGATACAAATGGGGAAAAAAATCCTCTCTGAAACCTTAGAGAGCCAGTGCCTATTAGATAATGCTGAACTAGCCTGTGATACTGGAAACTAAAATGGGATTTTAATAAATATAAAAGTAGATGCTGCAAGAGAGACAGAGTTGTGGCCACTTTGCATCTTTCTCCTCTTTTTCTGGCAACATCTAGCAATATAGTATGAAGGCAATGTGTTAGTTGATTCTTTGCCCCAGTTCACATAGTTGGCTCTTGTATTCGGGGTTTGTGTGACGGGGTTTGTGTGCACAGTGTAATGATGTCACATCATAGCTTGTCTTAACATAGATATTACCAGGGAGGGAAGGGGAGGGGCAAACAAATCTAATGCCCATTTTCTCCCTTGGATAGTTTCAAGTGTCTTGTAGCACATTTAAGATATTTATTTGACATAAGCTTTCATGGAATGGAGGCCAGTTCCATTCTAGATGCAGTAATCAGACTTACATTTGAGGACATGAGCTGCAATCCATGCATGCTTATGCCAAATAAATCATGTTAGTATTAAATGTGCCATAAGGTTCTTTCTTCATTGTGCTGCAATAAATGTAACACACCTTCCTCCTTGGTGTTTAACTTAGTATCCATTGACCCTTCAGAGCTGTGTCATAGTTCACCAAAATATCTATAGATAGCATGAACACTGAGGATGCATCCAGCAAAATGTACTGATCCAGTTGCTGATATTTATTACTGGTATGTAAGTCTGACTTCTAGATATCAAGCCACAAGAAAATGCACAACAACAAACCATGCTGAGTGTTCTTATAATTAAGTATTCCTCAAACATGGAATACCAGCTTTCTCACATTACTGAATCAAAGGAAAACAAAACTACAAAAGGCAAAAATATTGCATAACATCCAGAGAGTTATTTTCTAATTAATTTGACATTTTGTTATGTACCAACAAACTATATGCAAACTTTGCCAACCCCATGATTCAATGACACGCCCCCACCCAAAGTTCCTATCATTAATAGCTCTGCCAAGGTCTTGTAAATATAGCTTAATTGAAGGAATCCATCTCATGTTATTTACATGATGCACAGAAAAATAAATAAAAATGTCTATATATTAATTCAAAGCCATATCTCAGCTGACATGAAAAGATGGATTCTAAAGCTTGGTTTTTAGGAAGTTCCAAAATCTTATCTCTGGGTATGACTACATTGCCTAGAAACTCCAAGAGTTATGTTAAGGTATTACTGTATTGATTCATGCCATGTGCTCTTTGTGTTACTGTTCCCATCCTCATGGGACAGACTTAATTGAACCAGATTGGTTCGGTGTAGGGGACCACACAGCTCTTTAAGTACTTTGATCTGTCTATGGTTTTGTCCTGACTCTGCCTGCATTCTGTCTTTGTTCTTAACTGTCTTATCTGGAACTTATGTTTTTCTGAACTTTTGCACTGGTGTGTGTGTGGTTTTTTTTGTTCCTTCAAGTTTTCAAATAATTCTGTACTCTTTTTTTATTCTAAGTGGCATAGCGCTGCATCGGTGTTGCAGATAGTGTATTTTTCTGCAAATGAAACTCCCCTCTCATCTCCTTTGATAATCTACTGTTAACTATAGACCTTCTGTGCAATAGACTGCCAAGGCTTGTAAATGCAACAATACAGATAAAGTAAGAAAATAGCCCAACAAGAATGGAGATGTAAGAAAAAGAAATATAAGAAAAGAAGCTGACATAATGTTTGTGCAGAGAAGCTAGTCACCAGACGGAAGGCAAACCACAGGTCAATAACAAGCCAGCAAGACCCCAGTGCCTATGTGATGCTGTGCTAAAGTCAAACAATTAATTAAAAAAAGTAAAATTAAAAAGGGAAACAGTTTGGACACTAGGTATAATTGCTAATTTCCTGGTGGGACAGCATTCCACACCACCTCAAATACATGACCAAAATGTCAGCATAGAAAACAGCCCCGCAGAAAAAAATATAACAGTATGGGCTGTTCACACAACCAGGTCAAAAAACAGCATGATGTAGAGTGATTTAAAATAAACAACCTCCTAACAGAAGTTAAAAAATCAATGATTCCTCAAAAAAAGGTGTAAGTTTCCCACACACTTACAACAACATTGGAAGCCGGGAAATCTTCAATTGATTTGCATTGTGCTAAACCCATTGTAATTGGGAGAGTATATTGCAATGTAGTCATACCCTCATTCTTTTACATTCATGTAATATAGTGAGGGGCAAAATTGTTGTCTTTAGAATGGGGCAACATTTGGATTGTGCTATTACACCTGCATGAAAGTGGCAGTAGTTTCACAGAGGTAAAGAATGGACCACTAGCTAGTCAAATCCAAAAATCTAAATTTCTTTCTTGTTCATTTTCTGCATTCAAATAGCAGAACTATTTATTTATTGTCATGGATCCATATAGAAGGAGAGAGCTGGTTTCATTTTTTTTTTTTTTTGGTTCTATCCCTTCCCTTTCTCAAATATTATCTGAAACAAGGAGGAAACATACAGTATTTTTGCACCGGAACATGCACAAGTACCTGTAGTTTGATGCATTCACTTGCATGTGGTGGCTGAACTAATTTATGGCAATAACACATAAATATATTCCACTCTGCCAAAACAAAAAGAAGAGCATGGAATTGAACGCACAGAGTGAGGAAGATCAGTGACTGATCTGGTCTTTGCAGAAATTGCTTTTGGAATTAAGCCTAATATGATTTTTGTGAACTGTATGTTCCAATGCATATCTGTTCAAAAGACTTTTACTCCTGCCCAGGTATGTATAGGATTCTAAACTAAACAAGAATGTAAAGTTGTTGTATTCTTAAGAACATTTAGTACAGTCTAACTCAGTAGAATGTACTTCTGAGTAAAGATCATTAGGCTTCCACTGCCTATGTGTTTACAGTGGACAATCGACTTACAGACGGCTCGACTTACAGACGGCTCAACTTACAGACTTCTCTGGCCGCAAAATTTAGGTTCAACTTGCAGCCTGAGAATCGACCTACAGACCAGAAAAAAACCAAAATGGAACAAAAATGGGATTAATCGGTTTTCAATGCATTGTAGGTCAATGGAGACTCAACCTACAGACTTTTCGACCTGCAGCCACCATTCCAATACGGATTAATTCCATAAGTAGAGGGTCCACTGTATGCTGTTGTGTGTTTTTTTCAAAACAAGTATAGGAACATGTTGAAAATTAGAAAATTCATCCAGGTATAAATGTACACATCATGATACGATGAATCACACCTGGAGAAGGAATATGTTATAGCTGACTTCTGCATAAAGGTATGTATGGATTCCTACACAAATATAGAGATAAGAGCTTTTTTTTTACATTTGGATCCATATGAAAATAAGTTTTGTTTATCTCAATAAAGTTCCTGTCATGGGCCCGGGTAGGCATGGGTGATTGCTTCAGAATAGAATATCCACCTTTTCAATGGCAGCGCTCCTGTATCTTTAACAGTTGTGAAACAAGCATTTTTGAAGGAAGGCTGTATCTTTTGAATTTCTGTTATGATGAAGTGATGTAATAAACTTTATCTGAAATTATCTCAAAATGAACGGTCTCTTCAACACCTGTACAACTATAAATATCAGACACACACCTATAACCAAAGCTGGCAGTGAAAAAATTCCAAGCTATTGTGTGCCAGTAAAAGAATCACAGGGATTGTTTGTTCTGTATTGATATTTCCCAAAGATAATTTCACCCTATTTAAGTGTTGAGACTGAGCAATTCACAGCCATCATGCTTCACTTGCTGATTTTGGCAAAGATTTTCCTCATGGTTGTTCTTCAGAGAGGATTCACACATTCTTTGTAACTGTGGTAATCCCTAGTCAATCTCTTTAGATAACGCACAGTAAGGTTTTTTTTCTCAAAATTAGCCTCACACTGTGCCTGATCGTTAAAGTAGCCTGTTTGTTTATTTATTTATTTATTTATTTATTTTATTTCTATCCCGCCTATCTGATCATATTAGACCACTCTAGGCAGCTTACAGTAAAAACAACAATGTAATTTTAAGACTTTACAGCACAAACGTAAATAAAAAATAAAGAACAGAATAAGAAAAAAAAAAGATCGTCAAGGGTTTTCTGTTGGGAAGGCCCGCCTATACATCAATGTTTTTAGTTGTTTCTTAAAAATGCCCAGCGAGGGAGCCGCGCGAATCTCAGGGGGCAAGTTGTTCCAAAGGCGAGGAGCCACCGCCGAGAAGGCCCGGTTTCTGGTCTTTTCCTTTCGGGCCTCTCTCGGCGTTAGGCTCCTCAGCCTTATCTCCTGGCTCGCGCGAGTGACACGGGTAGATCTAGGTGGGAGAAGGCGTTCCGCCAAGTATCGAGGTCCTAAACCGTTTAGGGCTTTGTAAGTAAGCGTTAACACTTTGAAATCAATGCGGAATCGGATGGGCAGCCAATGCAGTGCGGCCAGAGTGGGGGAGATATGTTGGTATCTTCTCAGCCCACTGAGTAGTCTGGCCGCCGCATTCTGCACCACCTGTAGTTTCCGCAGCAATCTCAAAGGTAGCCCCACGTAGAGCGCATTACAGTGGTCTAATCTCGAGACTACAAGCGCATGCACCAGAGTGGTGAGAGACCCCACATCAAGGTAGGGCCGCAGCTGGGCTATCCGCCTGAGATGGAAAAAAGCGGAACGGACCACGGACGCCACCTGGGTCTCCATGGTGAGCGCCGGGTCAAGATGGACACCCAAGCTACGGACCCCATCCTTGGCGGGCAGGGTCACCCCCCAAAAAATGAGGGAGTTTCCCTTGTCCCCAGGTGTGGGGGAGCCCACCCTCAGTACCTCCGTCTTGTCCGGGTTCAGCCTCAGCCCGTTCTCCTGCATCCATTCCTGTACAGCCTCCAGGCAACGCCGAAGGGACAGAACGGCATCTCCTGCAGTTGGAAAAAAGGAGATGTAGAGCTGTGTGTCATCCGCATATTGATGGCACTGCGCTCCACACCTCCTGATGACCCCTCCCAGCGGCCTCATGTAGATATTAAACAGCATTGGGGAGATGATCGACCCCTGTGGGACCCCACAATTAAGGCACCACGGGGCCGAAACATTCTCCCCAAGCTGTACTCTCTGGGGACGGTCCTCCAAGAAGGAACGGAGCCAAGCAAAAGCCCGGCCACCTATCCCCAACTCGGCGAGCCTCCCCAGGAGGATACCATGGTCAATGGTATCAAAGGCCGCTGAGATATCGAGGAGGACCAACAGAGACACTTTGCCCCTGTCGGCCTCCCTCAATAAGTCATCACACAGGGCGACCAATGCCGTTTCTGTCCCATGGCGCGGCCTGAAGCCCGACTGGAATGGATCCAGGGCATCTGTTTCATCCAGGAACGCCTGGAGCTGATCGGCCACCACCCTCTCGACTACCTTGCTTAAGAAAGAAACATTGGCGACGGGCCTATAGTTGCCAATTTCGTCCGCCGCCAAACTGGGTTTCTTTCTTATGGGCCTAATGAGTGTTTCCTTGAGGGCAGAGGGAAATCTACGCTCAAGGAAAGACCCATTAATTATTACAGTAGCCCATTCCGTTGTTGAGGGCCTGGCTGCCTTGATTAGCCAGGCCGGGCAGGGGTCCAAAGAGGAGGTGGTGGCACGACAGCGATCAAGCGTCCTGGTCACAGTGTCGGGCGATACGGGCTGAAAAGAGTCAAAAGACACCGGGCAAGACGGAGCGCTGGACATCTCAACTCGACTCACTGTATTCAAAAAAGGAGCGAGATCCCAGCGGATGGCCTCCACTTTGGATTTAAAAAATGCTGCAAATTGGTCCGGGGTAAGACTAGGGGGAGGCCTATCTCCCGGGTCAACTCCGGATAGGTCACGTACTATACGGAATAGTTCCGCCTGCTGGTTGGATGCCTCACTTATCCGGTTAGCGAGGTAAGTTCTACTGGCAGCCTTTACCTTAGACTGGTAAAGGTTAGTTGCGACCTTAACAGCTATACGATTGAAAGCCGTCGGGTCCTTTCTCCATTTGCGCTCCAGCCGTCTCCTGACCCGCTTCGACACCCGAAGATCCTGGTTAAACCAGGGCGCCGGGCGATCTCTGCGGCGGAGAGGGCGTTTAGGTGCGATCGTGTCAACGGCACTAGTCGCGGCGGTGAGCCAGCCGTCAACCAGGGCCTCGACAGGAGCGCCAGCCAGGTCAGCCGTAACCCCTCTCATGGCATCCTGGAATCCAATCGGATCCAGTAGCCTTCGAGGGCGGACCATGACAATAGATCCCTGCTCCCTGCGAGGGGGGAGGGCCAACTTGAGGAAGCATTTTATTAGGTGGTGATCCGACCATGACAAGGGGACCGACTCAAGGTCAGTCACCATCGGTCCACTTTCACTCCCATTGGTGGAAAAAACCAAATCTAATGTATGGCCGCCCACGTGCGTAGGGCCGTTGACATGTTGGGACATGTTCAAGAAGGCTATGGTCTCCAAGAACTCAATAGCTGGTCCAGCGGGCTCTGCCCCCGCATGCACGTTGAAGTCCCCCAAGACCAATAATCTCGGGGAGCCCAGCAGTGCCGCGGAGACAAAGTCCACCAGCTCCGGTAGGGAAGTGGCTGGGTCGCGGGGAGCACGGTAACCCAGCAAGATCCCAATACCGTCCCTGGCCCCGATCCACACGTGGAGAGCCTCAAGACCTGGTTTTACCACCAAGGAGCGCCTAATTACTTCCAGGTTGGATTTATAAACGATGGCAACTCCCCCCCCCGACCCTCTAGTCTGCCCTGGTGTTGGACAGCATAACCGGGCGGGCAGATGAGAGCTAGAGGGGGACCCCCCTCTCCGCCAATCCATGTTTCGGTTATGCAGGCCAGGTCTGCATCTTCCTCCAGAATAAGATCATAAATTAGCTGGGTTTTGTTAGATACAGACCTGGCGTTCAACAACACCAGGCGTAGAGTAGAGGGTTGGCTGGTCTGACTACCTCGGCACTGGAGGTTGGTCTCCATCTCAGAACAAGGAACAGCCTTTAAACATCTGTCCCTTGTTCTTCTAACACGAGTAGGGAAGGAGCCAACGCCATATCGCCCTCTACCCGTGATGACAGAGATGTTTTGTGGCCCCCCGCTGGGAAGGCGGGCCCTCCAATCCATGACGAGAAGGAAAAATAGAAAGAAAAATAAAAAGAACTAATAACTTAATATAATTAAAGAGAGAAAAAAAAGAATTATACAATACAACAATAAACTCAATACATCAATAAAACATGTAAACAACAGTATCAAACTTAATAATAATTAAGATAAGTAATCAAAAATAATAAACAATAAAGACAAAAATAATAATAACAAAATAAAATAAAATAATAAAAATATTAATCACAAAAACTAAATAATTAACCCCCACAAATAATAACTGGGTAAAAACATTAATAACAATGAAACAATTACAATAGGCATCAATTATAATTATATCCAAATTAGAGAAATTCAATGAAATTCAAATTATACAGTTTATTCTACCCATTTTTGAGAATTCAGCATCAGCAAACATTTTGTGTGAGGGAAAGAACACATCCCACCCCATGTCTTTAGGGTAGGCCAAAATATTGCAAACAAAAAGTTATGTGAATGAACCATGGCATTTTAAAAGGTTCCTTTAATAGTGGTGCAACAGGCAGACATTCACCAGGTGGTGTTTTCTCCTTCCTGTGATTCTTGTGCCAAGCAAAGCTGCATCTATACTGGACTGATGTTCAGAAACGTTCTGTTGGGACAAAACAACTTAACCAGGACTATTGGAAAGCGACAGGCTTTCTGTCTCGCCTACTTCCCAGGGCTGTTCGTAATGAAAAAATTTATCGGATAAATATCTTACGCGCTGCCCTTTGAAGAGAGAGCCGAAAAGCATACTAAACGAATTAATCTATCGATGTATGTAAATGTTTTCCAAAGAATCGCTGCAATACTTGGAATGGAATGTCAGCTCAATGTAGCCAGCAGGAAGCATCTTAATAATGCTGAATAATGCCTGCAAACAGCCCGAAAAACTTACAACAAACCCCCAAATCCTCCGAAGTCGGGACTGCGCGCACGGCCGTCCTATGCCGACGATGGCTTCAGGGAGGACCAGATCCCACTGGAATCCGCCCCGCGCTTTTCCTTCGGCCTTGAGGCTAACTTTTCTCAACTAAACTTTAATATCTGGATCAGTCTAAGCGGTGTGAGGGACTTTTTCAGGGCGGGAGGGCGAGCGAGCGAGCGCTAGGGGGCAGAAGCTGACGGCGGGTCAGGGAAGGTTCCCGGGCGGGATACAGACCCAGGGGGCTTGGATGAGCGACGCCTAGGGAGGAGGGGCTCGATAGGAACGGTCTGAATTGGGGGAAAAAGGGTCCGCCTTTACCCGAGAGAGCCCAGGCCCCGTATCCCCCTCTCCAGCCCGTACCCTCTCCATCGGCGTAGCTCTCTGCCTTCAGCCCTCCAAGAGGAGCATCCAACCGGCCCCAATGAGGCTGTGGGGTTTGCTACTTGCAGGTGAGTCCCTGGCGCCCCCGCATCGCCCCACAAGGGAGAAGAAGGGGGGGCGGGAAAAGAAGACATGGCACCTGCCCCCTCAGCAGCCGGGGGTGCGATGCCCGGCTGGGCAGCGGAATTGCTCTCGGGAGTAGCTCGGCGTCCAGCCTGGCTCTGCAAGGGCAAGGAGCTGAAGCGGGCGCCGGAGTTGGTTGGAGAGAGTGTCTTCCCGCGCTCCCGTGGGGTCAGGACCCCTTCCCCCTCCCACACACACGATGAAGACCACCGTCTCGCCTTTGCCTTCCATCTCCTCTCAGCTTTACACAGACATCCTGCCTGCTCCCCCTCAGGAGACTGGCGGGTTTGGGGACGATAAAAAGAGAATTTTTGTTTTACCTCCTCCTGGTGGGCAGGATGCTGTACCGGGCTACAACCCTGTGCTCTGGAGGACGGAAAGATTTGGGGGGGAACCACTGGGATTCCTGCTCCCTGCCCCCTGACTGTTCCCAAAATAACATAAAACTTTCCCCAACGTCCTCCTCTCTGCAAAGTTGGTCTGCAACTCCATTATCTCCAGTTGGTGTGGCAAGCTAGCTGGGGATGGTGGGAAATGTAGTCAAACGTGTCTGGACAGCGCCCAGTTGTGGAAGACTAGGGGTCTTTTTCTTGCTGAAATGTTTCTTCACTTCTAAGTTCCTCTGTGTGTGTGTGTGTGTGTGTGTGTGTGTGTGTGTGTGCGCGTGCGTGCGTGCATGCGTGTGTGTTTTGGGGATACATGATTATCTAGATTGCAGTGATTGTGTGTGTTGCCACAATATGCCAATCTCTTCTCTTGCATATGGTGTGGTCTTATTTGACTTTTGATTCTAAATCTATTAATATCTGCCCCATCTTAGAAAGCACCACCTGTTTGTTCATTTCCATTGCTGTGTGATAGTCATAAAACCTATAGGTGGTGTTTTCTCTGATAGCAGCACGTGATAAGAAAAAAAGAGAGAGCTACACCTGCTGATTTTCTGCCTGTCAGATCTACCTCTAGTTCCCTCAAACAGGGAACATAAATCCTATGCATGTTAAGAAAGAAGACATCCTCACAAACAATGGTGAGATGTTTTCTAAGGTAACAATGTAGGATGTGAGGTATCAAGAGATTGCACTCAAAGTGTATGCCCTGTTAAGGATCGGCTTGTGTGAGTGCCAAGGGGCTTGCATTAAGGGTTGGTGCCTGCCTAGTTACTCTTGTAAGAGTGAACACTGATGCCTCATTCATAAGATATATCAATGTGCTCTGTGTTACACAGAGTCACTTATGCAGACTAGAATCTCAGTTTTACCGAGACGTAGCATATGGAATTGCACATGTAATGTGAAAAAAAAATATTTCTGTGCATGTGCGCACAAGCACAATCATTCTGGCCAGGCTCTTGAAGAGTAACTAAATTATACAAAGTGTTATTGATTTTACTATGCTCTGAAAACTGATATGTTGGGCCAGTAATTTATAGAATGGACAGGGTCTATTCTGTGGCTTTATTTAGTACTGGAATGTCAAGCAGTGGCAAAGACAGCATTAGGGAGACGTAATGTTTGTATATGTGTGTACATATCTATGAATGTCTAAGATAAGCCCTTATTTCTCTTTTGGCAAATATCTAAGCCTATGAGTCTAAGCTGGGACTCTCTTTCTCCTGGTCCTTAACTTGGGCGTTGTCAACACCATGGCCATAATTAATAAGTTCAACTCCCTGTCAACTGGTTGAGAATAATGTTTACCTCCATGAAGAATATGTAGTCCTCCAGATATTCTTGGATTGCTTTTCCCATTGTCCCACACCATTGGCCACACTGCTTAAAGCCATTGTGATGTGCAGGTGAAGAGCATCTAGAAGACCAGATACCCTCCACTCTCACTGTAGACCATGAGTTCCCAACCCTTGGTTTGCAACCCCCCAAGGGTGGGACCCAGCCTCAGTCCAAGTTAGGTTGGCCTCATTGGGGATTGAAAGGGGAGAAAGCAGTGGCAAGGCTGAAAGGGGAAGGGGAGAAGTGGTGGTGGAGGAGGAAAAGGCTGCTGCCGCCACTGTCGCTGAAGTGATTTGGCCCCCTCCTCATCCCAAGTTCAGGCTGCTGGTGTTCCCATTAAAAGCCCTAAATGGTTTAGGACCTCACTCACCCTCACAGTGACCTCCCGATCCATGATGCTACAGTTGGCCACCTCAAGAGAGGCCCAGAAATCAACAACTAGGAACTGGGCCTTCTTGGTGGTGGCCACCACATCGTGGGACGTCCTCCTGGTGGAAGTGTCATAGCTTCCTTCCCTCCGCAGTTTTAGGAATCATGTAAAGACCTGGCTTTTTACTCAAGCTTCTTACAGTCTTACCCCTGTTTAATTTTGGTCTCAGTAACTTTTTTGATGACCCACAGTTTAAGGGCTGATTGTTCTGCAGCTGCCACCATCTTTTGTCTTAGGTTAGAATTTTTTTATATGCGGTAGTTAGGCTTGGGAGGGTTTTTTGTTGGTTTTTTTGTTTGTTTGTTAATATTACAATTAATAATAAGCTTATCTTGATGTTCTGGCTGTAAGTCACCCAGAGTAGTGGCCTGGCGACTAGATGGGCAGAGTAAAAACTGAAATCAATAAAATCAATAAGCAAATACTAAGTCGCAAATGTTGAAGCTGGCTGCCCAGGTGCAAGTACAACTATTGCATTAAATATTAGGTTGAATTATATTCTGAAAAATCTATTTTAATGTTTTTCTTTACCCCATTAAAATGCCTTTTTATACAAATGAAGTGGGGGTCACAGGTTACTTGACTATTATAAAAGGGTGACACAACTTGAAAATGGTTGGGAAATACTGGTTTAGAGTCAAAAGTGTTCTCATCCTCATAATCACTGCCTCCTACATCACTTCAAATAGCTGTGTATTGAGGAAGTATAAAACCCCACTGTCAGCCACTGACAGCTTAGAAAAGTAACATCTTTGGACCAGTTCTCAGAATCCCTCAGTCAGCATGGCCAGAAACATGGTTCAGAAAAATAGTCTATCCTAGATTTATGACCACCACGAGGGGAGCATTAAGGGTATGTGAAACTGACCCTTATTTGGTGGCCATTCTCAAGGGTACTTTAAAGGGAGCTACATACAGTACTGTACTTCTTTACATGCTTTAATCATGTCACTGTATCAATGGTTAGGATGATCATCCCACCAATGCATGTTTAGACATGGGACTAAGATTCTTATCTGTGCCTGTGATTTAAAGATGGCTGTTAATTCCAGTTTGCTTCATCTTGATTGAAACAGTGTGCTAGTCTGTAAGGTTTGCAAAGTTGTTTTCAACTGTTGGACCAGCCAGTCTCTCTCAGGCTGGCCTACCTGACAGGACTGTTGTGAAAATAAAGTGGTGAAGAAGAGAGGGACATGCACTGCTTTGAGGTCACTGGAGGAGAGGCACAATACAACATGCAGATCCACCCTTTAACTCAGGGGTGGGCAATTAATTTCTATAGGGGGGGCACATGAAAAATCTGAACTGTGTTTGGGGGCCGAACCAACTTTACTTAAAAATAAAATGAAACAGTGCTGTTATGATTGTTTATTGCGGTATGTTATAGAGAAGCAAGTGATCAACTTCAGACAAAAAGCTATAAATGGTTTTGATGTTCAAAACTGTCCGTGGGCCGGACAGGAGTGGCTTGCGGGTCGTATGTGGCCCTCGGGCCACACTTTGCTCAGGTCTGCTTTAACTTCATTTCCCCCTGTCCTTGATTTTGGGGGGGGGGGTTCCACACCCCTCTTCTGTTGCCGCTAGACTAGTGACATGGGTGTGCGTGCATGCGTGTGTGTGCACATGCTTTTCGGTTTTTCCTTTGAATCCCAAGTACCTTGTTTTGGGGGAACAAAACACCGCCCAGCCCCACCAGCTGGAGTCTTTGTCCGTGACTCCTTTTGAAGCTCTGACTCCAGGGGATTTGAGGCTCAGGAAGCTGGCAGGGTGCCTGGGAGGGAGCAGCCGGCACTGCAAAAGGGTGGTGTTGATGGGTGGGATCAGGGGTGGTGGTGGTGAGTCGGGAGAGGGGGAAACACAGGACGGATCCCACCCTACCTGCTTGGCCTCTCTGCTCAGCAGCTGTAAGACTCTTAGCTGCAAGGGAGGGGGGGGTGGAATTATCCAGGCAGAGGAAGGAACAGTCCTTGAAGTTTTCCTTCCTTGTCACAGTGCCCATGCCCAGGCTTCCTGTGCCAGCCTGTCATGGAGAAGGGGGTGCCCTTGCTGAAGGGAGAGAAGGCCTGGGCATCCAGAGGGACCCACGTTTCCCTGCGCTCTGCTCCCTGCTCGGCGCTCCTCTTCCGTCTGGCATCTCCTTTCCTGACAGGCCGCTGAAGGGACATGTTCTCTCCAAGTTAGCTGTGTCAAATTCACAGCTCAGCCCCCTCAAGCCCCCACGTCCTTGGCGCAGGGCCAGCCTGGCTGAACAACAGAGCCTGTCCCCGCCAGGGTTATTTCTGGCAGAGCAGCAGTTTCCGCTCCCAGGCCCCGTGCTGGGCAGGGGAGGGTGAGGGCAGAGGCATTTCTCCCTCCAGGCCCACCCTTGGTATGAGCAACAGAAACAGGTGGACGGGGGGGGGGGCGGGGATAGGCCCGGAGGGGGTGTCTGAGGGAAAGAAGAAATCTCGCTCATCAGGAGAGAGAGGCCTGGGATCCTCCTGTGGTGATTTGTCATGGGGGTGGGGTGGGGGGTGTCTCACGTGTATGGGCAAATGTGAGCAGAAAACAAGATGCTGACTAGCGTTTAGGTTCTTTATTTAGTTTTTGTCCGGTGAGCTCAAGGACTCTCCTCCTATATGCACTTGACCCTCACAACCATCCTGCGAGGTAAGGCAGGGCAGGGCAGTGTTATTGATGGTCTCAGGGTCACCCCGTGAGTTTCATGGCTGAGTGAGAGAACTTGAACCTGAATTCCTCAAATTCCAGTCTAACTGCAATGCTTTTAATCTTCCTAGGAGCCTTCCCTAACTCATATACAGGGTGGACAACAACTCCCATTATCCTAGCAATAGGATACGTGCACTGGGTTTCATTTCCCAGTTTTCCCTGTTCATTGAGCTACAAGACGTAGCAGTGTTGTGTCGCTGCTGTTTCACCCTAAGCAGCTTCGCCCGTCTGGGAAGCAACAGCTGGGAGCTGTAGAAAAGTGGTGAGAGGGCAGAACCTCCCTCACCACCCTAACTGAGTCTGTGTCCCTCAGGCATGGTAAACCAGATTATCCCATCAGCCATAGGAATATAAGATTCCGTTGCCAGTTTCTCCCAGTTTTGTTTACTGGGTGCAAGGCAATTCCAATGTGTCCTTAGCCTCAGACTGCAAAATCTAGATGTATTCTCTTCTCTCTTCTTCACCCCTGTTCTATTTATTTATTAATTTTAAAATAATAATAATAATAATAATAATAATAATAATAATAATAATAATAATAATAATAATAATAATAATAATAATAATAATAATAATAATAATAATAATAATAAATAATCACCATTTTTGTTAAGTGACTTCTCTGCCTCCCAAGGTTCCCAAACGATGTTCAGTAAAATAGATTTTAGACTTCAGAAAACTTCCACGCAAATATATGTCCTTTAAAACTGTTTTTTAAACTGCTTTTTAGATTAGGTTTATATATATATATATATATATATATATATATATATATATATATATATATATATATATATATATATAAAAAGCAGTTAAAAAAACAGTTTTAAAGGACACACAGAATAATGTAGTTTTCGCTGCTTCCTAGGAGTCCACCAGGATGGAACCAGCCAGAGGAAGTTTTACAGCCAAGATGTTACTGCACCCTTCATAAGTAAAGCATGGTCATTTCTTTAACTCTTAGATATCTTATACCTACCCCTAAAACTATGTTTCTGCTCAGGCCAAAAATAGATACAACCCCTGGAGCCTAGACGTAGACCACAGCTCAGTGGTTAGGTTGCGGAGTCAGAGTTTGATTCCCCACTGTACCTCCTGGGAGAAGAGCTCGCCTGGGTGGCTTTGGACAAGCTGCACAGTCTCAGGGTACCTTCAGAAAAAAGGAAAAGTAAATCACTTCTGAGTATTCTCTGTGCGGAAAACCCTGAAAAGCATCTTCGTAAGTCAGAATGTACTTGGTGGCATATGATTATTGTTATTAATAGTACAGACATGGAATTTTTCCTCCAATCACCTTTTTTTTCCCCTAATGAAAACCTCCTTTCTATTTGATCCACCCCTTGAACAAAACATGCAGGTGCCTGTATGTTTAATAAAGTGAACCTGAACTTAAAACCTGGGCGGCAGAAATGCTGAGGAAGCCCAAATAATCAGTGTTGATTCGTAAACCCTGATTAAATGATTATTTTGAAAAATTACCTGTCAATCTAAGGAGCCGATAAAACCGAAATAAATGAACTTAAGAACAAAGTAATTTTTCTGTGCCAAAGAAACCGAGATTCTCAGTTCAAAGCAAATTACACCCAATGGTACTGGCATTCCAGATTTTGCACAAACGTGCAAACTTTTTTCCACAGAATATCGCCCTTCAGTGGAATTTGGCTCTTTTTGCATGCAGGGTAGAGAATGAAGAAAACATGCAGTGGTGTGGTGGGTCGGGAAGTATATTTGAATGAGATGCACAAGAGCTGTGTAGGAGGCACGTAACTGAAGAGGAAGTCAAGTGCCCATAACAAGGACTGCGGAATGCAGAAGAATATTGTCCGTTTTCCAATTCCTGCCTATATATTGGCCATATACTGTATATATAGAGAGAAATATATATATAGCAGCAGATTGAATGTAAATGCCCATAAAGGGAAACCTTTAATGCCCAAACAAAATGGAATAAACCAGATACAGTATATTTGTATATAAATGCTTTCCTCAGGAATTGTGGGTGGGGCTGGTGCATGGAATCAAAATCTTAATAACAGTTCCTTTATGACAACATTTTGTTAATTTGTGCAGATGTTTCTAGAAGAATAGTAAATAGCTGGAATCTTCAGGGTTTTTTAAAATGGCAATTGTGTTTACTCTGGGAAAAAAAGAAGTGGCAACTTAAAGCCTAAGGGTGTGACTACATTGCAATGCACTCCTCCAATTACTCTGGGCTTGATTCAAAATTTCCCAATTACATGACATTGTTGTAAGCATGGGGGAAACTTGCACTTCAAAGAATCATTTCATTTTGAACACCCATCAGGAAGTTGTCTATTTTAAATCTCTTTATGTCACATTTTTAAAAAACTAGCTTTGGTTGTGTTAACAGCCATGTCATTGTATTGAGTGTGTAGGGATGTTCCCTGACCTGACATCTAGTTGATGTGTTTGAGGTAGTGTGGGATGCTGTCTCATCAGAAAATCAGCATTTATGCCTTCTGGCCAAACTATTTACCTTTTTAAGGTTTTTTTTACAAGAATTATTTAGCTTTAGCACTGCATCACATAGGCACTGGAGTCTTACTCTCTGCAACATTTATCCAGCGCTATGCCACTTAGAATAAAAAAGAGAAAAATAACTCTGGACAAGATAGTTATGGACAAGGACAGAATGCAGGTGGGGTCAGAACAAACCTATGGGTGGACCAAAGAGCCAATTCTGGGTCTATTTAAGGCCATTTGAAGAGTGATGTAGTCCCCTGCATCGAATCAACCTAGTTCAATTGAGCTGCTCCATGAGGATGGGGACAGTGACACAAAGAGCATATGACATGAATTGGTAGAACAATACTCCGACACAACTCTCAGATTGTTTGGGTAATGTAGTCACACTGTAACAAGTTTTATTTCTCACAAGCTTTCATGTACTGAAGCTCACTTCAGCATGTATGTGGAGTGGATTTTAATTTTATGCCAAAGAAAACTTGTTAACTTTCTAGGTAGCTTCAAGACTTTTGTTTTAATTTTGGTTGTTGCCCAGCCATACTGAATGCTTTTAAAGTTGTATTGATTTTAGTGGTAAGATGTTCCATATTTAACTGGGGAAAAGTCCCAATGTGCTCAGTGTAAATCTCACTCAAATTACTTAGGCTTATTTATATGTAAACATGCTATACAATTAGATTTAAACATTTTTGCTGAAGCTATTGGGATTTTGAAATGACTTTGTTTTAATTGAACTGTGCCTTTTCTTTCTCATTTATCCGCTGTTTTCAGAAGTATCTCATGAGAGCTGGAACCTTGCTTTTATAGATTTGTAAAAACCTAGGATGGTTAATAATACACATTTCCCATATTCTCCTAATTATTGTTGGTCTGACATGGCTTTAGATGGTGCTGTATTAAGAACCTCGTACATTTGAAAGCTCCAGCAACACGAAAATATGGACCTGTTCTAGCTTCTCTTTTATTTCTTCTCTGTGTTGAACTGTCCGTCCCTAGCTTCATCTGTGACCTATTGTTGACAAACTATAGTGGTGCCTCATTTAACAATTGCCCCGTATAACAATGAATCCGCTTTACGACGATGTTTTTGTGATCGCAATTGCGATCACAAAACGATGTTTTAAATGGTTTTTTTTCGCTTTGCAAAGATCAGTTCCCTGCTTTGGGAACAGATTCTTCGCATTACAACAATTAAAACAGCTGATCGTTGGGTTTTCAAAATGGCCACCAGGTGCTCAAAATGGCTCCCTGCTGTGCTTAGGGAAGGATTCCTTGCTATACAGGCACTGAAAATGGCCGCCATATGGAGGATCTTCGCTGGACGGTGAGTTTTTAACCCATTGGAATGCATTAGCCGGGTTTTTTATTTTTATTTTACGACATTTTGGCTCTACAGCGTTTCGCTGGAACAAATTAACATTGTTAAGCGAGACACCACTGTACAGTGCAGAGGAAACCCCTTCAGTAATTGTTCAAGCTGAATACAGTGGACCTTCTACTTACAAACTGCTCCACTTACAGACTTTTTGAGTTACAGACTTCTTTGGCTGCAAAATTTAGGTTCGACTTGCAGCCGGAGAATCGACCTACAGACCAGGAAAAAAAACAAAATGGAACAAAAACAGCCAGTTACGGATTAATCGGTATTCAATGCATTGTAGGTCAATGGAGCCTCAACCTACAGACTTTTCAACCTGCAGCCACCGTTCCAAGATGGAGTAATTCCGTAAGTTGAGGTTCCACTGTACATGTCTCACATTTATCCAGGCCTGGAATTCAAACTTTGCCCCTGAACAAACTGAAGTGTTGTATTGAATGCCACCCATGGTGTAGATTCAGACTGGGGCAACCCCAGTCATGGTGTTCCTTGTCCTTTCCACCCTTCTTTTTATTTCTTTCGCTGTCTCTGTTTTCCACAGTGCTAGGGGGAGCTTTGTGCCAAGAGCCTGAGCCCCCCCATGGCTGTTCCCAAGGCAGCTGCTACCCAGCCACGGGAGACCTGCTGGTCGGCCGAGTCGATCGACTCTCTGCCACTTCCACATGTGGTCTGCGACGTCCCCAACCCTATTGTATTGTCAGCCATTTGCAGGTGAGTTTCAAATAGCAAAATAAGGGTTGTACACAGTGGCTGGTGGCAGCAGGTGTATGTGTGCCAAGGCAGGACATAGATCCACTATGAGAAAGCTAGACCCTTTCAGGTCACACTTTTCTGCTTGGATTACAAAGTAAGGTGACTGGCCCCAATCTATACTGAGGTAGAACAGAGTAGATGGGGCTCCCGGGTATAGAGATGTCTGGAAGTAAGGGGAGGAGATAGCATTTGGAGGGCAGCTTTTCGTAGGGCTTGAAATTCTCCTGGGCATGCCAAATGCCAGCGCCATTCCAGCTGCAGAGCTGGATTCTCTTTCGCTTTGTTCTCCTGGGCCATGCCAGATGCAGGCCTGGGCAGGGTCTGCGGTTGCTCCAGAGCAAGAGAGTGGCTGTGGGGTAATGAATAGAATATTGGTGAGAAGACACCACACGCCGAAGGTGTGAGCTTTTATTTTGCATGTCTATATGTGCACGTGGGTATCTTGTCTCCATTGCTAGAGAGACAGAATTACTTGCCTCGGGTGGCAGAGGCTAAAATTCAGAAAGAAAAACCATGAAGGAAAAAGAGGGCTGGGTGTATGGTAGGACTTGCTCTCTTGCTATCTCCTGAGCTCAGCTGTCTGAATGCAGGTGCAGTGGAGGACACTGTCCCATTGGCATTACAAGGCTACAGTTCACCTACCAAGGCAATCAGGTTCTGTACATGTAGAACGGGTATGAGGAGGCACCATGTGGTTCTTTGTCTCAGACAACAACAAATGGTCCTGAGAGGTTCCTTGGACTGCAACTCCCAGAAATCCCGGCCAGCACAGCTAGTGGTGAAGGCTTCTGGGAACTGCAGTCCAAGAACACCTGGGTTACCCAAGGTTGGGAACCACTGAGTTAAAGAGTTGTGAGTGCGCATGTGATGAAGCTGAATTTTTTTCCCCCAGATGCTGACTCCCAGTGTCAGATTCTTTGCCAGGTGCTGTGCAATTGTGTGATATATATGCAGCCCAGCATATGAGTGACCCCTGCATTTGTTACAGGATGAGAAAAAGTGCTTTGTATGTGACTCCCGTCGGCCGTATGATCCCTTATCACATCCTAACAGCCATCGCATTGAAAATGTGATCACCGCTTTTGCACTACACCGCAGGAAGTCCTGGTGGCAGTCAGAGAATGGTAAGTGATGGAGGTCCCCATCCCTCCTGAGCCGGCATTTTAACTTTTAGTTGAGTTAGGAGGAGCTGTACAGAACACAGGTAAGCCTGCTTATTTCAAAACTGTTCTTTAACTGCAAATGAAAATACTGTTCACTGCCTCTTTTTTTACCCTTGACACAATCATGAACTGGTAATATAGACTAAAGCAGAATTTGGTTGTTTTAACTCACAGGTGGGCAACACAAAACCTGTAGGTTGCTTGATATAACAAGTCTGGTGCAGCAGTTATGGCAGGGGAGAAATCCACAAATTCCACTTAAATCAAGGCAGACAGGAGCATGCACCTTGTTTTCAAGATGACAATCACTCTGTAGACATGGCTTACACTCTCCCCACATATTATTTTAAAAACAAATAGTGAATTATACTATTGAAATTTGGTTTTGTTACATTGTTCCCAACTCAAAGCTGGGGTTTATTTTTTTAAAAAGATGCTGATTTCCAATATTTGCAAGTTCTTTCAGAAGGCTTCCTGGTATGCTTTTGGAATCCTTGATTGTACTGAAAACATGGTGTGTATTTATTAATGCCAAACTGTATTTTTCTCCCCTGCTTTTGTGCTAACTGAGTTTTGTTTAGGGTGGTCACATGAAATGGAGGACAGGCTCCTGTACCTTTAACAGTTGTATGGAAGAAGAATTTGAGTTATAACTTTCATAATAAGCTAAGCCTACTGAAACATTCTCTTCTACACAACTAATGAAGATAGTTGATACCCGAGCAGCGTCTTCCATTTGATTTGGCCACCCTAAATTTGGCAACATTACAGTGTGGGAGGCGCAGTCCCCAGTGAGTTCAGAGGCAGACCAGTACAGGTCCATCACTCAGAAAAGTCATCCCTCCCTGTTTTAGCTGCCATCATCTGTAGAAGAAAAAGAGAGACAACACGCAAGAGATGGTGGAAAGCAAGAGGAGCTAGGAACTTTATGGGATAGGAGAAAACATGGATGGGTAGACTTCTTCAGGCTTGCTCTATCTATCCTGAAGCCAGGGAGAATTAAGACATACTGTACATATATTTATGATTAAGAAACAGGTTATCCCTGAGCATGTACTCCGTCAAGGATTTCTTCCCAGTGCCATAACTGAGTTCACAGTCCTTCCACACAAAAATCAGGCATTTTTGTTTAGTTCAGTTGTTCTGTCTGTTTCACTTGGGATCCTAACTGAGAGTGAAGGAAGCCTTATTCTTTGATAACAGTGAGTCAGATATTCTTGTTGAGCTACTGCAGCCACCAGGAGATCCACACCCACTAGTAGCGAACTGCTTCTATGCAGGTCCAAGGACAAAAACTAAAAAAAAATAAATTGCAACTCTACTGTGGACTCCTGAGGGCCTGAGTCAACCAGGAGGTATTTGCAAGCTTGTTTTCTTAAATGGTTATCCGTTTAGGACTGAGTGAAATCCTGTGAGTACCAAGGCCTGCCTTTGGGGCAGGAAGTTGGAATAACAGATGCGGCTTTTCAGTCTTTTCCCCAGCTGTGTGGTTCGGTTATGGCACTTTGTTTACTAGGTACAAGAGTGTGGATGCCCTCACCTCTGCACAGAACTCTTTGCCAGGGAGATGAAAAAGGTGTCTTGTGTTCCATTATAATCATAGGAGGAGAATTGCCACGTAAAGCACTCTCTCTTTTTTTGGTCAATGCACACAAGGTGCTTACACTGCCGCAATGCTCAGTTTTGAATGTGTGACTCTTTCCAACACCTTTAAAAACTTGGATTTGATCCATAAAGGCTAAAAGCTGGTTTCTTTGCATGAAAGGAGTCTGTCTCATGCTAGAAACAGGCCTCCTTCACAGCCAGCTTTTTCCCCCCAGAAGAGTTGCATTCAGTTATCAAGATTCTGCATTTTGTAATGGCCTCTTGCCTGCTGCAGATAGTCCTGCTGCCCTATTGTACCACTCATGGTGGGGCAGGGGGGTTGTTGGGGGAAGGAGAAGAGAAGGGCGATAGCCATGGGGGCGGCATTTCTTTTTCTGCCTCAAGGGGCAAGAGAGATTGCGCCAACCCTGAGTTGAAGGATTGGCTTCTCTAACTTCTGCTCAGCAAAAGTTTTTTCCTCAAATCACCATATGCCCGCCCACATAATGTGGCTATCTGGATAATGCCCAGCAGGCAATTTTTTGGCCACCCCTCTCTCTTTTGGCCCTGAGGACTCCCAGAGAGCCAACCATCATGCAAACGGCCGGCTGAGAAGCATCCATGTTTATAAGCAGGTGACAATTTGAGGAAAGAGACTGAAAGCAGATTTGGAGTCAACCAAGCTGCAGGGAGTGGGTGGCCACAGTTCCTCTGCCATAGCACTTTACTTCCTGCTGTGACTCTCTCTAGAGATGTAAAATTTCCAAATTTTTCCTTTTTTGGGGGGTGGGAGTTTCCCCCTATTTTTCTCCCCCAAAATAGAAAAATAGCCTTCACCATGGCTAATGGCTGGGCTAGCACCACCTCAGCAGTTATTTGGTGTACGGAGGGAAACTATACCTATAACCATTTGTGTCTGAAACAGCCCACACCTGTGTGCCTGCATTCCTTGCTTTGCAGGTCCGTGTTGCTTCTCATAATAAATTTTGTAGGGTTCAAACTTGTCAAAATCGTCAGTTTTGCAGCTCCTGAGACTTGCTGCAAAATAAAGTGTGCCTTGCCTCTGAAATGATTTGTTCTGGAGAAACGACCCAGAACCATGTGCATGTTTTTTTTTACATACATGAGAATGAAATGCCAACCATCGGCAAAGATGGATGAATGCATTTTGTTCAGCAGGGTGTACAAACTGCGTACATTAAAAATACTACTTTTTAGCGCCTCCTATTTTCTTGTGGCAAAGCAAAACAAGAGTCTAGCACCCCTATTTTGAATGAAGGGGGGGGAAACAATGCAGGCACCACCTGAAGAAACACAGCATTCATGTCTCTGCCCACAACTGGGTGAACCCGCCGTGCCCTGAATATGTGGGCAGGCAGCCTTTGTGGAGAGTGATCTTTGTTTGGGACATGGCACGTCTGAGGCAGCAGCAGCAGCAGTACAGAGGATGTCCCCGGAGCCTAGTTGCTTTTCTTTTTCTCCCACGCAGAGGAAATGGCTGAATCATACCCCCATGACTCCCTTTTTTCCTGGCCCTTAACAAGAAGGGCAGCGGGGGGGGGGGGCGACAAACAGGAGAGATGGACCTGGTATTCTCAGAGACATGCTGGCAGTTGGTCTCTGTGAACAAGGCCGTGTCTTCTCAGTATAACACTAGCATGGTGCCCTCACAGTTACTTTCCCACCCCTGTAAAAATGAATGCCATATGTGTGTGTGGTTTTTTTTTTAACCCTGCATGTCAGTTCATCTGGAGTTGCTATTAATCTGAATCTAAATTTACATTTACACAGTCCCGTCTCCCAAGATCTCTGTTTCTTCCATAAATATACACTGAAGCAGGGCCAGCCCTGTCGTTAGGCAGTGTGCCCGCAGCAGTCTCTGATGGAAGATTTTTGGTGTTGCCAAAAGGCAGCAGAGTGTTACTAACTGTTTTATTAACTAATAGTTAGGAATGAGGAGGGCTAGAGGGATTTTCTGCCTCAGGTTCTAAAATGACTTGACATGATCATTCTGTACTTTAATTTGGGATATAACATTTTTCACTCTGCCTTGGATTGTCCTTGCACTTTTTCTACCAAGTTTGCTACTTAACATTTAAGCACAGCAATATTTAAAAAAAATCAAAGGACTGCTTGCTTATAGTTGCCAAAATATTTAACCAAACCAAGTCTTGTATTCTGAGTATTGTAAACGTAGCTAGAGAAAACGTGTTCTCTCCTATGTGGGCTCATCTGGCAGTGATAGAAACAAGCAAAAATGGTCCAGTGAGCGCCAAGCACTTGAGAGCTGTTGTTATAATGCCTTTCAACACCCGTGACCAGTATCACTCTATGGCGTTTTCAACAGTCAACCAGCAGCTAAGATAGGAAAGTCTTTTAACCTCTGATTCATAGTTTTTCCAATGATGTTTCTAAATATCCTCATATTTCAGTTTTAAATTTTAATTGGCTTGTTTTAATAAATGTTTCATTTTAGATTTTTAATTACACCCACCTTGGGTCCCCACTAGGGGAGAAATCATATAAATATATAGATAATCAAAATGGCAGCTTCCTCGGTTATTGAGGTTTTCAGGGCCAGCAAAGGGAAGAGGGGAGGGCCTGCTTGAGAATGGCGGAAGTTGGAGATCGGCCTGCTGCTGAGACACGTGGCGGCCCCTCCATTCCATGTACAGAAGCAAATTAAACTGACTTCAAGATACGTACTTGAGGGCTCAGCATCTTTCATCGCATCTCATGGTAGCAGACCTTCAGAAGATTCAGGGCGCTTTGTGTGTCAAACGAGCCCAACTGTGTGTTACTGCACTCAACTCAAGACTCAATACTACCGCCCTAAGGAAAGTTGTTTTCTTGAGGCCACCCTAACACCCATCTCTCTCTGCCTATCCTTCCAGGCGTGGAGCAGGTCAGCATCCGTTTGGACCTGGAAGCTGAGTTCCACTTCACTCACCTCATCATGACTTTCAAGGTAGGTCCTGTTTAGGATTGGTGGACTTCTACTCTTGTGGAGACACTCTTAGGTTTTCTTCTCTTTTGGAACATGTGAGTGACGTTCTGTTCTAGTGCCCCTGTTCTAATTAAGACCATTAAGGGGGTAAAGGGTTGACACTCTCATAATTTGGTCTCCTGCTGTCTTCTCTTGTTCCCATTCCAGCTATTATGACAGCCAGTGTGATGTAGGGGCTTGAGTCCTGGGAGATCCAATTTGTAGTCCTCCTCATTGATCTCTGATCTTTGCCGGGTGACCTTGGGACATTTAGTCCTTCAGCCTGACCTACCTCACAAGTCTGTTGTGAAATTAAGGTGCAGAAGAAGAGAGGCATATTTACCATTATGAGCTTATTCTGCCTTGAGATCATTCAAAGAAAAGCAGGATATAAATAGAGTGGCCACATGAAACAAACAGTGGATCTTCTCTGCCTTTAATAAATGTATAGGAAAAGAAATTTCAGCATGTGACGCTCAAGGTAGCATATGCTTTAAGATTCCATCAGGATAAAGGTACAAAAACTCTGTCCTCCATTTCAGGTGGCCCTTCTCAGTATAAAATGTACCAACTAACCAACATAAATAATGTGAGAGTGTGGTATAGTGGACAGAGTGTTGACAAGGACTCAAATCTCTTCTCGGCCATGAAAACATCCTGGGGGTGGCAATGATAAATCACTTCTTGGACCTTTCACTGACCTTGAAAAATCTGTCAGGGTCACCATACCTCAGAAGTGACTTGATGGCCCTTACCTACTCACATAACAAATAAGTATTTTTTAAATATCAGTTACTGAAAGCCAAATCAGGTGGTTGTAATCAGATTTAACTTGGTCTTTAGGGCACAACATTTGTTGGCGCTCCTTGAAACTACAGTCTCCGCTACCCTCCTGGGTGCTGGTTCTGCATGCCGTCTCCTTTACAAAGAGGTAGACCAACAGCAGTGGGTGGAAAGGAGCCATTACTTGATTGTATTGCCTGTTCCAGTTTGAAAAGTTACTTTTTTAGACGACCAGTCCCAGAATCCACCCAGTCAGCACAGTCATAGTAATGTTTCCAAATTCTGTTGTAATGTGCAAAAACATTCAAGGAATGTTTGTCTTCTTCAACAACACAAGTTTATGTTAATTTTAGGGAGGGGAAAACTACACCACCTTTGAAGTAATCTTAAACTTTGTGGCTTTGCTACAGTATTGTGGACATTCCTGTTTTACAGACATTGCAGAAGAGAAAATCCAGAAGAAAACACTGTATTTGACAAGGAGTTAACAAGACTCAGTTTTTCTTTTTGGGCTTATTTATTTTCCATAGCCCCAAATGGAAAAAAATCTGGAAGATAATATGGCTGTTATGGAATATGCTTCCTCCCCCCCCCCGGTAATGAGTGCTGTTTAAATTAAACAAGGGAATTATTCAACTGACATTTCCAGGCAATATTTATAAATGTTTAATTGGGTAACTGATTTGTTGGATAGCAAACTTTTAAATCTCAGACTAGCGTCCAGCTGCAGTTCCATACTACACATATAATATTCTGTGTGTTCATGACTTAATCATCCTCATCATGTGCCATCAAGTCAATTCTGATTTATATCAACTTGGAGTTTTCCATGTAGAGAGTACTTAGAAGTGGTTTACCATTCACTTCTGGAGACGTCCTGGGACTGTGCAGCTTGCCCAAGGCCACACAGGCTGGCTCTTCTACTGGGATGTACAGTGGGAAACTGAACTCCCAACTTCTGGCTCCATAGCCAGATGCATAACTCACTGAGCTATCCAGCCAGCTGTTTAGAGGAAGATTCAAAATTATAGCTAGGTATTAAGTCATTATCTTCCACAAACTATATAATTATCAATAATATCCTACCAATATTACTGTCTGATATTGCACATTCTGAGCAGTTTCAAAAGCACTAATCATGATGTTGTATTTAAAAGATGCTGAGAACCTAAGGCAAGATATAACTTGTTTGTAAGCTTGTGACCTAAAGTAAAAGACGGGTGAAGAGGAAAAGAAACAGAGAAGGAGGGAAAAGGATACCAGTCAGATGAAAGGAACTGAGTTTCATACATCACAAAATAAGCCTTCACCTGTGATGCTTCCAATCATCATCATCTTAGAACTGCACAGCTGGAAGGGACCCTATGGATTATTGAATCCAGACTCTGTCAAGGAAGCATAGTTCTGAATCAAACCCTCAGCCTCTGGCTCTGTAACCAGAGACCTAAACCACTGAGCTATCCAGCATGTCACAGTGTTCAAGACTAGGGTCTGGCTCATGCGTGCCTATTTCTTCCTTGACCGTCACCATGCTAAGTGAGATTTTGAATGTTAGAACGGGCTGTTGCACATCACCCCACCCTGAAAAGCTCTTTGGATCCCTTCTAACCCGGCAGACCTTCCGACCAGCAGCCATGTTGGTGGAGCGTTCAGCAGATTTTGGCCGCACCTGGCAGGTGTACCGCTACTTTGCCTACGACTGTGCTGCGTCCTTCCCTTCTGCCTCCTTGGGACCCCTGAGACGGGTAGATGATGTCATCTGCGAATCACGTTACTCAGACATTGAGCCCTCTACTGAGGGGGAGGTGAGTATAGATGGTTTGCAATAGAGGAGAGATGGATACAGGCTCCAGGTTCAGCATTCTACTCGATGTAGATGCCTAGCAGAAGGGTTTCTATTCAAAGTAGGTGCCTTGAGCTGGCTTTAACTATCTTTGGCTGGCACTGCTTGGCCTTTTCTGTTCTGTGACAGATCTCTCTTCCTTGCTCCAGGTCATCTACAGAGTGCTTGACCCAGCTATCCGCATCCGTGACCCTTACAGTCCAAGAATCCAGAGTGAGTCTCTTTGTAGGATGAGAAGAGAAGTGAGGAGTCAATTGGGACAAAGAAAAGCTAGGCATATAATGTATAGCTACTTCTTTTAGGAGATGATGGCTTCCAGTGGAAGAGATCTGGAAGAGAGCTTGAAATGCACCTGCTGCATCAGATATTTCTATGAGGATGGTGTGTGGCCTTAAGACAGAAACTGAATTCCCCCCCCCCAAAATTAGCAAGAAGGTGTTCTGCTTCTGTTGCATACACATGCAACATTCTGCACATACACATGCACACATGCATGCACACACGCACACGCACACGCACACATGCACACACACACACACACACCGTGTTGCCTTATGATCTCCTCTCAGGAAAATGACCATATGCTTAGGCATTTTTGAACATGAGTGCACACATATGCATTTTGGAAAATCATGGCCCATAGGAATATGCTTGAAATCCCCATTCATCTTTGCAGTCTGGTACATGAGGTAGATTCTCCAGGAAGGGCCTTTTTAATCTGTAGTGTCTCCAGGATTTGGAAAAACATCTTATGTGAAGTGTGCCTGGGCCTCCTGTTTTTAGACAGACAGTAACAATGATTTTCCAAAGGTAGGCTTTTTCAGGACTCTTGTGCAGTTTTTTTAAAATGTGCACTGTTGTGTTGTAGATAGTGTGTTTTGTATTTTTAATCACGTAAGCTTTTAATCATGTTGTAAGCTGAAATTATGTAGCTTGCCAGAAATACATGATAGAAATGTATTATTGATGGCAACAGCAACAACATAGTATCCGTATGTCATTTTATACACACAGACAAGCTCCTAAGAGATGTCAAGTGTTCTAACTTGTGAAGTGGCAACTGGTTAATGAGAGTTGTTTTCAGTTACAGATACATGCATGTTGGAAACTCACTAAAATGCTAGATGGATATTAATCCTGAAGTTTGGTCTGGTTTAGAGATTGGCTGGTTTGCTCCTTCTCTAGGTGACCGAACAAACCAGCTGGTCACTAATTATTGCCTACCCACACCTTTTTGTTAGGTGTTCTTTTTAATTTTTTTTTTGTGTGTGTGCTGGTAGGATCAGTCCATTTTGGTTTGGTTAAGCATATGTGATCTCTGGGTCAAACTAAAGCAGGTGGCAGAAGCTATTCCTTTATTTAAGCCACGTAACAATCTTGAGAAATGGAAAGATTCCTTCCCACCTCCCTCTAGAGGGAAAGAGAAAGGAAGTCTTCAATTTCTGCTTAATTGTTGCTAACACATCAGTGATGCTTTGAAAGGGCTTAACTGATCTACTGTACTATTAGCAATAATTAGAAATATATTGAAAGCTTTGTGTCACTTTCCTTTTATTAAGATTGTTAAGTGGCTTAGACAAATACTCTGGTTTCTCCTCAGATTGTATAAAACTTTTGCCTTTTACTAAAGTGGCTTAAGCAAAGTATTCAGGAAGAAACAGTAGGGGGGTTATTTTGGTTTGGTTTTTTATAACCTTATAAAGTGGTATGTGAATAATTGTATCCAGACTGTGGCCCCCTTCAAATGTGCCAGGGCCCCTCAGGGGGTCATATGACCTCCATTGAGAATAGCTGGTCTAGGTTATGTTAAACAGAATTGCTTTAGGTATGGTGCATGTGGGTTCAAGAATTGCCCCCAATGATGTGCTACATCTCAACATTGTTTAGCATGATCTAGACTGATTCAGGCCAAGATAACTGGGCCATGTAGTCACACCCTGAATTTCTTAGAGGTGGGATTTTCCTTTGTTTGAGGTTTTTAAGTAAGGACTGTGTGATTATCTCTTGAGGTTGATGCAGGAATGGATTTTCTGCAGGTAAAGGGACTGGATGACATTTCAGGTATCTTCCAATTCTGTAATTCTTTTGAACAACGGCATTGTTTCTCACTAGATCTAATACGCTCCTTGCACAAACACATTTTCCAGCACATTCTGGAAAATAAACCCCACAGAATTCCATAGGAGACACTCTGTCTCTCTCCATAAGCTTGAGAGCTTTCTTGTCATCCCAGTACGGCTTGCAGCTGTCCCTGTCTTTGGTTCTATTCGGGGCCAGATCATTTTGGTCCTAGACATGTTTCTGTTTTGGCAGCAGCTCGATTTAGCTGTTGGTCCTGAACCTGTGTCTGGGAAGCTGTTGTCCTTCCCTACCTTTTCCCCTGGAGTCTGTATTCTTCTTATTGATTCAAGTCAAAATCTTGCAGAGACTGTTAAGTCAGGCTTTATAACCCAGGTAGCCCCTTCAAACTCAAAGCCAATCTAAAAAGTTTGTCTCCTGGTTTTTCATATCTTTGGCCTTACTTTCTCCCCTGCCTGAATTTCTGCTTACCAGATCTCCTAAAAGTCACCAACTTGAGAGTGAACCTGACCAAACTTCACACACTAGGAGACAATCTTCTAGACTCACGGCGGGAGATCAAGGAGAAGTATTACTATGCCGTATATGAGATGGTGCTGCGGGGCAACTGCTTCTGCTATGGGCATGCCTCAGAGTGTGCCCCCCTGTCTGGCAGCCCTCCTGATATCGAGGGCATGGTAAGGTCTCTTCCTAGCTACAAAGCTACATAGACACATACCCAGTCCTTAGCCTGTTGGATTAGGGGTGCCAGCTCCTCCCATAAGGATAGTGGCCCTATATTGTTCCCCTTGTTCATTCACCAACAGGTACATGGCCGCTGTGTCTGCAAACACAACACCAAGGGGCTAAACTGTGAGCAGTGTGACAACTTCTACCATGAACTGCCCTGGCGCCCAGCGGAGGGACGCCGCACCAATGCCTGCAAGAGTAAGTGTCTCAAGGTGAACCTGGGAGGAACAAAATGTGGTAGCTGGAGTGAGGCAGCTGTGGTCAGAAACAGAAAGTGTTGTCTCAACACATATACAGGGGCTGGAGTTCTCTCCAGTCCCAGAGAAGCAGGGCTGGGCAAAATTCAGCCAGGAGTATCATGCAATCTCCCAGAATACCTTCAGCATCAATATTCCCCCAACCGCTGATTCATTTTTTTTAAAAGGTGGGATGCTCAGAAAGTCCCCTTGTGCTCATTAAGGGGCATGGGGGAGAGGAATGTTGCCATGTTTCGAGCCCCAGCATTATTTCTAGACCCACCAAACATCAATTCATTTTATTTAAATGTTTGGCCACTAGAAGGTGCAGGGGGGGGGATTTTGTTTTTTTCAAAAAATAAATAAATAGAGGAAAAATATTTGTGGGGGTGCTTGCACAGGGATGGGCCATTTCTAAGGTCCAGCGATGGCCACATGCAGCCCCTGGAGCTCTCTGGAAGTTGTTCATCCCTGCAGTAGAGGGAGGTGCTGGAAGGGGGAACTGGGGAAGGGGATGGGGTCTCTTGTCTGAAAAAAAAGTAATGTTTTCCAAGCTCTGGTTTGAGATCAGTGATTCCCAACTTTGTGTCACCAGATGTTCTTGGACTACAAGTCCCAGAAATCTTGACCAGTACCGCTAGTGGTGAAGGCTTCTGGGAGTTTTAGTCCAAGGAAATCTGGGGACACAAGGTTGGGAACCACTGATTTAGATGAGAGAGGGGCTAAGAGCACAGGCCCGTGGGCAAGGCTAGTCCTTTCTTTCTCTCTCTGTTCTCCCTACAGAGTGTAACTGCAACGAGCACTCGCACAGGTGCCACTTCGACATGGCTGTGTACCTGGCCACGGGCAACACCAGTGGTGGGGTCTGTGATGAGTGCCAGCACAACACCATGGGCCGTCACTGCCACCTTTGCAAGCCGTTCTACTACAAGGACCCCACCAAGGATATCCGTGACCCCAGCGTGTGCCACGGTGAGGGTGTGCCGTATGCATGGAAAGGAGAGGGTGAGGGAGGGCAGAAATGTGGCCAAGGTTGTTTATGGGCATTTCCTTTGTCGTCTTTACCACATACAGTATCATCCAGTTTAATCTCCCGGCATCCCCTTTGGGAAGATCTTTTTTTTGGGGGGGGGGAGGAGGACACATTCTAGCTGTAGGTAGAGTTAAAGCAGAGCCAAAGCAAAGTGGGTGGGGCCAAAAGGAATTCTTACCGATGTGTTCATTAACCATACAAAGCACAGTGCAGTTCTACAGCCAGTCATTAGAGGAAAGCCTGCTTGAAGAGAAAGGTCTTTGCCTTCTAGCAGAAGGACAGCAAAGACCGGGCCAACCTGGCCTCCTGTGGGAGGGAGTTCCAAAGTCTGGGAGCAGCAAAAGAGAAGGCCCTCTTCTGTGTCCCCACCAAAGACACTCGTGAGGTGGTGGGACCGAGAGAAAGGGCTCCCCTGATGATCTGAACAGCTGGGCAGGCTCATAAATGGAGATGCAGTCCTTGAGATAGCTTGGACTCAGGCCATTTAGGTTAATAGATTAAAACCAGCACTTTCAATGGTGGCCAGAAATGGATTGACAGCTAGTGGAGCTGCTGTAAAAGCGCGGGGGGGGGGGGGAGGTTGTGGTCCCTGTAACCAGCTGCAGCGTTTCGGACCCAATGAAGTTTTCTGACACTTTCCATAGGCTGTAACTAAAGCATGGGTCACCGTGACAAAATCAAACCTCTCCAGGGATGCCACAGGTGGCACCCTAGTTACAACTGTGCAAATGCACTCCTGGCCACACTGAAACCTGGGCATCTAGACTCAGAGACAAATCCAAGAGCAATCCCCCAGGCTGCACAACACCTGGGTTTTCAAGGGGAATGTAATCGCATCCAGTACAGGCAGGATCTCTGTCCTCCGATTTGCTTTATGATTGACCAGGAGCACCTTTGTCTTGTCTGAATTAAATTTCAGTTTGTTAGCCCTCTCCCATCCATTACTGACAAGACCCATTGGCCTATGCACAGAACAGCTTCCTTGGTATGAGGTGGGAAGAAGGGATAAAGTTGGGTGTCATCCGCATACCAATGGCACTGAACCCCAAAACTCTGGATAACCATGTCCCGCAGTTTCATGTAGATGTTGAAGAAATTGGGGGGGATGGGACTGAGCCCTGGGGGACACCATAGACTAAGAGCCAGAGTGTTGAACAGGATTTCCCCATCACTACCCAAGTAAGAAACAGATTTCTTCTATTAGTGGTGATATTCTCCTACCCAAAAGAGGGGTGAGTGTTGTTTTTCTTTAAATTTCTTAGGTTAACTGGATGCAGGGTAGGTCCGCCTAAGTGTTTCCAATGGCATCTTTTGTATCCTGAACCTGCGGAGCCAGGTCCTGTGCTCTTTCACTTGACCGTCAGCCATTTTCTGCTTACCATACAGCCTGTGACTGTGACCCTGATGGCACGTTAGATGGCGGGGTGTGTGACACACACGATGACCCAATGCTGGGGCTGATTGCTGGGCAGTGTCGCTGCAAGGAGCACGTGCAGGGCGCCCGCTGTGACAAGTGCAAACCAGGCTTCTTTGGACTGAGTGCAGACAACCCGCAAGGCTGCCAGCGTAGGTGCCTTTTCTTCCCCACCCAGTGGCTGCTTCGAAGCAATGCCGTCATCCTTTCCCTCCAGCAAAAAATGTGTTTGTGGGTGGGTTTCGGGAGGGTCCTCTTGTAATGTAGCAGGAGGTCTCCAGTTGCGGGTGTGTGTAGGATTTTGGCCTAAGGAGACCTGGATTCAAATCCCTGAATAGTCACTTTAATATGTGATTAAAAGGGTGGGTGAGCTGTCCCGTTCAGTGTGCTGAAGGAACTGAATGCACCGGTCAGAAGGGTGCAGGTGTGGGAGAAAAAGGACTTGTTCAGGTGTCAGAGGCTGACTGGGGGGGAAGAGGTGAGGCCAGAGTTCCTTGGTGGAGTGCCAGATGCCGGGCACTGGGGCTGACAGGAAGCCATGTCAGGAAAACTCACCCTGGTTTGGATCGGGGCCAGTTCCACAAAGCTCTGCAGGTTATTTTGCCCTGTTTGTTTGATCTGCCAGGCTGCCAGTGTGACCCACGAGGCACGGTGCAGGATGGGCCCCAGTGTGATGCCTTCACAGGTGACTGCTTCTGCAAACGGTTGGTGACTGGGCGCAGCTGTAACCAGTGCCTGGTGAGTACTGGGCAGCCCTGGTTTTGCCACTGGCTTTTGCTTTTGCTTTGCTTTCCTGGGAGCTAAGGTCCACTTTGCTTCTTCCTAGCCTGAACATTGGGCTCTGAGTCCCGACCTGCACGGCTGCCGGCCTTGTGACTGCGATGTAGGAGGTGCCCACGACAACCAGTAAGGAGGGTGTGGGGAGTTCCGTGCACTGGCTGGGGAGGCTGAACGTGCAAGGAGGAAGCCGGACAGGGAACGTGGAATAATCCAGAATGTTTCCATGAAAAGAACCCACCTCAGGGGCAGGAGGGGAAAGAGATCAGGATCTCTCCTGCTGCAAAGGAAGAGATGGCATGGGGAACAGAGATCAGGTGATGATGAAACAGGGAGAGAGAGACAGGTGGAGAGATTGGTGATCCTCTTGGCTGATTATGGATTTGTGAAACTCAAACCCAACTTCTCTTCCATGGAAGAGTCGAGGTAGCACGCTTGGAGTTCCCAGGTGGTCTCCCATCCAGGCCTGGCCCAGATCTAAAGGCACACACTTTCAGCAGGGGGTGCAGGATCCTCTGCCTTTGGACCAGAGCCCTTCACGTTGAGAGTAGGTAAAAGACAGGTCAGGCAACCTTCCTGTGCTGGGAGTCCTTACCCTTTCTCGAGCCTGTTTCTTTCACGCTGCAGGTGTGCCACAGAAACGGGACAGTGCCGGTGCCGCAGCCACATGGTGGGCAGGCAGTGCAGCCAAGTGCAAACGGGCTATTATCGTGTTGCACTGGATCATTACACGTACGAGGCTGAGGAGGCTCAACTTCACCAGGTGACGTGGACAGTGGGTGGCTGGACGTCAGTGCTTGGTGGGGGGGCAAATGGTTAGTGAGGACTTAAGAGCTTACTTGGCCATGAAGTAGAGCAAAGAGATGCAAAGGGCATTCATTTCCACCATGAGTCAATCCGTATCATCCAACATCCAGTAGGACCAAGAAACGGGGGAAGGAGTGCTCGAAAGGGCTCATCAGACTAGCCTTAGCTTGGCTGCCACCTGTACATGGCAATGTAGAGGAATGAATGAATGAAAGGCCGACAGGAGATGACATGGGTTGAAATCGTGATCTGTAAGTTACGCCACATAAGGCTGATACTGATGTCATCAGTTTTGGGGATTTTTCAGAAATAAAACGTTTCTGATTCCCTCTCCCCTAAGCTCCTGTGGAATCCCTTTCAACGTTGAGGAGCTGGGTGTTTATGTGCTTATTGTGTGTTAATTATTGAAAATTGTTACTGCCAGTAAAGTTATCCTGGCAGCAGCAATTATAGGTGATGAAAGCCTTTCCACCAATCCCATGGACCTCAGCAGCTTCCTGATGAGGAAAGGGATCCTGGGGGAGCTCTGGGGAAGAGGCGGAATTGGAAATATGGTGAGACCAAAGAGAGAGAGAGAGAGAGAGAGAGAGAGAGAGAGAGATGTTACATTTTCACTTTGTCATTCCCACAGTTTTTCAATTGTTAAGGCTCTCCCATAGCTCCCTAGGCTCTTCCCATAACAAAAATGTGGGGATGCATAGGCATCCTTCAGTCTCGAGAGACTATGGTAACGTGCTCTGTATCGAGGACTTGGAACAGCGTCTAGTGTTTTGACACTGTACATGAAGTTGGAGTGTTCTCTCCAGAGCACGAAGCCTGGGTAAAATAATATGGAGGATAGGCTGTTACCCAACCAGCAAATCCCCCCCTCTCCACGTCACTGAAATAGTCCAGTGGAAAGGCAAGAGCCAATACAACTGGTTCCAGCGATGTCGCAGGAGTTGGCAGAACGACACATGCTGCCTCCGGGACTCCGGCTCGGCCTGTCATGCACTCTGCTAGTAATATTCTCCACAAAATACCACTGGATTTCCACTTTGGTAATTTGCATTGTGGTATCTTTAAAAAAAGGCAAGGACCAACTTGTAGCTTGGTAAATGAAATTGTCGTCTGGTGAATTGGTAGACTAATGAAAATCAAAATGCCCGAAAAAAACCTCTGCTGTCTTGTTAGCAATAAGAAGCCTGTCCAAAACAGTTTTAAAAAATGTAGAAGAAAGGTGGCAACCCTAATTCATCACTACAAACATGGATGACTATGCATAGGTTTGATGAACAGAGCATTGTACTCAATGCCTTCTTTCCTCATGGGCTGATCTGTAAGTTCTGTTTCTTCCCACACTTTTCTTAAAAGCTCAAACTTGTTTTATTCCATTCTTAAACAACTTCGCAAACGTTGGTAGGTTCTTATTAAAACAGAAGAATTGAATCAAATGTTCACCCTTCCAGACTGGGGAGGCCCTGGGTAGTAGTTGAAAGTTTGATCCTTGGGCAGTTCGCACTGAGATAAATGTGTTAAGTCTTTAAAGTGTCCCAATGTCTTGTCTTCTCTCTCTCTCTGTATCTGTTCCCTCTTTAATTCTGCCAGCAAAGTTGACTTTGTGGTAAAAACAGTGTTTTCTTTGTATTCTCAAAGGCTTTCATGGCTAGGCCCCGATGGTTGCTGTAGGTTTTACAGGCTGTTTGGCCGTGTTCTGGCCAAACAACCCGAAAAACCTACAACAACTAGTGATTTCTTTGTTTTGCTGGAGATGGAGGCATTTTACTCAAGAGTTGGGACTGGTTGGTGTTTGGATTACAACTCCCAGCATCCCCAGAGACATCTCGTGTTTTCCATCTCTACTCTTACTGGTCTTTCTCTCGGCAGGGAGCTGAAGTTCTGGAGCGAGTGCATCTCACTGGCCGCCCAGCCACGTGGACAGGCTCAGGCTTTGCCCAGGTGGTGGAGGGCAGCGTGGTAGAGTTCCAGATCAGTGACGTGCCCTTCACCATGGACTATGACATACTGCTACGCTATGAACCTCAGGTACCCTTGCTTTGGCTTATTGTGCCATATGGCTTCTGGCCCATTCCTGCCTTTGTACTGCAGCTGAAATAAATACTGGGCCACACGGCTGACCTTCAAATTTCAATCTGGAATATGATTAACCTAGATGTCCTACTTTTAAGTGAAGGTTTCAGGTTTTTATGTCACGGGGAGGATAAGGACGTAGGTCTCATGAGAATATAAATGATTGCTGAAATGTGAGGACAAGAAATTATGATATTTTAAAATTAATTTTATTTATTTATATACTGCCCCATTAGTGCAGAGCACTATTCTGGGTGGCTTACAATATAGCAAGATAAAATAAACCATAAGCAAACAACAATAAAATCACAAAAGAAAACAAATGGAAAAATCAACTCAAACTTGAAAAAGAAAAAATGAGGAAAGTGGTTGTATCAGTTTGCCACAGCAAAAATAAATGTCTTATGGTACATTAGAGTTCAACAAGCTTTGTTTTGGTATAAGCTTTCATGTACCATGTACTTCCTGACCATAAAAACGTATGCCAAATAAAACTTGTTGCTTTTTTAAGACACCACAGAATCTAAAATAGATTTTGGATTTTCATTATTTGAAATCTAGAATGTTGACTTCTAGCCATGTGAACTTGGAAGTGGTTCAGAATTTTGTTTTGATCTTGCCCTTAGTTCACAAATCTTCCAGGTATCTTCTGGACTGTGCTTTATCTAGTCCCTCTGTTCCTATTCTCTTTAAGAGGTGTGTTATAAATAAAAAAACTGATGTAAGAGTGGGTGATACCTTTTATTGGACCACTTAAAAATCAAACAAATTGCAAGCTTTCATAGAGAAAATTCCACTTCATCAGGCTGAGCACAAACTCATCATGGATAGTGCATAAAAATTGTAGGCAAGAGTTCAAAAATTGATAGTATAAGTCTGTGAGAGGTGATGTCAGTCCTCTTGAGGCTGTGGTCTCAAACATCCTTGCAGCTGGATTTGAAATTTTGCACCGATCTCTTAGGACCAAAAGGTTACTCTGTGTTTGCCCCCGATGCACACACATTCACATTGCCTGCTTGAAACATAGTTGCTTTTTTTTGCTGTGGAGCTGAGGAAAAACAATACAAGGATATAACAGTCTCTAGCACGAGGAAGAGTGGAGGACAAGTACAAGTAGCTCCAGAGCTACTTGAAGTGGTTGGGCAAAAGCCAAAAGGACACTCAGTTGTGGACGTGCCTGGAAGTGAAAGGAAAGTCCGATGCTGCAAAGAAAAATACTGCATAGGAAGCTGGAATGTAAGATCTATGAACCTTGGGAAGCTGGATGTGGTCAAACAGGAGATGGCAAGAATAAACATTGACATCCTGGGCATCAGTGAACTAAAATGGAGGGGAATGGGTGAATACATTTCAGACGATTACCATATCTACTGTTGTGGGCAAGAATCCCGTAGAAGAAATGGAGTAGCCCTGATAGTCAACAAAAGAGCGGGAAAAGCTGCACTGAGATACAATCTCAAAAATGATAGAATGATGTCAATATGAATCCAAGGCAGACCTTTCAACATCACAGTAATCCAAGTTTATGCACCAACCACTGATGCGGAAGAGGCTGAAATTGACCAATTCTATGAAGACTTACAACACCTTCTAGAACTGACACCAAAGAAAGATGTTCTTCTCATTCTAGAGGATTGGAATGCTAAAGTAGGGGTTCAAGAGATAAAGAAAGTTTGGCCTTGGAGTTCAAAATGAAGCAGGGCAAAGGCTAATAGAGTTTTGTCAAGAGAACAAGCTGGTCATCACAAACACTCTTTTCCAACAACACAAGGGGCGACTCTATACATGGACATCACCAAATGGGCAATACCGAAACCAGATTGATTATGTTCTCTGCAGCTAAAGATGGAGAAGCTCTACACAGTCAGCAAAAACAAGACCTGGAGCTGATTGTGGCTCTGATCATCAGCTTCTCATAGCAAAATTCAAGCTTAAACTGAAGAGAGTAGGAAAAACCACTGGGCTAGTCAGGTATAATCTAAACCAAATCCCTTATGAATATACAGTGGAAGTGAAGAACAGATTTAAGGAACTAGATTTGGTGGACAGAGTGCCTGAAGAACTTTGGATAGAGGTTCGTAACATTGTACAGGAGGCAGCAACAAAAACCATCCCAAAAGAAAGGAAATGCAAGAAAGCAAAGTGGCTGTCCAACGAGGCCTTACAAATAGCAGAGAAGAGAAGGGAAGCAAAATGCAAGGGAGATAGGGAAAGTTACAGAAAACTGAATGCAGACTTCCAGAGAATAGCAAGAAGAGACAAGAGGGCCTTCTTAAATGAACAATGCAAAGAAGTAGAGGAAAATAATAAAAAAGGAAAAAACAGAGATCTGTTCAAGAAAATCAAAGATATTAAAGGAACATTTTGTGCAAAGATGAACATGATAAAGGACAAAAAGGACCTCACAGAATCAGAAGACATCAAGAAGAGGTGGCAAGAATAAACAGAGGAATTATACCAGAAAGATTTGGATATCCTGGACAACCCAGAAAGTGTGGTTGCTGACCTTGAGCCAGACATCCTGGAGAGTGAAGTCAAGTGGGCCTTAGAAAGCTTGTCTAACAACTAGGCCAGTGGAGGTGATGGCATTCCAGTGGAACTATTTAAAATCTTAAAAGATGACGCTGTTAAAGTGCTACATTCAATATGCCAGCAAATTTGAAAAACTCAACAGTGGCCAGAGAACTGGAAGGATCAGTCTACATCCCAGTCCCAAAGAAGGGCAGTGCCAAAGAATGCACCAACTACTGTACAATTGCACTCATTTCACACGCTAGCAAGGTTATGCTCAAAATCCTCCAAGGTAGGCTTCATCAGTATGTGGACCAAGAACTCCCAGAAGTACAAGCTGGATTTTGAAGGGGCAGAGGAACTAGAGACCAAATTGCTAACATGTGCTGGATTATGGAGAAAGCCAGAGAGTTCTAGAAAAACATCTACTTCTGCTTCATTGACTATGCAAAAGCCTTTGACTGTGTGGACCACAGCAAACTATGGCAACTATCTCATGAGAAGAGAAGACTCCCTGGAAAAGACGCTGATGTTAGGAAAGTGTGAAGGCAGGAGGAGAAGGGGACAGCAGAGGACGAGATGATTGGACAGTGTCATTGAAGCAACTAACATGAATTTGACCCAACTCTGGGAGGCAGTGGAAGACAGGAGGGCCTGGCATGCTCTGGTCCATGGGGTCATGGAGAGTCAGACACAATTAAACGACTAAACAACAACAAGCACAAGAGAGGAGTTATAATTTGGTTTATTCACCAGGTAGAAGCAGCCTATTGTTCCAAATGCCAATTTGTTTGATTTTTTAGTGGCCCCACTCTTGCATTTGTGTAATTTTGGGGACCACACTATCTTTTCCTTGTTCTTTCTGGACTATGAAAACAGACATTGGCAGCATTTTGTGTTGTTTTCAGTAATCCTGCTTTTTGTGGCTTTAATAGGGTTGAAACGAATATGAAAACGAAACAAGGCAAGCTTCTCCCATCACTATTATCTTCATGCCAGAAAAAAATTTATCTGCTGAATATTTGCCTAAAAGGTTCAGGAGATTATTAAAAGGCCCAAGAGCGAAGCCAGTGAAATCTGTTGGCAGCATGTGTTAAATCCTCCTTTATCAAAAACTCACATGGACATAATTTTTAAGTCTTTAAATTGCCATAACACATCCGTTTCTCATTTTGTTTTCACAGTTGCATGAGATACGTTAAATCAGGGCAGTAAATTAATATTGATGAGCTCACCATCATTGATTGTAATGTCATGTCTGCTTCCCTACATTGATTCCTGCTACTTCCCATAAGGAGGGAATGTGCCTGTCTCTATTCTTTTTGGCTAAATCTCTAGAGGACCAAAAGGGGTTCTGGATGCTGAAGTAATTTTCTGATAAACAGAGAGTAAGTCACAGGTCACTCTCAGGCTCTGGTGGAAATCTGAGCTGGTCCATTTAGCCAAGGTGAAATTAGTAAAGTCTGGATTATAAATTTGCTCAGGGAATCTAAGAAAAGGCATTTTTTTTAAATTCACAAAGCCTGATGAAATCTCTCTTCCCTTGTAGTATCTATGCATGCCCCTTTTTTGTTCCTGTGTGTGATGTATGGGCTTTCTTCAGACCCCAGTGTATTAGGGACAGACAGTGTGATTCTGTACAGTGGTTTGTTCATACAGTGATGTTAAAAGCTATCTCTGGGGTGGCACCACCTTACCCTCAGTTTTAGGAATCTCAGCGTTAAAAGCTGCTGCTGAGGCAGTGCCATCTTAAACCTTGACCCTGAAGACCTTGACTTTCACGGCTGTCTCTGAGGCAGCCCCACCTTAGGCTTACCTTCTTCTGATGCTACCTTGATAGCTTCTCCTCCAGCTAGACTCCTGTTGTCACCTAAGCCTGCTTCCCATCCAGATGAACGGTTCCATGAGCCGTGCAGTAAACTCTCTTCTGTGCCCTCAGCTGCCAGCGAAATGGGAGGAGGTGAAGGTGAACGTAGTGCGACCTGGGCCTATCCCCGCCCGCAGCCCATGTGGAAACACCATCCCGACTGATGATTTTATGTCTACATCTCTGCCACCCACCTCTCGGTAAGTCCTGAGAAACAACGAATCAGGGAAGTCCTCTTGATTTTATAGGGAAGACATTGTGGTGTATTTGGGGGTGGGGAGGGGAATAGAGTTGCAGATATCTGAATTTAGAGAAGTAGATAAAAAGGATCAGGACCTGACAGGGCCATATCTTAGCCATTTAAGGTTATCTGGGCTTACTTATACTGCAGTGCGTGTATTAATGTGCGTGTGTGCCAGTGTGTGTGTGTGTGTGATAGAGAAAGAGAGTGGGTGAGAGATAAATTCTTATTTCCAGATAAACACTAGTTTAAAAATGCATAAATTTACATGCATTAACAGATGTATAGCATATGTCTGCTCCTCCCGCCAAAAAATGTCTGCATGAATGACAGTGAAGAATTAAGGCTAGGAACAATTTTGCAGATTAAATATATTTTGCATTCTTCTTTTGTGGCATCATTTATTCTGCTCTCAAGAATGACACTTTCGAAGCCAAGCACTTCTCAACAGCAGAGGGGAAAAAAAGATGATTTAACAAGTGACAAGCAGAAGGAATGACAGGGAGGGAGAAAAGCATAGTGGTTGGGGGGAATGGGGGTGGTGGTAAACAGGCAGCAAATAGTCATGGGTGATATTCAAGAACCCACCAAAGTTTTTTGGATGTCAGAACCTGATAAGGAGAACTGACTCCTCCAGGAGTCCTACAGAGATTTATAGATCTTCCAGGCAAAGAAGCTTTCAGATGTTTTGAATATTTTTTTTTTTTTTATTTAATTTATATGCCGCCCACTCTACCCAAAGGTCTCTGGGCGGCTTACAACAATTAAAATTCAATGGAATAAAATAAAATGATTAAAATACAATTAAAATACAATTAAAATACAATTAAAATTGCCATCATTAAGACCCACAGTTAATGTTATTTCAATTAAAAGCCTTCTGGAACAGGAAGGTTTTGACCTGGCGCCGAAATATCATCAGTGTCGGCGCCAGGCGAATTTCAATTGGGAGGGCGTTCCATAGTCTGGGGGCAGCTGCCGAGAAGGCCCTTTGTCTACAAGCCATCCCTCTTACCTCCTTGAGGGATGGCTCTTTCAAAAGGGCCCCCTGGCTAGATCTTAACAGCCGGGTAGGCTCATATGGAAGGAGGCGGTCCTTCAAGTATCCAGGGCCCAAGCCGTTTAGGGCTTTATATGTCAAAACAAGCACTTTGAATTGGGCCCGGACAGCAACTGGTAACCAGTGTAAATTATACAGAATCGGCTTGATGTGCTCTCTGGCGGCCCCACCACTCACCAGCCGCGCAGCTCGATTCTGAACCAGTTGCAGTCGCCGGACCGTCTTCAAAGGCAGCCCCACGTAGAGCGCATTGCAATAATCAATACGAGATGTTACCAGTGCATGTGTAACTGTCATGAGACTCCACTCGTCCAGGTAGGGCCGTAGCTGGTATAATTTCCGCAGCTGAAGGAAGGCACCCCTGGCCACCGAGTCCACCTGAGCTTCCAAAGTTAGACTGGGGTCCAGGAGCACCCCCAGGCTGCGGACCCTGTCCCTTAGGGGGAGTGTAACCCCATTCAGGACAGGGAAGTGGCCCTCCAACCTGTCCGGCGAAGCACCCACTAACAGCACTTCCGTCTTGTCTGGATTGAGTTTCAATTTATTAACCCTCATCCAGTCCATTATCAGGTCCAGACACGAGTTCAGCACAGAAACCGCCTCACCTGGATTGGTGGAAAACGAGAGGTAGAGCTGAGTGTCGTCAGCATATTGCTGACTCCTCAGCCCAAACCTCCTGATGACCTCTCCCAGCGGTTTCATGTAGATGTTAAACAGCATGGGGGACAGTATCGAGCCCTGAGGAACCCCATGACATAAATGCCATGGGGCAGAGCAACTGTCCCCCAGCACCACCCTCTGGATACGGTCAGCTAGGAAGGAGCGGAACCACCGTAAAACAGTGCCCCCAACTCCTAACCCAGCCAGCCTATCCAGAAGGACACCATGGTCGATGGTGTCGAAAGCCGCTGAGAGGTCCAGGAGTATCAACAGGGTCACACTCCCCCTGTCTCTCTCCCGGCAAAGGTCATCATACAGGGCGACCAAGGCTGTCTCTGTACCAAAACCCGGCCTGAAACCCGACTGAAATGGATCCAGAAAATCCGTTTCATCCAGCAGCGCCTGGAGTTGCCCGGCCACAACCCGCTCCAACACCTTGCCCAAATAAGGGAGGTTCGCCACTCGTCGGTAGTTGACCACCAGCCTTGGGTCCAGGTTAGGCTTTTTAAGGAGTGGTCGAATCACCGCCTCTTTCAAGGCGGTAGGGACCACTCCCTCTCTCAGAGAGGCGTTCACGGCCTCCTGGACCCAAGTGCGAACCCCCCTGGCAGATCTTCCAATTAGCCAAGATGGGCAAGGGTCGAGCGGCGTGGTGGTAGAACGGACAGATCCAAGCACCCTGTCCACATCCTCGGGTCTCAACAATTGAAACTCATCCATTAAAGTTTGACCTAAGCACGGCACACTGGACACATCTTCCGATTTTGCAGTAACAGTGGAGTCCAGCCCACTGCGAATCTGAGCGATTTTTTCCTCAAAATGAATAGCAAACTCATCACAGCGAGCTGATGAGCAGTCCGGGACCTCCACCGGGTTTCCCGGTTGAAGAAGATCCCGGACCACCCGAAACAGCTCTGCTGGACGACATTCTGAGGAAGCAATGCGGCTGGAGAAATATTGCCGTTTCGCCAGCCGTATTGCCACGAAATAGGCCCGATAATGGGCTCTAAGTCGTGTTCGATCAGATTCCCAGCGGGACTTCCTCCACCTGCGCTCTAGCCGTCTCCCCTCTCGCTTCATCGCCCGCAGTTCAGAAGTATACCAGGGAGCTGTCTGGGCTCGGCGAGCAGGGAGAGGGCGCTTAGGCGCAATCGTGTCAACCGCCCGGGTCATCTCCCTATTCCATAGGGTGACCTGAGCTTCGACAGGAGCGCCAACCATATCAGACGGATACTCCCCCAGAGCATTCAGGAATCCATCTGGATCCATAAGTCTCCGAGGGCGGATCATCTTAATATTTCTCTCATTAGTGCTACTTCCCTGTTCCCTGGCAAAGGTATTAACATGGAAACGACAGGCAACAGTGTTCTTCTTTCTCATCTTCTCCAGTCATTATATTTACAAGTGTCTCTTATTGTGAAGACAATAAATAAATAAATAAATAAATAAATAAATAAATAAATAAATAAATAAATAAATAAATAAAGAAAGAAAGAAAGAAAGAAAGAAAGAAAGAAAGAAAGAAAGAAAGAAAGAAAGAAAGAAAGAAAGAAAGAAAGGGTTTTTAATAAATCACTGCACTGGCAGTTTTTACACAATCCTGAAACATGCAAAAGAGCATTGGTAGAGATTCTTTCTCCCTCATACCTTCCTCTGAGAAAGGAATAAATCTAAAGATAGCACTCTTTACCCTAAACAGAGACAGCTGATAAGCCCATCATTAGCAAAGTTAGCACTTGAATCTTAAGTAATGGATTCTGTGGGTTGTAGGAAGGGCTTAAGCCCATTTTTGCAGGCCTCATGCTGTCTGGAGAGCTGAGTGAGAGTTTGGGAGTTTGATCTCCCTCTGTGCTTCCTGGGGGAAGAGTCTGCCTGGGTGGCCTTGGGCAAGTTGCACAGTCCCAGGGCATCCCCCAAAGAAGGGAATGGTCAACCACCTCTGAGTTCTTCTTATCTAGGGAGCCCTGGAAAAAGTTCCCATAAGTCAGTATTGACTTGACAGCACATAATTCTTATTAAACCTCATTCACCCCACTTTTTATAGCATAAAAATGCCCAGTCGTACCACAGAGGCCCCCATGAGGCAGAGTTGACTATAAGTATCGCTAAGTCCCCAAATCTATTTTTAACCTGAGAAGCTTTATTTCAAAATGCAAAATAAACCAGACATCACTTGCAGTCTTGGAATAAGTAATTCCCTGAAATGTGGAACAGGTTGCTGATCAGAAATGGTCAATTGTACCTCTAGAGGTGTCTGGAGGCACAAATGGTCATTCTCAGGTCAAAAACATTGGCACGCATGGGGAGATGGCACCCCAGTTATGTCCTACGAAGCAGTAGCAGGTCCCTGACCCCCCCCAGATGTTTCCATCTCTTATTTGACACCCTTGAAAGATGCCATCATACAGGGGTGGGCAACATATTCCCCCCTTTACTCTTAATCACCCCAAAGTTAAAATAATAATTTTAACTATCTGAAACAGTGCCCTTATGTTGTCTAGCAGGTTCTTTGAGACTTGCAGCACCCAAGGCCCCCCCCCCCGCAAGCACGCCTTCAAAAATAGGGAAAAAGTATGGCCACTAGAGGGGAGCACAAGCAGGATTTTTCAGTTTGGACATTGTGTAAATGGCTGGTGTAGGCATTTGTGTGGCCCCTTGGCCTCTGCCAGTTGCCCACACCTGATATAGTACAACCCCTCCCACTATCAAACCATTTCATTCTGAATTTTGCTGTGAACAGGCTCTTGTGTTTTGCAGATATGTGGTGTTACCGCAGCCGGTCTGTCTGGAGCAAGGGGTTAGCTACACCATCCGGGTAGAGTTCACCCGCTATGGAGGATGGGATCATTTGCAAAGCGTTGCTGTGCTCTTTGACTCCGTAAGTACAGAAATGTGGAACCCTGGCACTACCTGGAAGGAAAACTGGAGTCTGCCCGGAGGCAACTTTTGCAAAGGACCCAGATCTGTTTGAATCCTAGAATAAAGAAGTGTGGGGGTGGGCTATAAGGTGACTGAGTCCAACTCTCTGCTCAGTGCAGGAATCCTAGTCAAAGCAGATCTGACAGATAGTTGTCCAATTGTCTTTTGAACACGTCCAGTGTGGGAGCATTCACCACGAGAGGTAATTGGTTCCATTGTCACACTGTTCTAACAGTTAAGAAGTTTTCCTGATATTCAGCCTAAATCTGGCTTTTTGTAGGTTGAGCCCCTTGTTATGTGTCCTGCACTCTGGGATAGTCGAGAACAGATCCTCTTCTTCTCTTTCAATTCTTCTTTCTCACTTCCTTCCTCTTAAGCTGGTCTTGATGCCACGTTATTCTTCCATGGAGATGTTCATTGCTGGGGATGCTGCCTCCATTGGCCGCAGAAAGACCTTCGAGCACTACCGCTGTGTCCAGCAGGCTCGTCCGGTGATTAAGACACCCACCCCAGAACCTTGTGCCACCTTGCTTACTAGCATGTCAGCCATCATCCACCAGGGAGCACTATGTGAGTATTAATCTACTGGAGAGCAGGAGAACCCCCCTGGGCAACACCCACTCAAGTCGCTACTAGGCAGACCTCGTCACTCACCGGAGTTCAATGGTGCTCAGCCTTCGGTCCTCTGGATGTCTGAGACTTCAGCTCCCAGAAGCCCCAACCAACATAGCCAACCTCAGAGGATTGTGGGAGTTGAAGTATAAATATTTGATGGGCTAAAGATGGAGAAACACTTGTGGCACCAAAGAGAATCCAGGTGCTGTACTGAAGGTGGTGCCCGCAGTCTCACACCAAGTTGTCCTTCTGCCTCCATGCTAGAGTCAAGGCCCAGGGTTGGGCTGCTTGTGCAGGGCAGGCACATTCTACTGGGATGCAGAAACCTTGGCCGTACATAATCTTCTCTAACTGGCTTTATTTTTATTTATTTATTTATTTATTGGACTTATATACTGCCCCATAGTGTTTCAAGCACTCTCTGGGCAGTTTACAAGTTAATTATGCAGGCTACACATTCCCCCCCCCCCCAGCAAGCTGGGTACTCATTTTACCGACCTCGGAAGGATGGAAGGCTGAGTCAACCTTGAGCCGGCTACCTGGGATTTGAACCCCAGGTCGTGAGCACAGTTTTAGCTGCAGTACAGCGTTTTAGAGAACCTCCATGTCCATTGTGAAAAATCATTTTCTCCCTTTCCTGTTCTTTATTTCCCCGCTGCTCACTTTTTCTGTTTGTTACCAGCCTGCCAGTGCAACCCCCAGGGCTCCTTGAGCTCTGAGTGCAACCCGCATGGTGGGCAGTGCCATTGCAAGCCATACGTCATGGGCCGCCGCTGTGAACGATGCTCCCCTGGCACCTTTGGCTTTGGGCCGAGTGGCTGCAGAGGTGAGTAGAAGCGAGGTTACCTCCCCAGACAATGTTCTTTCTTTTTAAAGCAAAGAACAGTCCCTGCTGAGTGAGCCCATTTCAATTGCTGGCCAAGTTCCTATGTTGCCATCAGCCATAGTTTGTGTTAACCAGTATTTGTTGCTTGAGCTGTTAATTGTGGCTTTCCCCCCACTTAATAGTTAGTTTCTGTTGCATCCCTTTTATCAGCTCCTGTTTCAGGTTGGGAAGTTGGGGGCATGGGGACAAAACAGGAACAAACGATGATAATAGGTTTAGATAAGCCATGGTTTAAACAAGCTAGTATTCATGTGCCAACAACAAACCATGACTTTATATAGTGGTTTCTGACTGGCAAACAAACCCATGGCTTGTTAGCAAAAGCAGGTTCTTTAGCACAAACTCTATTTCAACAAGCCACAACATGGCTTGTTGTGATATACAGTCATGGTCATTGTTAATGTAGACAGTTTAGAGACAGATATATTGAGCCCATCTGGTTCCTCTTTTTCTGGTAGTAGAAAGAATCACTCCTCAATTATAAATATCCATTTGAAACCACACTGCTGCTGCTGGTCTTCTTCTAATAATAATAACCATCTTAGAACTGCATTGCTGTAAGGGACCCTACGGATCATCAAGTCCAGCTCTCTCAGGGAGTCACAGTGAGGAGATGAAATCACAACCTCTAGCACTGCAGCCAGAGACCTAAACCACTAAACTTATTTGTGTTATTTCTGTTGCCTTTTCCTGCCAGAAATTGGGAGAGGTGGTTGTGGAACTTTAGTTCCTGTGTCAATGTAACTTTTCTGGCTTTCAGTCCTGGGCCTCTTGATTGTGTGAGGGTGAGTGGGTGCCATTCTCGGCTTCACACACCAGGGAGCAGAATGTCATGGGCTCGTCCTGGAGTGGAGGGACGCCCCCCTTGTGCCAAATCTCAGGCTGCAGGACGTCTTGGAGAGCCCCAGATAGGCATAACTGTGGCTTCTTCCTCTTTGCAGCGTGTCAGTGTAACAGCGAAGGGTCCTTGAGCAGTTTCTGCGACAACTTCAGCGGACAGTGTCCATGCCGGCCAGGGGCCTTCGGGCCGCACTGTGACCACTGCCAGCCTGGCCACTGGGGTTTCCCAAACTGCCGGCCATGCCAGTGCAACGGGCGCTCAGAGGAATGTGACTCGCAGACGGGCAGCTGTTTGAAGTGCCGTGGCCAAACGGAAGGAGATCGATGCCAGAGGTGAGAGAGAAGAGTATTAAGCCTAGAAGAGTTGCTTTTTTTTTTTACAATGACTTTCAAAATGCCCCCGCCATTGGTTGTGATGCTTTGAGTTGCAGGCATGAAAACTTATTTCTTCAAGACGTTTTTTGAAGGAGGGGCACACCTACATATATCTCAAGTGTGAAGGGGCAGGTTTCACAGTCAGGCCTGAATGCCAGAAAAAGCCCAGCCCGCGAGCTGTGGTATCCCTGGGTATAAACCCGCGCTCTCATTTGACATGGGTTGAATTCAGTCAACTAGCTTTTTTTGTGAAGGTTTCAAATATTAATGTGATGCCCTTGAACCAAATTCTCAGGACATCTTACAATAACATTAAAAGCAAGTTTTAAAACTGTATAGTAACATAAAAACAACAGAATATAGAAGCAAGGATAAAATAGACTGTTTAAGCCAAGAAACCTAATGTGGTGTATATTTCTGTGCCAGGTGCTAGGTGCTGCTGCTTTTAATACAAGACCATCTCCATTATATGGAATCCTTAAGACTTAGCATGCGTTATATACAGTAGGACACCCTTATCCATGGGATGAGTATCTGATGAGTCACATCTATGCTCAGAAAATATTAAAAATATTAAAAGAAAAAATCCTAGAAATATAGATTTCTAAAGGTGAAGTTACCAGATATGGTCACTAGAGGGAGCCATAGATCATGCTACGGTATGCATAGTGTTCACTATAATTGCCGTTCTTCTTCGTGGTCTTCTGTGAATGCACACATAAAGGGTTAAGTCAGCGCCAGCGTCGGTTCCTTCGGAATTTTCTAGAGCTCTGGAAATGAAACATAGTTTAACATCAGTCATACTGCGCATGCTCCGCCCGCCTAAGCCCCAGTTCCATTTCTCCGCCGTGTGAAGTGGTTCCTCTCGGCTTAGCTCTGTTAAACTTTCGCCTTTTGGACTGTTTTTTCGTGGATTTTTTCTCCTTTGGCTTGACTAGGATCGTTTAAGGACATTGCTTTCGCTCTACGGACTTGGTTTGGTTTCCCTGCGGACTTGTTTGGTGTTTTTCCTCCCCTCACCGTTCTTCCCGCCCTTTTTACCGGCCGTTTCCCCGGTCCCCGTGGTCCTTGCCTATGCCCCCTCCACCCTCCGGACCTTTTCGCCGGTGTGTTGTGTGCTCGGGGAAAATCCCCTTTCAAGACGGGCACGACACGTGTCTCTTTTGTCTGGGTGAATCACACTCTCCCCAGACTTGTAGACATTGCCAAGCGTTCACTAAGGCTGCCCTGAAAGCCAGACAGCAGCGGCTAAAACTTCATTTGTGGGACTCCACCTTATCTTCTTCCAAGCCATCGGCCATGGAGCTCCCATCTACCGCTTCGGCTTCTGAACCCCAGCCTGTTGCTATACAACCGGAGGCGGAGGGTTCTGGAGCGGCTCCTGCTAAACCGCCTAAGAAAGTACCGAAAAAATCATCTACTTCTAAGCCTGCGTCTGCCAAGCCTGTCAAGAAGGCTAAACAGCCCTCCAAAAATAAGTTCTCTACTGACTACTTGGATACTGTCGGGACTTCTCTTCCTTCGCCCATCTTGGAGGACACGTCCCGCGATGTCGAATCGGTGTCGGAGGCAGCGACGTCGCTCCCTCCTCGACAGCCGGAGCCAGTATTACCCCTTGGCGTTCAGTCTCCGACGCCAAGTCAGCTTGTTCTTGCAACTGCAAGCTTGGGGTTAGCCCATTACAGCCCTGTTTCCACCGGGCGGGCTTCTGTGGCTCATTCCGTCTCTCTGTCGCCGTCGAGAGCAGGCTCGCCGCCGAAGAAGAGAACGGAGAAGACTAAGCATATTTCTAAAGAGCGACATCAAGCCGCTCATAAGGAGCACGGGGCTCGTCATCGGAAATCCCGTCGCCGACGTCGGTCTCCCTCGGAGGGCTCCTCATCCTCCAGCTCCTCAAGTAGGAAGCATACGCGACGTCGAAGGCGTGACTCCTCCTCGTCCTCTTCCTCGACGTCCTCCGATCGACGTCACAGACGTCGACGCGTCAAATACATCTACCTTTCTTCTTCTGATTCGACTCCTCCCCGTCGTCGTCGACACCGACACAAGCACGACATCGACGCTATTCCTCAACCGGTCCCCTTACCACCCAAACCGGTTGCTCCGCCGGTTTTGCCTCAACCTGCTGCTCCAAAGAAATTGCCTACACCTTCTGCTCCTGCTCCCGCGGTCGAGGTCGAGCCTCGACCCCGTAAGAGGGTTCATGAGCCATCTTCTGATGACGATCAGCCTTTTTCGTCTCCGCAATCAGAATCTGAGGATGAGCTCCCTCAACACCCTCAACCGGTTCCTCTGCCCGTTGGTGAGACTGTAGAGTCGGATACCGGTGATCCCCATGATCCCTCCCCTTCTGAGGATTTTTCCTCTTATTCACAGATGTTGTCCAGGCTAGCAAAGACCCTTAAGCTGCGGGTGGACGAACCTCCACCCCCAGAGGAAGATCTCATTTTTGGGGATATTGTCAAGGAGCGCACTCCCCCACCGAGCCTTTCCTACTTACCTTCCTTGCTCAAAGTTATCAAGGAGCTGTGGGATCACCCCTCATCCTCCATCCCTCTACCAAGGCGCACCGAGAACATGTACAAGATTGTTGGGGATGACACCAAGTTTCTCTTAAAACATCCCATCCCTAACTCTCTCATCGTTGAAACTAGTTGCTCCAAACCTACCGGACGTTCACATGTTATCCCTACTAATAAGGAGGGAAAGAAGCTGGAGATGATTGGAAGGCGCATCTACTCTCTAGTCTCCTTCCTCCTACGGGTAGCTAATTATCAGATGGTTCTCGGTGCTTACCAGAAGCAACTATGGCTTAAACTTCTCCCAGGACTCCAGTCACTGCCTGATGACGTGAGGCAGGGCTGTCTGAACACCTTTGAAGAAGCTCAAACGGTCTCGAAGCATCAGAGGATCGCTACTCGCCATTCTGTGGAGGCAGCAGCTCGTATCCTTGTCTCCTCTGTTTCCTTGCGCAGGCATGCCTGGCTTCGTTCAGCTTCCATCCTTGAGGATGTCAAGGCTAAGATTGAGGACTTGCCATTTGACGCCTCTGGCCTGTTTAGTGAAAAAACGGATAGTCACCTTGAGGAGTTACACAAAGCGAAAAAGACTGCTAAGTCATATTTTATTCAGTCTCAACCTAGGTTTACCAAATACCACTGGAAAAGATCTCCCAACCAGTTTGGCCAGTCCCACCAGTTCCGACAGTACAAGACTCAGTCTCAACCTACATCCTCACAAAGCAATACCTCCGCTTCCACTTACCGTGCTCAGTCTTCTCGCCGTCGCCAATCCTACAAACCACCGGCTAAGAAACATAAGCAGTACCTTTGACTGCCCACAATTCTTCACAAGACTTCATCCATACCTTCCCAATTGGTCCACAGTTACAACCGACTCCTGGGTCCTTGGTATCGTTCGTTTCGGTTACCGCCTGGAATTTACCGAGTATCCACCTTTAGGTCACCTAAAATACACATCTTTCGACCCTACCTTGCAGGCAGAAGTTCGATCCTTGCTCAACAAGCATGCCATCCAGAAAGTTCCAAAAAGGGACGTTTTCAACGGTTTTTACTCAAGGTATTTCGCCGTGCCCAAAAAAGGCGGCGGGTTACGGCCTATCATGGACCTCAGAACTCTGAACACTTACCTCCATCCTCGCAGGTTTCGTATGGTCACCTTAGAATCCATCATCCACCTCCTGAAGCAAAACGACTGGTTCACGGTGATAGACCTGAAGGATGCGTATTTTCACATCTCCATCCATCCCACCCATCGCAGATTCCTCCGGTTCATCTTCATGGACACCGCTTACCAGTACCAGGCCCTTCCATTCGGCCTAGCCACAGCTCCCAGGACGTTCACGAAGTGTATGGCCCCGGTGGCTGCTTACCTGCGACTTCACGGAATCCAGGTCTTCCCGTACATCGACGACTGGCTAGTCGTCTCCCCATCCAAGAGCAAGGCCCTTCGGGACACAAAATTCACCCTTCATGTACTTCGCAATTTGGGGCTCCAAATAAATTACAAAAAATCTCACCTTGTTCCCTCTCAGACTGTAGACTACATAGGGGCGACCTTGGATGCCTTAAAGGGCCGCATATTTCTCCCTCGGGATCGCATATTGAAAATCATAAAAGCAGTTCGCAAATTCAAACCAGGTGCCAAGGTGACAGCCTTGCATGCCCAGCATCTTCTGGGTCTAATGTCCTCCACTACACCGGCACTTGCGCATGCCCGACTCAAACTCAGATCCTTGCAATCATGGCTCCTGGCTCTTTTCGATCCTCTTGCCCATCATCAGTTACGCCGGCTGACAGTTACCCCAGAGTTAGCCCGTCAACTGCGGTGGTGGACGTTTCAACCTCATCTACGCGTGGGACGCCCATTTCGTCCGCTACAACTATCTGTCCAAGTCACCACAGATGCCAGCCCCTCAGGCTGGGGGGCACATTGCGGTCCTCATCGAGTTCATGCCCTTTGGTCCCCACAGGAACACAACCTTCACATCAATCACTTGGAGATGATAGCCGTTATCAAAGCTCTCAAATCCTTTTTCCCGCTAGTACATGGTCGTGCTGTACAGGTAGTGACAGACAACACCACGGCCATGTACTACCTCAACAAACAGGGAGGCACGCACTCTCAGTCTCTCCTGTATCTAACGGTAACGTTATGGGAATGGTGTTACCGTCATCACATATTCCTAGTGGCGGTCCATGTGTCAACGCAAGACAATGCCCTTGCGGACGAGCTCAGCCGTCGCGCTGTTCAGATGCACGAATGGGAACTCCACCCGCGGATATTTCACAGCCTTTGCCGTCGTTGGGGCATACCGGTGATCGATCTGTTTGCCACACATGCCAACACGAAATGCCCTCTTTTTGCCTCCAGGGCAGGACACGGCCCTCGCTCGCTAGGGGACGCCTTCATGATCCCTTGGACAGAGGATCTTCTATATCTCTTCCCTCCGTTCCCCCTGATACAGAGAACCCTGGTGAAACTTCGGCAGGACGGCGCCGAGGCGATTCTTATAGCACCCCATTGGCCCCGACAGCCGTGGTTTCCCACCTTGATGTCGATGACAGTGGATTCAGTAAAACTCCCAATCTTTCCAGCCCTACTCACTCAGGACCAGGGCAGCATATTCCATCCCGAGCCTCAGACGCTCCATCTCACAGCGTGGAGGATATCCCCGAAATAAGAGAGGTCCTTGACAAGTCTAAGAAGGCCTCCACTTCCTTGCTTTATAAATATAAATGGAACAGCTTCCTCAAGTTCACACAGTCTAGAGGTCTCCCGTCTTCTCCAGTCGACCTATCCACCTTGTTGCTATTTCTACGTTACTTATTTGACTTTAAACTGTCTATTTCTACGTTAAGAGTGTACATAGCAGCTATTGTTTCTTTCCAGCCTAGGAACTCACCAGCCTCCCGTTTGTTTTCACATCCTACAGTTAAAGCATTCCTTAAAGGACTTACACATCTGCGCCCCCCTGTGAAACCTCCACTCCCTCAATGGTCTCTCCACTTAGTGTTACAATCCCTTATGAGACTCCCCTTTGAGCCTCTAGCAACTTGTGACTTGAAACTGTTGTCTCTCAAAGTTTTGTTTCTTGTTGCGATCACTTCTGCCCGTAGGGCCAGTGAATTGGCCGCTCTCCGGGCTGATCAACCCTTTCTGCAATTTTTTCCTGACAAGGTTGTGTTACACACTGACATATCCTTTTTACCTAAAGTCGTCTCTGGGTTCCACTTGAACCAGCCGTTAGTACTACCTACACTTTTTGCTTCTCCAACTTCTGATTTAGAGCGCATGCTCCACACTTTAGATGTCAAAAGGGCACTGGCTTTTTATGTGTCAAGGACTAAAGACTTCCGCTCCTCCCCGAAGCTTTTCCTCTGCTATTTTGGACGCAAAAAAGGACTCCCGGCCTCTCCATCATCGCTTTCCCGGTGGCTGGTATCCACAATTTCCTTGGCATACCAACTTCACAATTTGGCTCCTCCTGAGCACTTACGTGCGCACTCTACAAGGGCTGTAGCCTCTTCTACTGCTCTTCTACATGGCATTGACCTTCCTGATATCTGCCGCACTGCTACGTGGTCGCAGCCGTCTACCTTCATTACTCATTACCGGCTGGACATCAGAGCAAAGAAAGAGACCAGATTTGGGAGAGCTGTGCTGGCATCCGCCCTACAGTGACGTCCCTCCTTCCGGTGAGTTTAGCTTGCTAGTCACCCTTTATGTGTGCATTCACAGAAGACCACGAAGAAGAAAGTGGGGTTACTTACCTGTAACCAGGGTTCTTCAAGTGGTCATTCTGTGAATTCACACATGCCCGCCCGGCCTCCCCACTTCCGTCACTGTTTTCTTAGTAACTCACTCTATTATAGTGGCGGAAAATGGAACTGGGGCTTAGGCGGGCGGAGCATGCGCAGTATGACTGATGTTAAACTATGTTTCATTTCCAGAGCTCTAGAAAATTCCGAAGGAACCGACGCTGGCGCTGACTTAACCCTTTATGTGTGAATTCACAGAATGACCACTTGAAGAACCCTGGTTACAGGTAAGTAACCCCACTTTTTCCAGCATTCGTGGGAGGGCTTGGAACGGATTCTCTGCGGATGCAGGAACCCTACTGTATTAGAGTGCCACAGGGTCATGTGTTTATAAGCAAACCTTCCTCTTCCCACATCTGCAGTTGTGTCTCTGGATACTACGGGAACCCGTTGCTGGCCTCTGGTGGTCACTGCCGCCCCTGCCTTTGCCCCGAGGCACCCGGCTCTGGACGCCATTTTGCTGCTGCTTGCCGCCAAGACAGCCGGTCTGGAACTGTAATATGTAGCTGCCTCCCGGGCTATACTGGCAAGTCCTGCGTTGATCTCTCTTGTCGCCTAGTGGGGCTGGGGTTGCAAGGCAGGAGGGAAGGCCCAGGTTATGTTGGAAGAGTGCGAGAATGCAAGAACTCACCGGGATGACCTCCTCTTCGGGCCTTGGGGACGGTGCCCAGAGGTGGCTGTAAGTCTGTTAAAGACCTGTGGCTCTAGAGAGACACTGTGTGCATTTGGAATAAAGCACAAGTAGTTGCACGGCCCCTGCTTGAAAATTGCCAGAAGGTTTGTTAGGACCAATGTAAATGTCACCAGAAAAAAATGTGCAACTTCTTGAGTTCTCTAGAACTCTATGCCTAACGGAGAGCTTGGAAGCTTGTGCAGTTCTGTGAAACTTTTAGTTGGTCCTAGTAAACACAACTCTTGGATGCCTGTGCATTCGTGTGTATGTGTGTGTGTGTGTTTTGGAGCAGAGAGGAGGGTGTCAAAACTGCCGTTGCTTGTGCCAGCCCATCCCACACAGCTCCTTTCTCTTACCTAGGCCCACGCTGCGATGAATGTGCACCTGGTTACTATGGCAACCCTTGGCAGGCCAGGGGCCAGTGCCTGCCCTGTGGGTGCAATAACAACATTGATATGACCGACCCTGCGTCTTGTGATCGAAGGACGGGCCAGTGTCTCCGATGCCTCTACCACACAGAAGGGGACCAGTGTCAGTTCTGCCAAGGGGGCTACTATGGCGATGCCACCCGACGCACCTGCCGCCGTGAGTGTTTGTTGGGAAGAGACAAGTGTCAGTTTTTGCAGAAATTATTTTAATTCACATGCGTTTAGCTATTTGGTACACCAATGATGGACTAGAACTCTGGAGAACAGGGTTCAAATCCCTGTTCAGCCACAGAAACTGCCTGGGGAAGTGGAACTGGTAAGACCCCTCCTTAAATATCTCACTTCCCTTGAAAGCCCTGTTAGGGTCAATAAAAGTCAATTCCAGCTTTACAGCACTGAACACACGCACACACACACACACACACACTGCTGCCTCTCTCTCTCTCTCTCTTTTTTAACTGTGTCATTTTTCTGAAATAAGAATGCTGAGTCTCATCTTCCTCATTGCAGGCTGCTCCTGTAACAGCCTAGGCACCGTGCCCAGCGCGTGTCAAGGGCAGGATCGGTGCCAATGTGAAAGGTACAGTGGCCAGTGCCAGTGCCTGCCCCACGTCCAAGGGCAGAACTGTAACCACTGTGCCCCCAACTTCTGGAACTTAGCCAGCGGGCAGGGCTGCCAACCGTGTGCCTGCCACCCCCAGTATTCACTGAGCTCCGCTTGCAATCAGGTGAGGCCTCGCTGTATGCTGCACAAGGCAGGGCCAGGAGCATCCGCAGGCAGGTCTGAGGGTTCAGAGCCATGGTCGTGCAGTGGTTACTATGTTAGACTAGGACCAGGGAGGCCTGGGTTCAAATCCCTGCTTAGCCATGAACTTCACTGGAAGAATGCAAGCTGGTCATTTTAGTCCCCCTCAGTTTTGTTCTCAGCCCTATCCTACCTAACAGGGTTATGTTGAGGATAAAATGAAGAGGAGAAGAGGGCACATGCCATGTAAATTGCCTTCCGCTGCTTGGAGGAAACGTCCCGCGTCAAGATGACAGATGAAGCCACCTGTTTAGATCCATGTCGGGCCGCAGTGTAGCTAGAAGCACGAGGCAGGGATATAGAGGAGATCTGATCAATATGACCAGATAGGCGGGGTATAAATGGAATGAATGAATGAATGAATGAATGAATGAATGAATGAATGAATGAATGAATAAATAAATAAATAAATAAATAAATAAATAAATAAATAAATAAATAAATAAATAAATAAATCTGCCAGGATGCTCAGGCGATGGGCAGCATCACCCAAGGGTGTTACAGCAAGGCGTAGGAGGTGCAGGGCTTCAACACGGAAGCAAGAGTGCATGAACGGAAGTATCCTTCAGCTTGGCACTAAGCCAAGATGGGGAACTGAACCGGTCTCTTCTCTGCAAACCCGTCTCTCTACGGCATCTGTCCGACAGCAAAGTAGAGGAGCTCTTCTAGGTTTCTTTAGCAAGAGTGCAGAGAAACGGAGCCATGAACTGAGAAGTCTCCTGGCCAGATTGCACCTCTGCTGGGAGCTCAGATGGGCCAAGGCAAGCCATGTTCCTGTAGTTTCAAATGCGTCCCTTGCTATGCCACGTGCATCACTGGGGTAAATGGATGATATAATTCTTGTCTACCTGGTGGGGTCAATGTAAGGCTGTCTCTCCCAAACCAGCACCCTTCAGACTTTTCAGATGACCATTTTCATTACTTCTAGCACACCATTGAAGAGTAGTGGACTGGGGAATGTTGTATTCAGAGACCTAGGCATGTTTTGGAATAACCACCAAATTTAAAATAAGAGTTTATATTATAGTTCCTTTTTTTTTTACCCCAGCAACAGGGAGACAGCCTTTGCCTTGCCAGTCTGATCTAAATCCTGGGGTGAACTGGTTGTGCTTCACCCAGGAGATTCTGGCTTGGATTAAAGAATGGGTCTGCAACAAATATTGCATGGCAAATATATCTGAAATCCTCTGAACACCCTAAAGCACGATATGACCCAAGTCGTGCTGCTAATACTGCTGCGTACTACATATCATTGGTTTGCATCTCTGCCTGTGCGCCTTGATGGCACCTTTTCTATTTCACTTTGCTGTGGGGTGTTACATAGGTGGCGGTCTGAGGGTCTTTCCGATGCTGTCGCTCTAACAGGGAGTTTCTCGCAGTTCACAGGGCAGTGCCAGTGTCGACCAGGATTTGGTGGCCGCACCTGCTCAGAATGCCAGGCGAACCACTGGGGTGAACCCAGCCAGCAATGCAGAGGTGAGTAGGTGGCGGTGAGCAGAAATGAATCCTGGCAAGGGAGATACAAAACCTTGGAGAATACGGGCAAATGGAACCATGTCCATGCTGAAATTCAGTGATAACAGGGATAGAGAAATCTTGAAAATGAGCTGCTTGGATTTTTTTTTTCAATGGACTGGTAAACAAAAAAAATGAAGGATGAGATAAATGGTACACACAGGGAGAATCGAGACACTAATTAAATAAACAACATAGGGCCCAGTGCTATTCAATTTTTTTTAATTAATGGCCTGTATCAGGGGATACAGGGAATGCTAATCAGATTTGAAGACGACACAAAATTGGGTGGAATTGCTAATACCCGGGAAGACAGAAACAAAATTTAAAATGATCTAGAGAGATGATCTGGCTCAGCAATACTGCAAGCGAAAAGGATCTTGCAGTCTTTGTAGATCACAAGGCTTAATGTGAGCCAACAGTGTAATGTGGTTACAAAAAAGGCAAATACTATTTTAGGCTGCATTAACAGAAGTATAGTCTCCAAATCCCACAAAGTGCTAGTCCCCCTCTATTCAGCACTGGGTAGGCCTCACCTTGAGTATTGTGTCCCGTTCTGGACATCACACTTGATGAAGGATGTGAACAGATTGGAATACGTTGAGAGGACAGCAACAAGGATGATCAGGGGGCTGGAAACCAAGCCCTATGAGCAACGTGGTGCAGTGGTTAAATCGCTGTACTGCAGCTAAAACTGTGCTCACGACCTGGGGTTCAATTCCCAGGTAGCCGGCTCAAGGTTGACTCAGCCTTCTATCCTTCCGAGGTTGGTAAAATGAGTACCCAGCTTGCTGGGGGGGGGGCAATGTGTAGCCTGCATAATTAAATTGTAAACCGCCCGGAGAGTGCTTGTAGCGCTATGGGGCGGTATATAAGTCCAAAAAACAAACAAACAAACAAACGTGCCCTCTAACTTCCAGCTCCGCTGGGCAGGGCTCTGCCTCTCTCACACATGACTTTACTCCTCCATGCGCAACTCCGCACCCCCATGCACAGGGTTCTGTTGCGACCAGAAACTAACATGATTGCTGTGTCGTGGAGGAAGACATCTGCATGGAAGGAGGCAGAGGCACGCGTGCTCAACTTATAGGGAACCTTACATGTGAGGAAAGACTAAAAGAACTGGGCATGTTTAGCTTTGAGAAAAGAAGAGCGTGGAGAGATATGATAGCACTTTTCAAATACTTGGAAAGGCTATCATTCAAAGGAAGGGCAGGATCTGTTCTCGATCATCACAGAGTGCAGGATATGCAACAATGGGATCAAATTCTAGGAAGCCAGATTTCAGTTGAATATCAAGAAAAAAATTCCTAACTGTTAGAGGAGTACGGCAGTGGAACCAAATACCTCGAGAGGTGGTGAGTGCTCCAAATCTGGAGGCATTCAAGAGACACTTAGAGAACCACCTGGCAGATATCCTTTGATTTGTATTCCTGCACTGAGCAGAGGGCTGGACTTGATGGCCTTACAGGCCCCTTCCAACTTCACAATTCTATGAAATAGAATATAAGTAGAAGAGAAGGCAAGCAACAAGTGTCAGATCAAAGGGGGCTCTGAAAAGTTTCCTTAAGATGAAGGTTGGGATGTACAAGAAACAAGAAAATAAAGTGGCTTGGCAAGTGCATGTTGTGTAGTGCTGGTTATTCTCAATTCTACACCATGGTATGGAATCCTGGCCTTTTAGATAAGCCACTATGTGAAGAAGAAAAAAGAAGCATTTGAAATATTGCTTTATTGGAAGTGGCAATAAATGTCTTGGATTAGAAGGATGACTCTGAAGAAACAATAAAACAAAGGAATAAAAAGCAAGTAAACCTACAAACCATGGATGCAGGAAGCCAAAATATTTTGTTCAGTTATTGAGAAGTGAAAAGTACAGATTGTCCCCGCTGCTCCGTGAGAAAAGAGGTTCAGGAAGGAGAAGAATTTCCTGGTTGAAGAAGACAGAGGAGGATGCTTTGAATGCAAGACAAGATCAGCATTTAAAACTGCTGTGTCTAAAGCCAGAACAGCCAGGATGACACCTAGCCTCTAGTAGGAGAGTAACAAGAAGAAGAAGAAGAAGTAGTGTGGAGGGGAGTGAGATGAGAAGGAGGCATTTTGAGGAGCCAGATTGGGAGGCGGCAGGTGAGGGAGATGCCGTCTGGCTTTTGTCTGCAAATTTCAGAGTTTGAAAAGTTTGCTTCTGGCCCTGACAGCCTGCTGACGGGCTGTAGTGGCTGGGGTTTTGGAGGTGGAGGGAGGGGGGAAGTGTAACTCAAAACAGTCACTGGCTAGGATGTGCTGTATAAGAGGGAAGAGTGGGTGGGCCAGGTCTCTCTTGTTTACAGAATCTGTCTTACGTGCAGCCTGTGACTGTGACCCTCGTGGGATCGAGAAGCCCCAGTGCCACCCCCTCACGGGGCACTGCTCCTGCCGCCCAGGCGTGTCCGGGGTGCGCTGCGACCAGTGCTCCCGAGGTTTTGCTGGTGAATTCCCTGCCTGCCAGCCCTGCCATGAATGCTTCGGGGACTGGGACCGGATTGTTCAAGACTTGGCCGCTCGCACCCGCAGCCTGGCAGAGCGCGCCCAACATCTTCAACAGTCAGGCCTGACTGGAGCCTTCGAAGGGGCCTTCCGGCGGCTGCAGGAGAAGCTGAGCGCTGCCCAAGCGATCATCGGTGCCCGCAATGCCACTGCCAGCACCCACCTCTTGCATAGCATGGATGAGCTGCGGTGAGTCAAAAGTCAGGCACCACTGTGAAATGGCATCGGCCTGGGAACAGAGATGGCCAGGGGAAAAACGGATATGCTGGCATGGGTCAGGTGGCAAAGTTATTTTTTTAGGGACAGTGGCCATATCTGAGTGGCAAGGAAGCAGGAAGCAGAACAAAGAGGTTGGAAAAGCCATCCTTGCTGGCACAATCTGGCTCATGGAGGGCTACAGGCGGGTGGTGGATTTATTTTTCTCTTGTGTTTAGTCACTTTCTTTACATCCTGCCTTTCTCCCCAAAGAGGGGCCAAGGCAGTTATCCATCTGCTCCCCCACAACAGCTACCTATGCCTGGATTCATTGGCCAAAAACCTTTTCAGCCCACCCAAAAGGCACTTTGAACCCTGGAAACAGGCCTGGAAAAAAATATGCTAGGGCCATAACCTCTCTACCACACACTTTCTATTCTGGTTGGAATGGGATGGCAGGATTTTGGAAGCAGTGGATTCCTTTAGATCCAGTGAAAGCCCAGCCAGTGGTCTTTTAGAAAGGATTCATTCTCCTCCCTGCCCCTTCCTCATTAAGTTGTCTGTCAACAGCTTTCACCTTCCTCAACTATAAATGCCACCTGCGCATCCCCAGGTGATGTGCCTTCAAAGATCAGCCCAGGACAAACATCAGGGGTTTGTCTATGTTGTCGCTTTCCTCCCATGTGTTGATGGAGATAGGATTTCCCATCTGGCAATCCACTGCTGGAGAGGAAACATTGAACTATAGGAACGTGCCATGTACCACCAGGTCAGGCTGCTTGCGTTTCTGGCTGGCAGCTGCTCTCCTAAGCAAACAGCTTGTTTTCCTTCCCATTACTAGAGAGTGGATCTGTCTAAGTGACTGAACTGGAAGCCTGGAGTGCATAAAACACCTGCTCTCTACTACAGTACTGAGCTACAGTCCCCCTAATCAATGCAAGGCTTACGGTGCATTGTTATGGAGGAGGAGCAATAGTCAAGCCTCTCAGGGGTGATGCCCTTGATTTCTCTTTCTGCCCAGGCAAGAGATCGCTGATGTAACAGAAACACTGACTCGTTTGGAGGGTTCCTTGACAGCCACCCAGGACAAGAACTTCAATGCAAACCATGCCCTGGGCACACTGGAGCGGGGCGCTCGTGGCCTCAATCTCACTATGGCAGACCTGGTGCGCCAGCTGGATGCCCTCATCAATGCCAATGTTTTAGGTAAGCATCCAACATTCATCTAGAGGCCCAAAGCAGTTCAAAATCCCTAACTCGCCATGCATTTTGTTGTACGATTTTTTAACTGCAGTGGTTTCCAACCTTGGGTCCCCAGATGTTCTTGGACAACAAGTCCCAGAAATTCTGGCCAGCACAACTAGTGGTGAAGGCTTCTGGGAGTTTTAGTCCAAGAACATCTGGAGATCCAAGGTTGGCAACTCTTCCTCCTCCACCTACCCCTTTTCTGCCTGGATGCTCACACTACAGTTTTGAGACCAGTCAGTGCATTTCTTTATACAGTACATCACTGCAATTTCCAATGATTCTATCACAAAAATGATTCCTGCTTTGCAGTCTATCAAATTACTGTAATGCGAAACCTACTAGTAGCATAGAATAATTTACATTTTTAAAGAAATCGGTGTCACTTTCACTCCATTTTACTGGTGATCCGACCGGATTTCATACCTCACATTGAAAAGAAAGCTGTGAGATTGTTTTGTCAGCTTTTTAGAATAGGGAATCCCTCGTGTGATTCTTCACAATAGGAGAAACAGTGCTAGATCAGCAACAACAGTAAAGAGTTCAGTGCTAAACCACTGTGTCCTTTGCAGCCTAGCGCTAATTTCAAGGTACCTCACTGTTACTTATAATTCAGGAAATCACCCTGGTGAGAGGCAAGAGAGTTTAGATGCTTCTACGGCTCCTGTCACTAGAAGTGTCATAAACTACATGCCCATCAATGATCTGGGAGTAGGGTTTCACGCTAGCAGAAGTACTTGCCAATGTCTTCACCATCTAGTACGATCCCTGGATGCCCATGTTTTGAAATGATTCCAGGTGCCTATGACAGTGTCCGTCAGTCCTTTGTGCAGTCCCGAGAAGCAGAGCATCGGGCCAACCTCTCCACCTTGGCCGTTCCGAGCCCCGTCAGCCACTCCGCTGCTTCCCGGCGCCGCACAGAACAAATGATGGCCTCGCGAAGAGATGCCTTCAACAAGCAGAACGCGGCCAACCGTCGAGGCCTGATAGACCTGTCGACACGTGTTGGAGGGCTGAGCCTGCATCAGATCAATGAGAAGGTAGGTGGGATTTTGTGTGTGCATGCGTACAGGGGTGTGTGTGTGTGTGTGTGTAATGCACAAAACAAGCCTGGAGCTTTTGTGTGTGTGTGTGTGTGTGTGTGTGTGTGTGTGTGTGTGTGTGTGTGTGTGTGTGTGTGTGTGTGTGTGTGTGTGTAAAATGCACAAAACAAGACGAGCTACAGAGAAGCCTTCCCTGAGGGGATTTTTCAGCAGGGGCAAACTACGTGAAGAATAAAAGAGTCTAGCATTCAGCTGGAGCCCACATAGTGTAGGTAATAAAACAAGAGAACACAAGAGTAAGGAAGTTCATGTGATGAGCAACACAGTGCCCCCCATTTTTGTGGGCCCTGGACTGCTGCTGGGAGAAAATGTTTGGCTGGGTTTGTTTGTTTGTTTTGTTCAAAACAAAAGGAAAATCGCACCCCAGGAAGCTTCCAGGATCTATGCTTTTCTTCTAAAAGCATTGACGTTTCCAAAACTATAATTGAACAAGTCACTTCCAGGTTGGAGAGAAACACAAAAAGCCACTTTTTCAGCACAGATGATGCCCTACAGCAGCTCCAAAGTGCTCCTTGATTCCACCAGCGTTCCCCCCCCCCCAATCTCAGTACAAACTATCAGCCTCCATGGAGGGAAAGAGGGCCTCAGGTAGTCTTGAAAGGCATGGTGGGGAGTGAGAAATGATCCCTAGAGCTTCAGAGTTTCTCTCTCCTGCTGCTCCCTCTGCCCAGGTATGTGGGGCCCCGGGGGATGCCCCTTGTGCCAGTAGCCCCTGTGGAGGGGCTGGTTGCCGTGATGAAGATGGCCGGCGTCACTGCGGAGGCCTCAACTGCAATGGGGCAGTGGCCACAGCTGACAATGCACTGGACCGGGCTCGCCATGCGGAGGGAGAGCTACGCCGGGCTGTGGTTGATGTGGATACCCTCTTGCGCCAGGTAATAAAAAGTGCGGCGGGGGGAGGGAGACTGGATATTTTGGAAATGTATCAGGTGAAAAGCTTTATGCTGTTCCATCAGAAAGATCCATGTGGGGCACAAGTACAACCTAAATGCCACAATAGGCTTTTGATAGAATGATGAATAATTTTCTTGTTGGAATCCTCGTCCTTTGCATTCTTGAGTATTTGTTGCCCCCTGCTGGCTGAATAGGGGATCTGATCCTTTCTTGGCAGGTGGCTGCAGCAAAAGCCCGGGCAGGTGAAGCGAAGCAGAGGGCCCAGGCGGCTTTGGACAATGCAAATGCCACCAAAGCCCGTCTGGAGCGCTCGAATAAGGAGCTGCGGGATCTCATCCAGCAGATCAAGGGATTCCTGAATCGTAAGTGCAGAATCAAAAGCAATCTATTTCTATGCCATATTCTCAATATATTAATAATTGTTTTCACCTTTCTCTTCTCTGCTTCCCACCTTAAGAAGGAGTTTCTCTCAAGATAGCTCATGGAAATATTCCATGCCAAAAAACAGAGAGGTAGAAATAAAAATAAAACAAAAAACAAATACCCCCCCCCAAATCAAACCTCTCCTACCCCATCCCACCCTTCAAATCAGCAGAAGCATAATAGAACTGATTAATTAGAGATCGCACACTCCCTCTCTTGTGTCAGCATGGCCTCTCTAAGTCGAGGTCTTTTCTGAAACAAAAAGTAGTTTCCTTTTGACACCAAAGTGACCCTCATCACACACCACGACATGCAAATACTATGGTTAGGATAACCTGGGCAAGTTCATCAGTAGATATTAATATGCAAATATTCCCACCCGCCCCGCCCCCCCCCCAATATTTGCAAAACAACGTAGAATTCTTAAACCTTATTTTCTTTGCAAAACTTAGATAATTTTGAGTGTGGGGAGAGAAGTGTCAAGATCTGAGATGAGGTTTGTTTTAGCAGATGCTGATACTAAACTGTTGTGGTAGACAAAGAAACAGATTAGGAATGTAGGAAGCTACCTTATAATGATTCAAATGTTTGCTCTATCTATTCCTCTATTGTCAACTCTGATCAGTGGCATTTCACTAGGGTTTCAGGCAAGGGTCTGACCCTAATTGGAGATCTTGTGTAGTCTCTATTTCTAATAATAATAAGGAATCGTGCCAGATAGTTTTCAGACGTCTTCTCCTTTGCTCTCCTTTTAAGAAGGAAATAACCTTGTTGTCTACAGTGGAAAGGAGAAAATCACCCTAGGAGTGGTATAAAAGAATGCTACTCTAGTAATATGCTCCTTTTTCTGATTCCCTTTCTTTTGGAGGATTTAAAAATACACCTCTGTTTCGCAGCAAAACTCTCAAATTAGCTTCCACATTTAAATAGACAACTCTTCTCATGGTCAGGAGAACTGTGTAAGATTAAGCAGCAGCAAATAACTTAAGGTGATTTGGAGAATTAGTTATGAAGGGAGGAGAACAGAAGGCAAAGGTACCCTTAAGGGGGTGGCCCAGAGGGAGTGGGTGGGAAGTGCCAGCTTACTCATTTGAATCATCGGATTATAGAGATGGAGGGCACCCCAGGGTTTATCAACTCCAACCCCCGCCAAAGCAGGAGATCCACATTGCAGTATCTCTGAAAGATAGCTACCCAACCTTCCCCCTGTCCCCAATGAAGGAGGGTCCACCACCCCCGTCTGACTCCAAGATAGCCCCTCCCTTTCTTGAACTGCTCTCACTGCTCTATTCCTTACGCAGTCGAGGGGGCTGATCCAGACAGCATTGCCCTGGTAGCCTCTCGTGTGCTGGAACTCTCCATTCCGGCGTCCCCTGCTCAAATCCACCATCTCGCCGAGCAGATCAAGGAGCGCGTCAGCAGCCTGGCCAACGTGGATGCCATCTTGGACCAAACGGCAGGGGATGTGCGCAAGGCAGGGCAGCTGCTGCAGAACGCCCAGCGTGCCAAGTGAGTGGGGCGGGGAGTGTGGCAGCGGAGGGCGGCGCTCTTCAGCCCTGGGAGGTCCACACCATTGTTCAAGGAGCCACCTTCCCAAGAGCAGCCGGGCCATGTTTAGCAGCATGAAAGGAAAGCTAAGAGTCTTCCCCAAGCTGCTGCCTAACCAGCCTAATGTTGGTGCCTAATGTGGAACTCGGGTTTATTTACTGGACTGTCTCCTTAATCATGCTGACAGGAAAGGGTGGGAGAGGCAGTCGAACACAGCTGGTGGGCCACAGGTTGGGTAAGGCTGGCCTGGGTGCTTGTATTCCAGGCAAAACACACTAAAAAAGAAACTCCACAGCTTGTGGTGAAACTTGCAGGGTTGTTGTCACAGGCTGAGTGAGTGGGCTGACCATCTGGACTCCAATAGAGGACTGTTATACAAGGCAGCACAATTTTTGGACTCCAGCTCCTGGAAACCTTCAAGTAACAAGCCAATGATGGCACTGGCTGAAAGATTCATTCATTCATTCATTCATTCATTCATTCATTCATTTATTCATTCATGGATGGATGGATGGATGGATGGATGGATGGATGGATGGATGGATGGATGGATGGATGGGAGTAAGTAAGTAAGTAAGTAAGTAAGTAAGTAAGTAAGTAAGTAAGTAAGTAAGTAAGTAAGTAAGAAATATTTCCAAGTTCTGGGGAAAAGATATTCCTGCAAAGATACAGGAACATTTTCTGTGCACAGGGGCAGCTGGACAAGAGGCCCTTTTTCCTACAAGGAACTTGAATAGCCATGAACACAAGAAGCTTGCTTATCCTGCCTCAGAGCATTGGTCCAACAAGCTCAGGAGCTTTATTTTGATCAGCATTGACTCTTTGAGGACTCCAGCAGGGTTTATCCATAGCCCTACTACTCACAGTGGAAATGCCAGGGATTCAAACTGGGTCCTTCTGCATGCAGAATATGTGCTCTTTACAACGGCACTGCAGTCCCTCCTGTCCTGACAGGGGCCCAGAGCTCAAGGGCAGAGCCCTTCCTTCCCATGCAGGAAGTCACAGGTTCAGGCATCAGCATCTCCAGGTTTAGACTGAGAAGAACTCTGCTCTGAAACCTTGGAGGGTTACTGAATTTTGGCATGGATGTAGACCAGCCATTCTGATTTTTTTGGGGGTGGGGGCACAGCTCTTTTAGGAGATCTTCTCAAGTTCCAGGAACCCCTGTCAAAAAAGGAAAGCCTTTGGTTTTGTACAAACAAAGATACAACACAAACAGATTCATCTGTGCCCTTCCTCAATTGTGCCAGGATGCCCCATGGGGCCACAGAGCCCCCATTGAGAATGGCTGATATAGACCAGAGAATCACAGAATAATTGAGTTGGAAGAGGCCATTGAGTCTAATGCCCTCCTCAGGGCAGAGATCCAAATAAAAGCAGAGGGTTGTCCAATTTTCTCTTGAACACCTCTAGCATTGGGACACTCACCACCTCCTGAGGTAATTGGCTCCATTGTTGTACTGCTCTAACAGTTAAGACGTTTTCCCCAATATTCAGCCTAAATCTGGCTTCCGGTAGCTTGAGCCCATTGTTATATGTCCTGCACCCTGAGATGATCGAGAACAAATCCTGCCCCTCCTCCATATGAGTGTATTTCAAGCATTTGAAAAGTGCTACCATGTCTTCCCTCAGTCTCCTCTTTTCAAGGTTAAACGTGCCCAGTTCTTTCAGTCTTTCCTCATAGCACTCCTTAGCCTAGTATCCTGCAGGAGCACCTGCTAATTCAAGAGATACTGCACCCGTACATAGAGGTTTCACTTAGTGATTATGGCTAAAGCCTGCTTGTAGTTGGATTGCCTCTGTGAATTTACCCCCTGTTCTAATGCTGGAACTGCTGGTCAACATGGGAGCTGTATTTCTATGTTCGTCTATTTCCTCCTACTAGCGCTCGGGCAGAGAGTGTAAAGAGTACGGCTGGGTCAGTGAAGAAGGCTCTTGACGATGCCAAGCGTGCCCAAAGTGCTGCAGAGAAAGCCATCCGCGATGCAGCCAGCGACATCTACCACACAGAAGATGTGGTTAACCAGGTACGCCACCCCTTGGGCCCAACTTTTCCCGGCCCCTCCTTAGAAAACATACTTGTAAACCTGCACAGAGAGATCTTGACAGTTTTAGCTGCATTTCTTATAAGCCACACAGAGAGGCTAACCTTCTCTGAGACAAAACCACTGGGAAGAAACGCTTCAGGGGAAACGTGGCACTGACAGAGGAGTCATGCTCATTTTCCCAGGTCAAGGCAGCTTTTGCATTAGTGCCTGGAGCTCTACCGAGTTATTGCTTCAAGAGTGAAGTAGTTAAAAGAGAGAACTTGTATGGGAGCAGGGCCATTATAGACAAGAAGGCACATCCCCCCCCCACCCCAAGGTGAGCCTCCTAGGGCTTATCCACTGCATACCACCCCCTCGTCTTCTCCCTTCTCCACCAGATCCGCAAAAAGACTGCAAGCGCAGAGGGTCAGTTGGCCGCAGTGATGGAGCGGGTGGGCCACCTTGACAGGCAGGTGGATGCCCTCAAGATGAAGCGGGCCAACAACAGCCTGGCAGCCACACGAGCGGAGGAGACGGCCAGTGCTGCAAGGGAGCGAGCTCAGGAAGCCAAACAGGTATGTGAGGCTCCAAAGCAGACACGGGGGAACTTGGGCCTTCCAGATATTTTACACTGCAGTTCCCATAATCCCTTATCCTTCTTCATGTGAGGAGGAGTTAATGGGAATTCTGAGCTGGTTTAAAAAAGCAGACCAACTTCTCCACCACTGTTGCAAAGGGTCTTCCCACTTTCCCTCCTCCGTTTTTTTCTTCTCCCCGCTTCCAACTTTATTTATTTATTTACTGAAACACAGCAGGACCTCCTTGCTTGCAGGGTCAGTATCCATGGTTTTACTTATCTACAGTCTGAAAATATTAACAATATTTTTTTGAGCTAGAAATACATATCTTAATGATGTCTTTACCAGAACTAGCCACTAGTGGGAGACCATGTTAGGAATTCTTGTTCTTGAAGAAATACACAGCATAGTCTCTTGCTCCCTCTAGTGACCAGTTCTGGTAATACATGGTGAAAATACATACCGTATTTCTGGATTTTTTTTTCTTTTACTGTATTATGCTATGTATAGCATTCACTATTATCCAAGGCTTTCAGCCTTGGATACAGGGATCGTACTGTATCTGCATTGCATTCCATATTGAAAGATATCAGGTTGGGGCACAAGCAATAAAATATTGTTAAATAATTGAATCAACTTAAAGGATATACAGAATAATATTCTTTTTAAAAAAAGATTTTTGTTGTATGTATTTGTAATAAAAATAATCTTTAAAAAGAATCCAATAATGACTGACAAAGCTGCCCCACTGACTGGTCTGAACTGGGATTTAGAAAGTGGGTGAAGGAAACAACCTCCCTGTTTTCTAAGCGCAGGGCCTTCATGCAAGGCTACTAATCTGCTGGTTTTAATTAGCTTGCTTTTTTTAATTTGCAGAAGATTTCTGTTTCACTTCTTCTTAAAGACTTTAGGCATTTTCCAATAAATAATAGCAATCAAGTGTTTCTGGTATAAATCAATCTTTGGAGGCTCTTCATATTTTTTTCTCGGTAACTTCATATATCCTCTTAGACTTTTTGTCGCAATTCTTCTGCCAGTTCCACTGGCTTTTTGTGTGAGTGCCTCCAGGGATTTAGAGTTGTCAGTTTCATCCCACTGTTATCAGAAACCCAAAAAAAAAAAAAAAAAAAAAAAAAAAAAAAAAAAAAAAAGCCCTGACAAGCTCCATTGCAATTTCTTAAATTACAGCATGTAAATGAAATGCATTTCTTCTATTTGTTACAAATCTCCCCCTCATCCTCCAAAGTGCTCAGCTCTTTGTTCCAGGATCACCCCATCCTGCTTTATCCTTTATAACAGTAGTCCCCAACCTTGGGCCTCCAGATGTTCTTGGACTTCAGTTCCCAGAAATCCTGACCAGCAGGGATGGTGGTGAAGGCTTCTGGGAGTTGCAGTCCAAAAACATCTGGAGGCCTAAGGTTGGGGACTACTGCTTTATAACACCCTATAATGTAGTTTCAGCTGAGAGATCATGTGACTGCCTGTTCGTGACAAGGAGCATCTGCAATTGCTAGTAAAGCATTCACTGCCTGAGATCTTGCTCGTAGTGTTAGCCCAAGGGTCACTATCTACCTGTTCCTGCCACTGCTGCCCTTCTTGGGGTTGTATGCGGATGCAGGTGCACCCCTGAGAATCATGGCAGTGGCAGCTTATGACAGAGGAACAGATGGAGAGGTAGGCTTGAGCTTACACCTGGCACAGGATTTTGGCCAATAAATCATTGGCAGGGTTGAATACCTGGAGATCTCTGAAATCAAAGCAAGCGAAACTGTCCAGGAGAAATGCATCTGACTCCAAATGCTTACGAAATGCAAATGCCAAAAGGCAGCAGTTCCTTGAGATGAAGTCCTGCCCTGGCTGGGAGACAGAGAGTGTAATAAAGCCTCTGGGAGGTGGATTGAGTCAGGTGGGTAACGTCCTTTCCTTTAACCACAAGGCTTTAGCTGTTTAACTTTGAAGCATTCCTGTGGAATAACGCATTTTGGATATTTAAAGAGTAACGCTCAGAGTCCATGAGGCAGGGTCATCCCTCTGTTGCAGTCTTCTAGTCCATTATGTGCCTCAAAAAGAGATATGGTGCCTCATGGGAAAACAATTCCAGTAATCATCCTAATCCTTCCTGGGAAACTGCTCTGATCTAGGAGGATATTTCTTCTTGGGTACAGACAGGATGAAAAAGACTGCAAAGGGTTTGGGGCAGGGACTTGCCCTTTTCCATGTGTAAAGTACTGGTACGGCTGCTGAAAGTATATGGTCGGCAGGATTATCAGCAAGAACAAGATCTCATCCATCCTGGATTCACAACAAAAGGATGATTACAAGACTCAGATTTGATCATCTCTTTTCACTGTGACACCGAAGTGGTAAGGAGTGAGGGACAGATTTCGGTCCTGCTCACCGGCTAGCCTGTGTCTTGCACTGCAGATCCTGGATGGCCAGCTGGGCGACAGGTACCACACGATGAGGGAATTGGTGGAACACAAGGCTCAGCACGTCCTGGGGGCTCGGCAGAAAGCAGAGCGCCTACGAGATGAGGCCAAGGGGCTTCTGAAAGATGCTGATGTCAAACTGCGGCGGCTGAGTGGTAAGTATCACTCAAGACCCCAAGAGTTTCCACGTCAGGCAAGGACACACACAATGGAGGCCTTCCCTGGATTGCTTCCTCAGAGGGAGGCTGAGAGGGGAACGACAAGAGGGAGGGCCTTTTCGGTTATGTTCTCCCTAGCCCCCCGACCAGCTTTTTCCAGGGAGACATTTGTCACCTTTTCATCTCCAGGTTAAGACCTTCTCTATTCCCAGATATGTGATGGGATGTGATTAGTATTGACTTCCATCCATTTTTGCAATTTATTCTTGGAGTCAGGAGGGTGATTTACATTCTTTTATGTTACATTATACATTTTGGTATTTCTGATATTTGTATGTTTACTATAGGACATCTAGAAAGGTTTCCAAAAAGGCTCATCCACCACAGCTGCCTCATTGCTGTAAAGTAACCGGGAGCATTGGGAAGGGATGGGGGTTGTATATGTGAACTTGAATGTGTTTTTTTAATCAACTGGGTGCCTAGGTTACCCTCATTCTGAATTCAGAATAGATTATTTTGTAGGGATTGTGTCCTAATTTGAAACTTAATTCCCTCCCCTCTCTAATGCCACAAGGACTGGGATAATAAACATCTGGAAAGAAAGGTCAGTGCTAAGGAGAACAGGGAACTGGATGACCAGGAGAGAAGATATGACAGGCTATAGATTATATCAAACTGCTGTTCCTCTCAGCTCTGGTTGCAGTCCAGCAGCACCCACAGGGAACCACACTGCCCATCTCTGCCAGGATAGGAGGACTTTATTGGATGAGACAGGTCTAAACAAAGGCAGGGCAGGGCCCATCTTAATTCAGCATCCTGTGGCCCTCAACCACTGCAGATGCTTGGACTTCTTCTTTCGCTTCTCCTAAACAGCAAGGGGAAGTTTGCCTTGTCTGGGCCAGCAAAGCCAGGCTCTATGGGCCACTGAAGGACCAGTTAAGTTAAACCCTAGATCCAGTACACTTCCTAAGCCTCCCCCACCCTCACCTTCCTGGTTTGCTCCCAGCACTCAGGCATCCAATGGGGAGGACAGATTATGTAGCACTGAAGCAATGCAAACATTCTTGCTGAAGGAATAAATGATTCTTTCACCTCAAAGGGAGTGTCTGGAATGGCAGGAATCCAGTTGCTGAACTGGTTGCTTTGATGCTGGCTTGAAGAATGGGAATGTGTGAGCTGTGCTGCCTGTTCCTTGCTCCTCTCCATCTTGCATTTTCCATCTCAGCCCCTACTTTTTCCCTCTCGTCTACCCAGAACTGGAAGAAACGTATGAAGAAAATGAGCGGCTGCTGCAAGAGAAAGCAGCCCAACTTGACGGGCTGGAGGCCAAGATGAGGAGCATCCTGGGAGACATCAACCAGCAGATCCAGATCTACAACACCTGCCAGTGAGGCACCATTTTCTCCCCCTGCCACTCACTGCCCTTGCCTTTGTGCTTGAAGAACTGTTAGCTAACGCTCTGCTCTAGCCTTTCCCAACTTAGTGCTTTTCAGTGTTGGCCTACAACTCCCAGAATCTGGGAATTGTAGTCTTAACATATCTGGTGGCAACAAGCTGGAGAAGTCTGCTCTAGCTAGTGCCCTGAGCACTGTTTTTCCTTTGATCATTTCTTTCAGCAGTGCTTGACATGAGTTGTCACCCTTCACCTCAGGGCAAAATTATACGTTAGAGATAGCCTGTCATTAGAAAAGAGAATTCTTTAACAGCTGAAAACACCTGATTGTCACAACTGCAAACAATTGCTTTATTTTGTGATTGGTTTTCTGCTCATAAAACTCTCAGTAGTAAATGTCTGCTGGAATATTGTTTCTGAAATATTTATGTGATCTTTGTGAGAATGATAAGTTCTCTGTAACATATAGTTTTGCCCTCAGTCTCCTATGCTCCCCAAAAGCAGCACTCCTACAACCAGGCTACATTATGAGGACTTCCTCCAAGCTGGTCTCCTGCATCAGAGCATACAGAGGCACTAAGATGCTGAAGGAACATTTCCCTTGCTGAAATCTGCCAATCTCTTCCATCATGTTCAAAACACCACTGAGCGGAAAGAAGGGAAACAGTTCACAGCAGAATGGGGAGGAGGCGAAGAAGGTACATTGGGAGACCCATTTTACACATGCTCTGCCCCAACCAGCGTAGCTTATATTTGTGTGAGAATAAAGGCCCAAAGTGGCGTTGCTCTCTGCAGCTAGCTGCCCTGTTTGTTCGTTTGTGTCTTGTCTGCACAACTAGTCTTGACTCTTGAGTTGCACTTCACTTCAGAGACTAGATGGGGACTGTGCCCCTCCAGATGTTGTTGGGCTGCAACTCCCATCATTTGTTACTCATGGCTATGCTGATGAATGCTGATGGGAGATGAAGTTCAGCAGCACCTGAAGTTCAGCAGCACTTGGCCCTTGGCCACGCCAGCGTGGAATGTGAGGAACTGGAGTCTTAAAGAGTAACCTTTCATGTAACTGGTGGCAGACTTGGTATCATGTCCTTGCTTTCTTTTGGGTGGGGTTAGCAAATGCTAAATCTCAAAACTGCACATTTTGCTGCAGTCCTACACACATTATTTGGCATGCTGCACTGAAAACATTGCAGTACTGCCCTGTATATTTTTATCATGACTACAGCATGATACTTCATGGATTGCTGCCTTGTCGTGGCGAAGGGGCTTGAGTAACTCAGAGAAGCTGTGGCCTATGCCGTGCAGGGACACCCAAGACGGACAAGACATAGTGGAGAGTTCCGACTAAACGCAATCCACCTGGAGTAGGAAATGGCAATGCCACTCCAGTATCTTTGCCAAGAACGCCCCATGATCAGAAACAAAAGGCTAAACAGCAGAACTAGACTTTAGCATTAACAATGAAGAACTTAAAATTGAGATTTTATCTACCTTGGTTCAATCATGAATCTAAATGAGGACTGCAGCTAAGAAATCAGAAGACAACTGAGACTAGGAAGAACAGCAATGAAGCAACTAGAAAAGATCATCAAGTGCAAGGATGTGTCACTAGAGACCAAGACCATCCACAGTTTTGTATTTCCGATCACCGTGTATGGGTGTGAAAGCTGGTCAAATAAGAAAACTAACAAGGAAAATTTGATTTGTTTGAAATGTGGTGCTGCAGGAGACTCTTGCTGATATCCTGGACTGCCAGTAAGACAAACAAGTGGGTCCTAGTTCAAATCAAGACTGAACTATCTCTGGAGGCAAAAATGTTGAAACTGACATTGTCCTATTTGGGCACATCATGAGAAGACAGAATACCAGAGAAAACTATAATGCTAATAAAGGTTGAAGGCAGCAGGAAAAGAGATGGACTGACTTCCTAAAGGAAGCCACCGGCTTGAGTTTGCAAGAGCTGAACAGGCCTGTTGAGAATGGGACATTTTGGAGAAGGCTCATTCATGGGGTTACCGTAAGTTTGGGGTGACTTGATGATACACAACAGAAACATTTTTAAATTATACATACCAAAAACATTGTTTTAAATGAGGTCCCCTGCAATACCTTTTCTCTCTTCCTGATTGACAGCTTTCAGGCTTGTACAGACTTTGCTAACAGACTTTGCAAGTCCTCCAAATCAACTTTAAGAAACCCAGGGAGGTCAAAAGATGCAGAGTTGCCCCTTAGATTGAAATTAATGGAGAAGCTGGCATAATAGCTTATGCCTAGAGGTCTTGTTTTGAATAAATCTGGCATCATGAGGATAACCCTCACCACATTATGATGGCAGAATTGCTTCTGCTCTCACTCATCACACTGCCATCCACTGTACCCTGACTAGGGAACTTGTAACCGTGCAAGAACTGTGCAGGACACTATGCCATCACTTGTATTGCAATAAGAGTCAACTGTCTGTCCAGTTGACTTCTATTAGGAGAGAGATCTTGGCCTTAGCCTAAGACAACAAAATTTTGTGTGCACTGCTGCCCCTGTCAAATGCCTACATGTAGGAATGTCTGCCTGGAAACAGTATGGACAAAAGACACCTGTCAGCCACATAACACGAGAACTAGAGTGTGTGGGAGGTTGTCTATAGTGTTTCTATTGGTACCAGGCAGCATTATTTATTAAGTTCTTGTGTCGTTATTAAGCCTTTTACACAAGTACAATAGCTTCAAACATATTCCAAGGCATTTCTGTCAACGTTTAAGTTACCACTGACTGTCACCCTGGTTTCTTTAGGGTTGACAAAGCATCAATCATATTGGTGAACTATCAGTCTTTATTTCAATAATGTTGCACCAGTGCTGATGGCATGGACGGGGTACCATGGCAATAATTTTAGGGTTGTTACTGCGGCGGAAACTTTTTGGTTGCCATGGCAGCATCGTGGTTGCTATGGTAACAATCAAGGTAACAGCATCCTGACTATGCCTTTATCTTAAGGATGTAAAAACTACATAGATGGAAGATAATATATTATCACTTAACTAGTTTAGCTGTACTCAGAAGCTATCAACCAATCCTGTACTGCTCTTCAGCATTGCTAAAGATTTTTTTAATTATTATTTTTACAGTATAGATCATTGTGCAACCAGGTATATGTTCGTTCGTTTAGTTATGTCTGACTCTTCGTGGCCCCATGGACCAGAGCACGCCAGGCCCTCCTGTCTTCCACTGCCTCCCAGAGTCGGGTCAAATTCATGTTGGTAGCTTCGATGACACTGTCCAACCATCTAATTCTGCTGCCTGCGGACAGCTTTTTCTCAGTGAGTTTAGGCTCACTGTAAATAATCTGTAATAGCTTAGGGAGTTGGGTAACTGGTGGTGAAGCCAGAAGTTCAGAGTTTAATTCCCCACTATTGCTCCCAGGAGAAGAACTAGCCTACGTGGCCTTGGGCAAGGTGCGTAGTCTCAAGGCACCCTTGGAGGAAGGGAATGGGAAACCATTTCTGAGTACTTTGTAAATAGAACACCCTGGCAAGAATTGCCATGAGTCAGAATTGACTTGGCAGTACATTAATTGTAAAGTTATCTGCTTTTAGTGGGGAGCATTCTGGAGAAGCAGGTAACAGGATACAACCATGAGTGTTTGGTAGAAATACTAGGTTAGGAAAATCTGGCCATCTAGGAATATATACATTTAGAGACTTCTAAGTGAAGTCTTCTGCAGAATTCCTAGATGGCCAGATTTTCCTAACCTATTTCTACCAGACACTCATGATTTGTATCCTGTTACCTGCTTCTCCAGAATGTGTTTTCAGCGATGACACAGCCTTTAATATGTGTTTAGTATTTCTAAGTTCTGCAATGAAACAATGGCTTACAAAGAAGTCTGGATAAAAATGCCACAGTATATTATCTGTAGGTAACATCTTTTAAAGGGTTTGTGGGGTTTTGTTTTGTTTTTTGCACATTACACATACTGTACCTGCATCATAGGAATGTGAGGATTTTGCAAGCCTCGTCCCATTTCCATCCCAGCTCCTTCATTCAAACCACCAAGTCATACCTTCAAGTTTAAATTCAACAGGTTTATTAAACATGGTAGAAATATTTGCCCACTGTTTTATCTAACTTGGAACTTTTAAAACATCCGTCTGTAGGTGTTGAATATCCCTTCTTTAAAACGTTCATGTCCCCTCCTTGGCTTTTAACTGAACCTGAAAGAGGTAATGGCCAAAAGACACCGCAACCAACTCCATGCCTGGATCTAGCGGTGAAATAACCAATCTATATTCCGTTCCCAAACTTTCTTGCCCACAACGTTGCAGATTTGTGAGGGAAAGGCCTCCTCCTCCCAAGACTGATCCCAAGGGAAGTTAGGCATGCCCGGATTTCTCTGCTTTTTCTCTCTCTAAACGCTCTTCTTCCTTCTTGCCGTCTCTGCCGTTTCCCTTCAATAAGGCGGTTTCCACACCGCCTTCTCTTCTCCTCTCTCGTTCAGCCACTCCTCTCCATACACCTGAGCAGTGACCGACTCTCCTGCCCGTGGATCCTTTTTTTTTTAAATTATTTCTACCAAATCTTCTCTTCCTTCGCCCAGCAACTCCTCCTCAGCCACTCCCCCTTCTCACTTGCCGAAAAGGGTCCCATTCAAATCGGCCATCCCTGCCCTCAAGGCTGTCAAGGCAAGATTTCCTTCAGGTTTCGGGGTTGGAGGGGACCGGCGGCGGCGCGCAACCCATTCATTGGCTTCTCTTTCTCCCAAGGGACTACTGTAACTCCTCAGAAACCTGATTATTTACTACCATTTTTCAGCCTTTTTGACTCCAACTTCAAACTAAACTGTCAAGCCAGAGAGCCTCAAATGTATACATTGGCAAGCTGTAAAAAAAAACACACAGTGGTTGTACGCCTGTCCTTCGACGGCATCTCGGCCACATGAACCACAAATCTTACTGCAGGAAAAGAAAAGGGCAACCCGCCTCCACCGCCCAGAGAGCCACGGCGGGTCCACCGGAGGTGGGGTGGGGGAGGCGTTGGTGGGGAGGGAGCAGGGAATCGATCCAGACGGCTTAGCCTCCCAGTGAAATCGGAAATTTCATACCACTAATGACTGAAACAGATCCTGAAGCTGAGGCTCCAGTACTTTGGCCATCTCATGAGAAGACAAGAGTCCTTGGAAAAAACCTTGATGTTAGGAAGGTGTGAAGGCAAGAGGAGAAGGGGACGACCGAGGATGAGATGGCTGGACAGTGTCTGCGAAACAACCAACATGAACCTGACACAACTCCGGGAGGCAGTAGAAGACAGGAGGGCCTGGCGTGCTCTGGTCCATGGGGTCACGAAGAGTCGGACACGACTAAACGACTAAACACACACACACAATGACTGAAAGCCCGCTGTTTGTAAGTCATCAAATGGCGGAACGGCTTCCCTGAAAGAACAGGGAGCTTTATAACGATGCGCATCGCCTCGCAGTCTCCTTATGACCCGGTTGCCATGGGGACGCCCTGTGACGTCATAAAGTCCAAGTAGGGGAAAAATCGTGTGCGTGTGTTGTGTTCCCCCGTCAGGTGACGCCGCATTTATTCTTTATTTATTTGGCCTCCACTTCTTGCCGCACGCGCACTCTGTCGCCGCTTTTGCTTCCACGTCGTCACGTGGTTGCGTAGCGGTGCCGGCTTCCGGAAGTACGTCACGACCTGGGGCCTGGCTCCTCCTGAGTCCGCCCGCTCGCCTGGATTTGCGGTTCGAAACCACCACCACAACAAAAAAAAAACCGCGCGGGGGGTGGGAGCGGCCCGGGCGCGCGGGAGGGGGAAAGAGTGACCGCGGTGAGTGACCGCGCGGGCCGAGGAGCGCGAGGGCGGGGCCTGCCAGGGGGATGGGGGGCTCCGGAGTCCTTTGGGAAGGCGGGGCCTGGAGGGGGCGGGGCTTGGCCTGGCCTGGCCTGAGGCGCTTGCCGGGGAAACGCTGAGGGGCCTGCGTGCCTGCCCGCCGGCCTCTCTCTCTCTCTTTCTCTCTCTCTCTGTGGGACCGCTGGGGTTACTTAAGCGGGTGAGGTGCAGAGGCTCGAGCATTCCACACCTCGTGAGGTGTGTATTCCTTGTCCGCGCAGGCGCCGTCCCTGTGGGCCGTTGCCTCTCCCTTTCGCTCCTTCGCTCGCCGTCCTTCTGGCCCGGGAGTTGAGCGTCTGTCTCTGTGGGCACAACAAAAGGGAGCTCCGGGGGGGGGGCAGTTCGGGGGGGAGGGGGCTCCCGTCAGCGGGCTTCGGGCCTGGTCCGCCCCGTAGGGCAGCCTCGTCTCCTTCGCTTTCCCTCGGGGTGTTTTGTTTCCCCGAGCTCAGGCTCGGCTCTGCTCGGGCTGCCTCAGTTTCCTTCGAAGGTGGGCAGCGGGCAGATAAAAGGCCTTTGCCGAAAGCGCACCTTCCTTTATGTCGGCCAGCAGAGGCTGGAAGGACGGCCGGTGTCACCCGAGGAGCCTCTTGCAGAAGGCGGGGGAGGGAGGGATCAAGGGTGTGAGGCCGGAGACGTCCTTTTGCCTGGTTTTTACTTCGGGCGTTTGCCTCCCTAGGAGAAGAGGAAGAAGTGGCTGGGAATAAAACGGCCCTGTTCTCTTGGCTGCTCCTTCCCTAATAAAGGCCCCTGGAAGCAGGCGGGAGAGAGGGTGGTGGCCTGAGGTAAATGCCAGCTGGGGAAAAGCGGGGAGAGGCTCCCAAGGCTGAGCTTGGTTAGGTCAGGGTAATGAAAATAGCCAGGCGCAACCAACCACTTGGTCTCATTGTATGTGATGAACACAGACCCTTAACCAGAAGGCAGAGGAGGGTATGACAGCCCCTGGTGTGAGGTTTGTTTGGGGCATCTTAAACGAGACTTCAAGCTTCTGTTGAATTTGAATTGCTGAGCCTTCGGCTGGAAGGAGACACAGGGTGTTATCCTACAGCTTATACATTTAGTAATGCTTTCAGAGGCTGCCATTTTTGTTAGTCCTGGTGATAAATGCTACCCAATGGCAACTGATACCACATAAGCTATCATTCTTTACCTGTGTTTGTGAACAGGGCGGATTTGTTCAGATCAGATTGATATAAATTACAATTTAAATTTTTAAAAATTGAAGTTTTTGACAATTTAAATAACATCATTTAAAAAATATTAAATCATAATTTAAATCAGTTTTAAAAATCATTGATTTTTATCCACCATGTATGTGAATAAGCCTTATATGTTCTGTGGAACTTGCCTCTGAGCAAATAGACATAGGATTGCATTGTTCATATTGTGGGTTACGTATATCTTCTGGTGTAGCTTTTACAAAAAAAATCTAGAAAGGCAGCTAGTATTTCTAAGTTGCCATATGTTAACTATTGCTCTTAGCCAGTGTGGGCCTGGATAACACCTTTGTTTTTCATGGCAGGTAAAATTTATTGTTTTATCTGTACTTTTCTGAGTACCTTCTTTCAGACAATGATTTGTTGTCCTCATACTGGTATGAGTAATCAACATTAGCTTTGTGGTTTTTACGCTCTTCTGGCTTTCTTCAGTACTCATCCTGACAAATCTAAGACTTTATTTGTTAAAATTTTTAGTTTGTCTTTGTTCAGTCTTGAATTATCCCTCCCACCCCAAGTTCAGTTTTGGTTATGAGTGATTATTATATTTTCAAGTCTGGAAGAATATTTCATTTGGATAGCAACTGTTTGCATTTTTTGTTTCACTCTTCTTTTTTCTTCCCATAGCTGGTTGCCTAAGTAGTGTGCCAATGTTTACCACTTTGGCACTTTTGTGGCACAATGTCACTTTGATTTCATAGCCTCATATATGGAGAAATAATGTTCTAGCACCATTCAATTGTAATTTTATGTGCAGATGGAAGAGGGGTGATGGAAAAGGATCTTGAAAATAGAATAAAAATGCCCTCTGTGTACTGCAGAACTTGCATTTCTGTGTATAAAGTAGAAAAATAGACATTATCAGAAGGCAACATTCTCTTTTCTAAAAATTGTTCCAATTAGATGGTGCCAGGCTGGCTAAGTGGGCTGTAACTCTGAATACTCCCTTTTGAGGCATGGGAAGCAAGGTTTCATTGCCTATGTATCTAAAGGATCCTAAGGCTTCTAGATGTTAGACAGGTATTAATGGCAACCTTTCCCAATGGTGACTTTTCCCAGTCCTAGATGAGGCTTCAGGTCTTCCTTCAGGATGCGCCTCAGAACAGTGCTTCTTGGAGAAAAGCTTAGTACTTCTACTTAGTGAGAGATCAGCATCGATGGTTAAGAGCCAGCCATTAGTCCTTGGTTTCATGAGTAATGCTATAATCCTAAACCATGTGTTCACAGGTGGGGACAATATTTTGCATGATGTCAGGCTTCAATCTGTAATTTCCATTTATTGTCAGGCAGCAAAAGTTTTCTCTCTCTTCTGCATGATAGCTGCACTGTAGATGCTATTTTATCTCATGCACTTAGCCCTGAGTCATCGACTCCTTGCTTGGGAGTGGTTTGGGCATGTCAGCCCAAGCATATTGCTAAAGGAGCTGGCAGTGCTCTCCTGTGTAACCTAGAAGTAGATCTCTTGAGTGTCTTATTTTAGCTTGACTGAAGAACTATGCTGACTAATTTCTTCTTAGGGAAACTGAATTGGGCTTGGAGATTATGGCTAGGCAGTCTTAGAGCAGGAGGGGCCCTTAAGTGTTTAAGAAGTATTTTGAAATGTCAGTTCCAAACCATTGCTGATGTCCCCCCTTTACTGTTGTTAGCAGCCATAGGTACAGTATCTGGGTTTAATAGCTGTTTTAATTTCCCACAGTAACTGAGAGTTTATGCTTCAGTGGAGACACTGTTGACATGTTGAAAATGGTGGCTAGACCCACTATCATTTTCGAGGCTGCTGGTGTTGGTTGGCACTGCCAGAGAAGTCCAGCAGTGGATAAGGAGAAGGATCACCAAAGGACCATTTGCTGGGTGCTCCCCAAAACAGGAGCTGATCTGTCCCCACCCACTGTTTCCCAGGGTATTCTGTTCTGAGGCTCTCACTTCTCTTCCATGCCTCTTTTCTGACTGTTGTGGTTCCCAGAATCACTGTATGTTCAACCGTATTTGTGCCCATGGATTTTGCAGACCACTAGGCCCACCAGAAACAGAACACCAGAGTAGACCTTTGGCCTAGATGGGAGGGATAGAAATCTAATAAATAAATAAAAAATGTAGCTGCTTTAGTGAGAGAAGAGTCGTGGACAGTGACTCGGTTCATTGGCTGATATAGCTTGCAAGTCTGTCTTTGTGGAACAAGATAGGTGAGACTCATAATATTAGAAGGGACCAGCCTGGTTCAAACACCATCTGAGGTAGGATATCCAGTGCTTCTTTCTAGGAATATCTTTTATGGTCTGATTGGCTATCCTCTGCTCATATTATGCTGCTTGTGAGGGCACATATTCCAGGTACTGTATTTGTGCAGGAGCTTGCTATTTTGGCGGTGTACTTTCTGAACTTGTGTGACATTTGTAAGTAAGGATTGCCAGGTTTTATCTTCTCTTTAGTATGTGCCAAGAGTGCACTAATTAGTGGGTGAAGCTGTTTGGGGGGTGCTCCTTAGAGTTGAATTGGCAGAATATGAACTAGGAAAAAAAATTGAAATGTATAATCTTGGCTTCTTCATACGGCAGTCTAACCCTGTGTTTGGAACAGTTGCTGTGGCAGTGAAATTGAAAGTGGCATTTGGTAGCTAGGGACCTGAGTTGGCTGAGGCAGGACTTGTAGACATGCTCATTGTTTGCCTGAAGTGTAGCAGGAAGTCTGCCTTGCTCACCCCGGCTGCGACTGTCTCTGATTACTGCTTCAGAGAGTTACTTTTAAAATGTTTCAGCTGCAAGATATTAAATATTTAAGACACAGTGGATCTTTTTGATGCTCAACACTCAAATTGTCAAGCAGTGAAAAGGCGTTGGTAGAACTGTGGAGGTACCAGGTAGTTTCTCTAACTTAAGATGACATTTTACTGGCCTTTGGTCCTATCACGAAAAATATATTGGTTTCTGAAGCAGCACCATTCTGCATGGAAACGAACAGTCTTGTAAACTGTTCTGACAGTGACTAGTAATGAAAAGGAATTGAATAACAGCACTCCAGTTTTGATAGGCTTAGATACCCATTTACACTCCTAGATCTTCACCACATCTATCAGATCTATTCTCCTCTTGGTCAAGGGAAGCCTTTGGAAGCTTCAGGATTTGCCCGGATGGGGCTTTGCCAAATCACTACCACCAGGATAGGGACCACCAGCAGTGATCCAGTGGGGCTTTTTCCACTGTTCAAACCTCAGCCTTTTCCCTAGGCTCCCAAATACTTTCTCATGGCAAAAAGGAGCTCTAGGAAGCTTAAGAAACTGAAATGAGGACAGGAAGTTTTTGATTCATTTAAATTAAATATTACTGTCATGGATGATGATGATGATCTGACTCTGTAGCATTAACTTTATGCCAACAGGATTTTTGGCCATTCTTTTTGGTTTGTTTGTCATGTGTGGTGCTCAGATTGCAGGATTATTTTGTTTTTTATCTTCCAGTGTTTTTAACACTTTTGCTAGGACAGAGCTGTTTTCCCTTCCTCTGTTGCCACATTTACCTAATGTCTTCTTCATGTGTCCCCCCAGGTATTTGTTCCTTGCCAGAGAGATTGACCACAAAGAGTCGCCAAGATAGCTGGCTCGGGAAGAAAACGTCGCACCCCTGACCCAGACTCCGTCACTGACCCCGGCGGGCCGTTTGTCTCATCCAAACGGCTGAAAATGTCCAGTAGTGCCAGTGTCCCTGGTCAGAGACGAACAGCACGGGCAGTGGATGATGCCGCCAATAAGAAGAAGCAGAAGGACCGAGCCAATCAGGAAAGTAAAGAAGGCGAGAGGCCAGCTGGCAGTGACTCAAAGAAAGGTAGGGCTTTATGCTGTAGGTTATCCATCAGCACAAGCACAAAGCTGAGAGCCATCTGTAGTGGACTGATTCTAGCAAAGCCAGCAGGGTTTCTGAATCACAGCCCAGAAAATCCCAACTTATTTGTTAAGTAAGAAAAATACTTCTGAACTCCGGAAAATACGTTTTTCTTGTACACATACAGTATGATACTGTTGTCCAAGAATTTCACTGTGATACGTGCTCTCTTTCAAAGAGTTTGCAGTCGGGTTAAATACATAAGACTATATTTTACTCTGGATTAATTAATCAGAGATGATATTTGCTGTTAAGTCTCTTATGGCCCATGGTGACCCTGTGAATGAGTGACCTTCAGAATGTCTTGCAAACTCCTTTAAACTCTTACAAACTTGAGACTGTGGCTTCATTTATTGAGCCACAAACAGAACAACTACCATATTTTGCTACATAGAAGTATTGATGATTTGCCCCACATACAACTCAGCAAACACAAATTATGCCAATTTTCACCCACTCATAAAATTCTGAACACAAAAAGATGTTTCATGTTATCTGAATTTTAAAAATGCATCCCTTGTATGATGAATTAGACAGTGCTTCCCAGCCTTGTGTCCTCTGATGTTCTTGGACTACAGCTCTCAGAAACCTTGGCCAGCAAAGATGGTGAAGACGTCTTGGAGTTTTAGTCCAAGAACATCTGGGAACCCAAGATTGGGAACCACCAGGCTAGATTAAAGGTGGAAGCAGGACTAACAGCAAATATGTGAGTAGAGGGATTAAATTTTGCACCAGTAATGGTTTTTCTGCAGATATTTGGAATAGAGTTTGAAAAGGGGACTAGGTGGCTTTGGCAAATAGAAAAAGGACAGTGGTTCTAGAAATATAGAAGATCATAGCAGAAGACTGAGGAGAAACAAAGATGGCTCACAACAGATGAAGATTTATGGAGTAGAAAGGAAAAATGATCCCTATGCTATGACGGTGCTATAAATTAGTCAGAAAGGACTTAGTTCATAGGCCTAAAGAGAGGGATGTCCATTAGAGACTATATATATTATCGTATATATTCGCAGAAGGAAGGTGGTTAGATTAGTGTGTCACCCTGCTAGCATTAGACTGGCAGATTTCTCACTGTCAGTGGCAGAGATAGACAGAGGTGTGGAACTGGAATTCAACCAAGAAGGAGGGAGAAGGGCAGTAGGGAAATAGTGAGGCATAGCTTGGAAAGGAGTAAGCAACAAAAGTTACCTTGAGTTCTGTTGGCACAGGATGAATCATCCAACATGCAGAATGGATACATTTAGAATCACATTAGGATAAAGAGGGAGAAACAGAGTAAAATGCAGACTTATCTTGTTCCGTAGTAATGGTAGGAAATTTAACTTTCTGGTTGGTTTTGAGTATTTGGAAACACATAGTGGACCGAATTCTCTTGGCGGTCCATAAGCTTTTGGTCACAAACCAGAAAAGAACAGACACCCACCTGGATCTGATAAATGCAGAAGTATTAACTCTTGACAGTGGTAGAGAGACTAAATGGCTAGCTTACTAAAGGAGAATTTGGATCAAATGTACTGAAAGCAGGATTTCTCTTTGTACTTGGATACATGTCAGGGAAATAAGTAGGAGGATAAGCAAAGAACTGCAGGGTAGGAGCCAAGGAAGAGAAGCTGAAGTTAAAGGCATGTCAAGTTCGATTCCTACCAAGGTTCTACATTGGTCATGGTTTTCTAAATTGACAGGGACTGTGGCTTGGTAGATGGAAAGTTTTTGCATTTGTTTAGAGTTCTCAGACTTCACAGTTCTCAGAACAATTTCTCTGATAAAGTTACAGCAGAGAGCAACACAGTTCAGTGAGCTACAAATCACACAAGACTCAGTCATGGACTTTTTCAAACAGTAAGTTATATATATAAAGCAGAAATGGACAGCCTTTTTTCTCTTGAGAGCCCTGTTGACTCAGGAGTAATGTATCAGGAGTTGCATTCTGCTTATGGGCAGAATCTGAGCTGTCACACTCTTTCTCTATCAATTTTATTGCCATCCCACACTTGCTTCATCCACTTAAATCTATCACGTTGCAGCTATCCATTCCTTCTCCTTCACTTATCCACACAAGTGCATGTGATCACACAAGAAGTACCTTCCTCCTCTTCAACAGAGATGCTATTCTTACTACAGTATATGGAAATAATTAAGCTGATATACTGAAGTATCTATCCGGAGGTTTAGGGATGTATCCTCTAACCCATTCCTATACATGTACATATGCTATTCATTCAGTGCTCTTGGGACTCCAATCTTTCTCTGCTAAACTTGTAATGCCAGCTTTACTTGAAACTGCTTATTAAACCAAGAGATCACTCTTCTCTAACCATCCACTGGAAATACTTTTCTGCTTCTCAGCCTTCTTACCTCTTGGGAGTTTTGCCTAATGTCTTTTTGGGTAACCCACCTTCTTTGTAAACAGTTACTGTATGTAGTTTCTAACTTAAATTAAATCACCCTCATTACTTTCTCATGTACAAAAGGCTCATTCCAGTGTGCTTCCCCTCTCAGTCTCTGTTTGCTCAGTATCTGTTTTTCCAGCTCGTTCGCTGGGGACTGTTTCCCCCTCAGGCCTTCTATCTTCAGCCTGATCTTTAGATGGCCAATATGTGAGTTCTTTGTGTACCTGTGTCCTACCCTTCTCATAATGATGTCCAGATTCCCCTTGTCTTGCTAGTTGATTATTTAGGTAATAGTTTCTTTAAATAACCACTGGAATATTCTTTATAACCTTCACTACTCTTCTCTTTTCAACTTTTGTTGTCACCCTCCTTTAGTTGCCCCATATGTGTGTATTTGCTCCTTGGAACTCCATCCACATAGCCAGCCCTGATGTATTGAGCTCTACACTGTTAATCTTGGGATATTTTAGTACGGTTTTATTAAATAATAGTATCCAAATGTGTTATTTATCTCCAGGCTTTGAATTCATTTGGCACCACTCTTCACTCTCTGCCTCTTTTCTCCTCTTTCAAATTCCCAACTCTTTTATTAAGAATCACCCTCTACCTCTTGGGTAACCCCAGCATTCTTGGATTGCAGCTCCCAAAACCCCTGGCTAGAACAGCTGGTGGTGAAGGGTTCTGGGAATTGCAGTCCAAGAACACCTGCGTTACCCAAGGTTGGGAACCAGTGCTTTACCTCAGTAGTCCACAGTCTTGGGCCTCCAGATGTTCTTGGACTTCAACTCACAGAAATACTGTCCAGCAGAGGTGGTGGTGAAGGCTTGATCTCTTAAACCCACAGATGCTCCCAAACCTTAACCAACCCTAACCACTCCCCTAGTTTCTCCTGGCTAATCAGAACCATTCATACCATCATTCCATGCTCCTCACTCTCCTCATCCCATCACATACTGTACCAAACCAATTTATTTCAGAACAATATATTTCAAAACCTTTATCATATAAGCAATATGTTTAAACTTAATTGGGCATCACAACAGATGAATATAGTCTGCTTCTTTTCCTGTCACATATACCACTTTGCCTACTCTCTCTGTAAACCCAGAATTTATAATTATGCAATGAAGAAACTGCAGAGGTAGAGGTTATGATTGGGCTCCAGCACTGTGCTGAGCTATTTGAAGACATTTACTGCTCACCTCACTGCCCCAAGATCATTTATCCTGTCTCAAAGTTGACAGAGACTATAGTTTTCAAGGGCTGCCATTTCTTCTCCCAGTCCTTTGTACATCTGATGCAGGCCCTCTTTTATATGCGGTGCAAACCTTGGAAAACTTTTTTTAAATTATAGCTCCCCAGCTCACATGGTGACTTTCTGCACTTTTTAGAGGTTCTAGAAATTGTGTTTTTAAAAAGTCACTTTCCCAAGCTGCAATCCTGTATGTAGTGACCAAGGGACAAGGAAACACCATTTGCTCTAATTCCTTAAGGAGTTGAAGTAATGATCTGATAAATCAAGTAAGCTTTGCTTGTCTTGTTCTCTTCCAAAATGTTTTACTGCCTATTGTTCATGATGTGTAGCTGTCTTATCCAGGCAACTCAGGTAGTTCTGTAGCAACATGCCATTTAAAATTACATAATTTTTAGAGGGTCTTTTCCAAAATGAGCAGAAGAGCAGCTGCTCAGATGGCTCATGGCAAAGCAACACACTTTTTCTGTGTTTCTTTGATCACTAGAGCTTTTCCCTGGCCTGGAGCTGATAGAGCCCATTTGGCAGAGGGAGTCTGAGGAGGGTAAGTCAAAAGGGATGACGGTGCATGAGTAAATTGGACAAGTATTGAGCTACCCAGTCTGTTCTCACCATGTATCATCTCACTATTTGTGACCTTTTCTGCCATCTTTGGACCCGAGGATTGCTTTCCTAACGAGCAGTCAAGTAAATTATAGAAATCAGACAGTCTCACATGCTGTAGAAATAGTGTGACTGAGAAGCAGGCTCTTTATTTTCTTTATGAAGAATGTCACATTCTTTATAAAGAAGAAGGTTCTGTGGCAGCTTCAGTAGGGATGGGCTGACCCTGTTTTTGGCTCTTTGAATCATGGAAAGGATGTGTTAAACTAAAGCTTGGAAATGTTCCTTTTTTCGACTATGTACTTCCCAGAATACCCAAGTGAGTATGACAGTTTTCCAGTCTCTGGCTAAGACTGACCCTTTGTCAGCATATGGGACCAGGGCATCAGAACTGTGTCTTTTCTTATGGAATAGATGGGTATTCAGGGATATCTCTTCCTGTTTGAAGCTTTGGATTGAAGAGATCCCAAGAATATTTGTGTTGGATCATGTCACTGATCCATCGATCTTAGCTGACTATTGCCATATTAAATGTCTTCAGGCAGAGTCCAAAGGTGAGACATGCTGGGGACATCCATTGCACCTTATTTATTAATCTCCACCAATTGCTACTGAGTATATAATACAGTATTTAGAATTAATATAGCAGTTTAAACCCTGGTTCACATGCATGAGTTCCATAAATCTTTTAACAGTCATGTATAGTTGGATTACATCCAGGATGCAAATGTGGTGCTGAGAGGCTTGCCTGTAGGTCACATGATAAGTTTATTGTGTGAGGTGAGAGATTCTTTCAAGTGGGATCTTTTCACTCACATCTTACAGTTAGCCACTGCACTGCAACCATTCTGACATACTTGATTAACACACACTTTCCAGAATTGTTTCTTTTTTTTTCTGCAATGGCTAACAGTTTGTGCTAGTTACCATGCTAACATTTATTGTGGCAGCGACTCCCATGTGTTGGTTGCACTGTGTGTCAAAAGAAGTAATCTTATTTGCACTTTGTTATTAACTAATCCATGCTCTGTTTTTACATCCTTCTGTATGAATTGAGAAGCTTGCCATTTGCATCTGCAAGTGAGAGACTGACATTTTATCACTTTTGTTTCCTAGACTTGCTACTGGACTGGAAGCAGAATGCTGATGAAATTATTGTAAGGCTGAGCTTGGGCAGTAAGGTCCTGAAAGCCGAAGAAGTAAATACGTCTTTCACAGACACCAGTTGTGTTGTCAAATTACCTGGTATGTGATGCAACTCCCCCCCCCCCGGCTCTCAGCATTTCAAATTAGGGGAATGAGCTTCTCCATATTTTACAGAAGCTTCCTTTGTTCAGTTTCTGGGGATGAGGAATAGAAATCAACCTTTCTAAAATAAAACTCAAAGCAGAATGGAAGAGAATGGAGAGAATCAGGTCAGAATTGAAGCAACAAAAACTAGTAAAGTTGAACATGGAGCCTTGTCAGGAGAAAGGAGGACAATTACTTACCTTTCTGTGGAAAGAAAGCATGAATAGTAGACATTTTGTATTCTCTGGGTGGTTTATAATTTAATAATGCTGGTAACATGTTGCCCCCAGCAAGCTGGGTACTCATTTTCCAATCTCAGAAGGATGGAAGGTTGAGTGAACCTCAAGCCGGCTATCTGGGATTGAACACAGGTCATGAGCAGAGTTTTGGCAGCAGTACTTCAGTTTAACCACTGCACCATGAGACTTCTCATGAAACTCCACACTTCAGAGGACACCTTCCCCCAAAAGTTACTTGCAAATTGTAAATACCATTTGTTGAAGAACTGGAGGTGTGGTCTTGGACTTGATTTCTTCTGATAGATTTCCAGTAGGCAGCTGAGTGGCCGCAATGGAAATGAAGATAAAGGTTCCCCTTGACAATTTTTGTCCAGTCGTGTTCGACTCTAGGGGGCAGTGCTCATCCCCGTTTTCAAGCCATAGAGCCAGCGTTTGTCCGAAGACAATCTTCCGTGGTCACATGGCCAGTGTGACTTAGACATGGAATGCTGTTACCTTCCCACCAAGGTGGTCCCTATTGATCTACTTGCATTTGCATGCTTTCGAACCGCTAGGTTGGTGGGAGCTGGGACAAGCAACGGGAGCTCACTCCGTCGCGTGGATTCGATCTTACGACTGCTTGGTCTTCTGACCCTGCAGCACAGGCTTCTGCGGTTTAGCTCGCAGCGCCACCACGTCCCTGGACTAAAGAGGATTTGGTTTGAATCAACAGAACTCATATTATGTATGAGACATAATGTGTCACTGAACCAAATCCATGTATGGATTTATTCTTAATACAAATATTTCAGCATTAATGTTTGTCACCTGTCGTGACATGAGAAGAGGACTGTCCTAGTTATGTCAGTAGAAGTACTGGCGCCGACGCTGATCACATTTCGGTGCCAGCTCAAAAACTTCCTGTTCCAGAAGGCTTTTAACTGAAATAATATCAGCTCTGGGTCTGATGGCAACTTTTAGAATATATATTTTTATTTGCATTTTAATTATTTTGCCCTTTTATTTTGCCTTTTTATTGTATTTTAAATGCTGCAAGCCGCCCAGAGAACTTCGGGTGGAGTGGGCAGCATATAAATTCAATAAATAAATAAATAAATAAATAAATAAATAAATATAAGTTAAATAAATAAATAAATCAAATAGAAGTAGGTTTTTGGTTGAGCTGTGGAACAGTAAGAGCATTGCAGACATGTAAAGTTGTTTTCCTGCATTGTATCAGGCCATATAGCCCTGCATTATCTATAATAATTTTCAGTGGCCTTTCCAAGCTGTTAGGCCAGTTTTTTTACCAGTCCAGATCCATTCATTCAAGATTCTACGTATTGCATGGTGCCTTTTGTAGCTGTGCATATGCACCACTATGTTTTGCCCTTCAGTTTACTGTGCGAGGGAGGAAAAGCCACAGTGGTGTATCCCTGAGAGTTTTCTATTGCCTCTCTCCCTCTGCAGATGGCCGCCAGTGGAACTGCCAGTTCTATGAGGAAGTTGAGAGCTCTTGCACCAAAGTACAGTACAAAAAGGGAAACATCTTACAACTGGTGCTGCAGAAGAAGATCCCTTTGCACAACTGGGCTTCCCTCTTAGTAAGATTCAGCCTTCTCTTCACTCTGTCTGTCTCATGTCTTTATGAGCGTCCTTTTATTCCTTTGTTTGGTCTTTCACAAGATCCTGATTCCTGGTAAGAATAGAAGGTGGGCTATCTTCTCTCATTATTACTGGCCCTTCCATTTTCAAGTACCGTGGTGCCTCGCTTGACGAGGATAATCCGTTCCAGCAAAATCACTGTAGAATGAAATCCTCGTCAAGCGAAATGAAAAAGCCCATTGAAATGCATTGAAAACGGGTTCAGTGAGTTCCAGTGGGCGAAATACCTCAGCGTCCAGCGAAGATCCTCCATAGGGCGGCCATTTTCTAGTGCCTGTAATGCGAGGAATCCGTCCTAAAACACAGCAGGGAGCCATTTTGCACAACAAGCGTCCATTTTGAAGACCTGATGATCAGCTGTAAAGATAGTCATTAAGCGAAAAATCGGTTCCCGAAGCAGGGAACTGATCGTCGTAAAGCGGTTTTTCCCTATTAAAACATCGTTTTGCGATCGCAAAAGCGATTGCAAAAACTTCATTGTAAAGCAATTTCCTCGTCTAATGAGGTAATCGTCAAGCAGGGCACCACTGTATGTCAGTGATTTATTGAAAGAAAGTTTTATCCATTGCAGCCCAGAGCAAACAGTTTTACCTCTTCACCCAGTTTTGGTATACATTTATTTCTTGTAGGCAATTACAGTAAATTTGTTAAGCTCAGTTATCCAAAGAAACTTGTTTCTTTTTGTAACTTACTATAATTATTTTGAATTTGGTTTATTGCTGTTCTTCCAGACGCGCTCCAAGGATGGCTCAAGGGAGCAGACCAAGAAGGCTGTGTGTAAGGAGAATGGCAAAGATAAACCATCTTCTGTGGAGGACATAACTGAGACTCTCCAGCCGTGTAGTACTGTGGAGCCATCCAAGGGCAAACGAGAACCCTCAAACCCAAAGCGAGCTCCTGGGAGGAATGAAACCACAGGAGGGAAGAACCCAGCTAGTCCTGGTCTGCCAGCTGGTCCCAGCGCAAAAAGGGCAGTGTGTGTCAAGGCCAGCCTCTTGAAAGAAGAAGGGAACCGCAGCCCCGTGCTCTGTAGGGAACTTGATAGCCAGAGGACTGGCCTAGGAGCCCAGGGAGGTGTCACATTGGGGCTGAAGGTGAGGAGAAATAGAGGAAGTGTGTGTATGGGGGGGGGGTGTTTTTTGATCCAAGGTTTGAGTCTTATGGTTTGCTCTTTACCTAAAGTACAGTAGGCCATGTCATTATTGTGTCACATGACTTAGGATCAAAGGAAGAACTCGGGGTTCATGGTCTACTCTCAGAAAAGAAGGGCTGGGTGTTTGTAAAGAACAGAGACTTATGCCTACAAGAGGAAAAAAACTGAAAGTAGAAAATTGAATAGTTGAATTTGTGTGTCAAATTAACCTCACAAATCCAGTGTTTCTCATTCAGAACATTGGCATGTCAATACATCCATCCTAATGTCCACATCAGGTAAATGCTGCAGCATTCACTATCCATCTAATTCTCTTTATAGCAGTCGTCCCCAACCTTTTTGCCTCAACAGACCAGTTTAGCATGGAGGTGTGCGTGCATGGGAGGGCTATGCATGCATCTGCGGGGTTGTGGGGGGAGATTTGTCTCCACAGACTGAGATCAGTCCGCAGACCGGGGGTTGGGGACTCCTGCTTTATAGCACATCATTAATGGTTTGGAAGAGCTGAAATGAAACAAGGTTTAGTATTGTTAACCTCTACAGATAAGGGTTGAGTGTAGTGTAGTGGCTAGAATGATGGACTAAGACTCAGGAGACCTGGGTTCAAATCCTCACTTGGCCATGGAAACTCACTGTAGTGTGTGTGGCATTGGTAAAACCATTTTTAAAATCTCATGCACCTTGAGATTTGTATTGGTAGAAGTTGGGCGCAACTTGACAATACATAACAATACATAACAAAACACATCTACAAGCAGTAGATCTGCTGTGCTGTCTTCTATAATTCTTACTAGTCCAGTCTACCTGGTCTATATTTAGAGGAAGGAAATCTTACTGTAACTGTGTGAACCACTGGATAACTCAGTGGCTTAGGTTTCTGGCTGCAGAGCCAGAAGCTGGGAATTCAGCTCCCCCCACTGTGCCTCATTGAGAGGGACTGGACTCAGTGATCCATAGGGTCTCTTCCAGCTCTGCAGTTCAGAGGTCGTGGTTGTAGTGGTGGTTATTCAAAAACACCAGGCACGGTCAATCAAAATTATGAAAACATTGACTAGTGTTATATAACAGATACAAGTTTTAACAAAAAAAACTAAGTATCTGTTAAATATCAGCACAGTATGTATGCTGTTCCTAATATTGCCGTTTTTTTTTTTTTTTTTTTTTTTTTTTTTTTTTTTTTTTTTTGCTTGCAACTTGGTGTTATTTCTGAGATCTGCAACTGCTTGGTTTGCTGCCACTGCAGCAGCAGCAGCAGCACTAGCACTGAAAGGCAGCACCGGTGTAGGATCTTTTCATAAACAGCAGTGATATTCAAACTGACTCTTTAATTGGTGTTAGGCAAACAGTGACAGTGTTAAACTATTTCTGAATGTTTTATAGCTTGAAATCCCTATGAAGAACAAGTTCAAAAAGCAACAACAGATAGTGCTGCAAAATGGGACTTGACACTAGAAAGATCCTCCGTCACCTGCTGGGAAAGAGCAAAGAACAAGCATGGATAGCACTGTCATTAAATGAAGTGGCTTGATTAAAACTGAAAGGACATTTGATTGTCAGTGTGCACAGAGCAAAAGGGAAATCTGATGCTGCTCTGCATGTGTAATTGGAACACATAATTTGACAAGTATGACTGGAGCTGGTCTTGAAACCAGTAACCAGTAATGGAGTTTTCAAATATTGCAGTGCTTGGTGTGAGCAAGCTGAAGTGGACCAGAATAGAACAGTTCCAGGCAGGCAGACTCATAAAGAATTGTGTCACTTTAATAATGACACTGTAACACAAGCAGTAAAGGGCTATAATGTAACTCTGCCTATGTTGTTGACAAATAAATTGAAAGTTTTTACTGTATGTAGGTGTCCAGGAGGAAATTGATCATAATCACGGGTGATTGGAATAGAAAAGTACAAAATAAAGTAGATCCGAACATTTTTGGAGCCTTTGGCGTAAGGGTCAGAAATGAAACAACACAGCTTTTTCTTCGTGGTAATTAGAGCTACTGTAAAATCACCCACAGCTAGTTTTATGCCCTATTAATATTGTTTAGTTTTGAGAACATGAATTTTATTTGTTTCTTGCACGTTTAATAGCTCTCCCACCTGAAATATTCTGTTGTCTTCTTGCCGGAAGGAATACAAAGGAAGTAGCTGAGACGTGACTTTATCTGTAGGAACTTCATGGGAAGCTGGCTTGGGCCCCACTGCCTCATTTTTTTCTAGTTACTGTGAGGAATTTTGATTTAGTCCAAAGCATTGTTATCTTTCTGGAACAGAGGAACTCTAGTAGAACAGTGGTTAAGAGAGTTATACCAGATTCTCCTCTGACAGTGGTTTCTTATCTTTAATGGTACTGTGAAACAGAATATGTCTAAATATCTTAGTTTTATCATTGCCGCTGCCCTTGAGCTTCCATTGCTAAATGGGGATTTGTATCCAGGTGTCCTGAAACTGAATACAGTAGTCTGTTTACTGTATCCTAGTGGTTCCCAATCTTGGTTAACTCAGGTGTCCTGGACTGCACCTCCCTGAAATCCTGGCAAGCACAGCTGGTAGTGAAGGCTTCTGGGCACTGCAGTCCAAGAACACCTGGGTTATCCAAGGTTGGGAACTACTGTTCTACCCATTGCACCATACTGTCTCTCACTACTGTTTTATCACAGCTTTTTTTTAAGTGACCATAGATTAGGAGTTTTCGTATTGAAGGCTCACGATGGCAGAGTGAAACATTTTGCAGTGGCTGTCTCAGTGTCTGATTATGCCTTTTGTTCTTCTCTCTGGATTGCTAGGCTGATAGACTGCAGAGGGAGTCAATGCCAATGGGAATGCCGCTGCCTGCCGCCCCTGCAGATCCATTGCCTCCTGAGTCTGGGCCCTGCCCAGAGAAGAGGATATCACAGGCCGCCGGTTCCTCTGAGGATGCACAGGGACCAGAAGCGGTATCTACCTTCTGCAAAAGTCTTTCTTCTTCCTTGCCTTCTGATGACGCTCAGAAGACAGACTGGTCCAGGGAGGAGGAGGCTCTTGAGGCTGTTGCTAATGGTGAGGAAGGTTGTGGAGCTCTCCCATTTTTAGGTGGGGGAATAAAACTCAGATCCACAGAACTCTACTACTGGACGCCAAGGTTCATAGAGACCAGGTCCTTGTTTGACTCTCTGTTTAATAATCAGTGTAGATTGGCCTAGGAAATACGATTTTTTTTTTTAAGATAGTTTCCTGTATTCCAAAGCATATACTTATACTTGACAATATTTGAGCAACAGGAGAGATTGTATATGGTGGAAAAATGACAGTTGCTTACTGTTTGGAAGAAACAATACTGACCTAAATGGCATGTGTGTAACGTTTATATCCATATTATACTGGGGACGGAGAGTAGCAGAGGCATAGTTTCTAGCATTGAGAGGGTCAGATCAGTGTTCTGGATAGTTCTTTGGATCTGTGCACCGTTAGCGAAAGTATATCTTATGTGGGTCTGTTTAATTTGCATAACGTGTACAGTTTTTAGAGTTAAGCTTTTGCTACAGAATTGTAGTACTTAAGAGCTCCCTCCTTAGTGCTGTGTTCCATCCTCTTTGTTAAATGGCCCTTAGAGAGAATCTCTTGAAAATGGGTCAGTGGAGATTCTGGTTCTTTGCCACGTTTCCTGCCTTGGCCAATGTTGTCGGGAGTACTTCAGAGCCCCTATGGAGGGTGTCCCTCTGCTCTTATTATTGTTCTTTGCTTTTTCCCTTGTAGAACCAGAGCCCATTGTGAATCTCACATTTGTGAAGAATGATTCCTATGAGAAAGGGAACGATTCTATGGTGGTGCATGTTTATGTGAAGGAAATTCAGAAGGAGATGTCCAAGGTGCTTTTTCGGGAGCAAGACTTCACCCTAATGTTCCAGACAAGGTATGATGACTTCAAATGGGGTAAGCTAGCTCTTCTTCTTCTAGAACTAGAGTGTTCCAATCATCAAAACCTGTGAGGACTGGATGTTAGCTGGATTGACTCAGGCAAAGGTTGGAGTGCATTGAATTATGTATATTCTCCAGCTTGTGTTGGAAGCCTTACTTTTCTTTTCTTTGCAGTGATGCCAATTTTCTGCGAGTGCATCCCAGCTGTGGCCCTCATACAGTATTCAGGTGGCAAGTAAAACTCAGGTATCGAATTTTCTTGAGTTCTTCTGATATTGCCAGTTACTACAATGACTGCATTATGTTCTTAGAAACCATTAACAGGCACGAGGTCTAGTTGTGGCTTCATAACAAACCCATCATCTTTCTGATCACCATCTCTTTTCTGTGGCATGAACACCAGCCTTGGCTATACTACATGTTACTGGTCAGCAAAGCTATGGACTTGTCCCAGTTGGATTTTATAATTGTTAGTTTTGCTTTGGTCTCATCATCTCCTCCCCAACTCTGCAGTTCTTCTCTGCTATTTGAGTGCAGCAGTGTTCATGATCGAAGCTCGTCAGAAATGAAATGCTGAGAGCAGCAGGGTGATCACTAGCCTGGGACCTCTGCTGTTAGGAGGTTCTTTTTCTTTCCCCATAAAATGGAATGAATGAATTGAACATTCCAGAATCAATCACTTCCATAATGTGCAGAAGTCCTTTGCTTTGTTGGATTGTAAACCTGATGTTCTCTCATCTCCTTGTTCCATCCTATTGGTTTGTCATGTAGGAACCTCATAGAGCCAGACCAGTGCACGTACAACTTCACTCCTGCCCGCATTGACATCTGCTTGAAGAAACGGCAGAGCCAGCGCTGGGGGGGCCTGGAGGCTCCAGCAGCACGAGGTCTGCGCCTTGACTTTTCAGAGTTCACTCTATTGTTGGGGTTTCTTGGGCTTGGCAATGTGAGGGGATTGTGGGATTCCAGGGAGGCTGATGATTCTGAAATCACCACTTAATCAGGGAAAGGAATAGCCTGCTCTCCTTGAATCACTTCATTGCTTTTAGGTGGGGGTCAAGGAGAGGGCGGTCATTCTTCTGAAGTTGAGTACCAGTCCAGTTAGTTCAATTTGTTAGCCTGGTTTTCGACGTATTTCTGTCTAATATCAGTTAAGAAAGGAATTGGAATGGTGCTCCTTACATATCAGCAGTACAATAGCATAGAATCATAGAAAATTGAAGTTGGAAGGGGCCTACAGGGCCATCAAGTCCAGCCCCTGCTCAGTGCAGGAATACAATCAAAGCATATCTTCCAGGTGATTATCCCAAGTTTTTTCTTGAATGCCTCCAGTGTTGGAGCACTCACCAACTCCCGAGGTAAATGGTTCCATTGTCGCACTATTAGGAAGTTTTTCCTGATATTCAACCGATATCTGGCTTCCTTTAACTTGAGCCCCATTGTTGCCTGTCCTGCACTCTGGGATGAACTGCTTGTCCGTGGTGCTGCTAACCGCAAGCCCCCTTTTCCCCCTTTTTAAGGTGCAGTGGGTGGTGCAAAGGTTGCCATGCCAACAGGTCCTACCCCCCTGGATAAAAGCCAGCAAGGAAGTAACCAGCACCCTCTGTCTACCAAAGAGGAACCACGAGGAGGTGAGAAGGAGAAGCCACGAACGGAGGACGGTGGCCTCGATGGTGTAGCTGCGCGGACCATGCCAGAGCATGTGCCCGTGAAGCAGGAACCCCTTGTGCCCTCGGTGAGAACTCACACCTTCTGCTTGAGTTTCCATTTCCAAATCTGCTGGGTCCTTAATGCAGCCAGCAAGCTGACTCTTGGGGAAGGGTGGGGGTGCAAGCAAGTCAAAGCTGCTTGGATTTATATGGGTTGGCGTCTTGCACAAATGGGTTAAAATGGCTAATCTGAGCTATATGTAATCTCCAGAATATAACATGGCCTGCAGGTTTGGAAGTGTTTCTGTCTGGTAGATTCTCCCCCAAGTTTCTGAACCTGGTGCCTTTAGAAAGACTTGGGTGTGATGCCGCCATGCAGTCGTAGAGCTTTTCCTTCCATGGCCCAGAGGAAAGGAAACTGGTTAGGAAATGACATTGCTTTCAACTCCTGTTTCCTGGGTAGAGAAGGCTTCAGGTTTTGTCAGTGTGCTCAGAAGAAAGGCAATAGAAAGCTCATATTTCTTCCTTTAAAGTCTTGTCTAAACTGGGGGCAGTAAAGGAGCCAAGAAAAGTGCAGGGTAATTGCTGGGTTGGCAGTGTTAGAGTGGTCTGGCCACAGAAAGAGTTTCTGCAGCCAGGGTTGTTGATGGCCTGACTGGGCTGTGTGTTCTCTCTTTCACTTTGCATGTAACTGCACCGACCCATAGTCTGTTTGGAGAGGGTTTTTTGGTGGAGAGGGGAAGCTTTCCTTGAAATCTATGCATTCTTTTAGCAGCTCCCTCTTTGTTTCCCTTTACATTGTGCAGAGATCAGCACTGAGAAACTTTGCTGTTAACATACAGAGTGTATAAGATTCCAAATCTTGCAAGGAAAAGTCTTTAGGCAGGCTTTTAAGCAGTAAGTTGTCTTAGGAATTCTATGACATTTCACACTTTCTCTGCAACTTATACTTGAACCCACAGGCACGTTTAAACATGTTTATGAGTAATCTGGGCTTTCTCACCAAATTACTCATAAACATTTCAAAATCCACTTATAGGTTCAAATATGGGCTGCAGAAAAAAGATGGCATGCCATAGAAATCTTACCCTCAGTTACACCATGTATTTAAATCTTTTGTTTTATCTGCTGTGAGCCATCTTGGGTTCCCTATGGAATAAAATAGAGAGACCCTGAATTGATGCAGAACATTAGCCCAAGAACTGCTCGATTGGGTCCATCCAGCCTAGCCTTCCTCAACTCTCTGCCCTTCAGTTAGATTTGGTCATACGTATCTCCCTTCATCCTAAGCTGAGGGTTCTGCCAGTTGAGGATGATATTTGCTGTCCCAACACATTGGAGTTCGAGTGCAAAGGCTGGATTCTGTTAGTGGCCAGTAAAATATTCCCAGTAAGGCTTCTGAGGAGTGGCAAAATGGCATGATCCGTCCCTAGCTTCATGCAATTGGAGTCATGTAATTGAGCAGGCCCCATCCTCCACTGGATGGGTGGGTTTTTTTGCTGTTTGTGTCACTGACCTACACCTAAAAGAGGTGTGATGACAATAGTGTGCTCTGTGTGTGTGTGTGTGTGTGTGTGTGTGTGTGTGTGTGTGTGTGAGAGAGAGAGAGAGAGAGAGAGAGAGAGAGGCTTGCCAACAATCGAAGCTTGCATGTTAACCTTTAGAAACCTGTTCCTTTCCAGCCCAAGCCCACATGCATGGTCCCACCAATGACTCACAGCCCTGTCAACAGTGAAAGTGTGGAAGAGGAAGAAGAGGAGGAGGACAAGAAGGTGTGCCTTCCAGGGTTCACAGGGCTAGTAAACCTGGGCAACACTTGCTTCATGAACAGCGTTATCCAGTCTCTCTCCAATACCAGGGAGTTGCGGGACTACTTTCATGGTAATCTGCCCCTTGGGCTGGAGAGGGGGAGGTACCTTTGTGTGTGCTCTGCTCATCCCCCTTTTGGTTTTTGGGTCACTGACCAGAAGATGTTGCTGCAGGCCTCATCTTTCTCTCCCCCCCCTTTCCATGTCTCCTAGATCGGTCTTTTGAGTCTGAAATAAACTACAACAACCCGCTGGGAACTGGGGGGCGCCTGGCTATTGGTTTTGCTGTGCTGTTGAGGGCCCTTTGGAAAGGCACCCACCATGCCTTTCAGCCTTCCAAGCTGAAGGTAAGAGATCCGGCAGAAAGAAGCCTATGCAGGGTTGGGAGAGTTGGTTTTTAAAAAAAAATAGTGTGAGGCCTTCCTCATGACAGAAACACTGCTTTGGTGGACAAACACTAGCTTCTAATGCTGTGCTGTCATCCAGGGTGAAGACCCTGTTGGTTATGGCTAGTGCAGAAGACCCTGGGTTCATATGATTGCCTAGATCAGCCAAGAAAGAGCATTCAGGATGAGACTCGGCAGGTTGGAGCAGGCCCAGTGTTCATAATATTAGAGCATGAGAATGAGCATTACTGTGGCCCAGGGAGAACAGATTAGACTTCATCCCAAATGTTCTTGGAAGAGCATCACTTTCCTGTCTCCAGTGTGTATGAATGGCGGCCATGTACTCCTTGCCAAGTTCTCCTTTGTGGGGGCAGGGGGCTGTTGACAATAAGATCAGAACTCAGCTGCTTCCTCTCACATTGGGTGGTTTGCTACTCACTGACAAGGATCCCTTGTACAGAGCACCTGAGGGATAGCTATCCTCAGGATCCACATAGCCCATGGATCTGGCATCTGCCTATTGTAATGATTAGCCTTTTGTTAGAAATAAATTAGAAAACAGCTGCAGTCAGTCTCTGTGGCTTCTTGGTCTTGGCAGGGCACACTCCCGACGCCAGTCACCCCTCCTACAGCTTTAAAAGTTCCTTCGGATGCATTTACTTCTCTCTTGATTTTTCCCCTCTTGACTCTTCTGGGGATGGAAGGGGTGAGGGGAAATAACTGGCTGCACATGTCATCCAACCTCTTTCTGTAGGCAATTGTGGCCAGCAAAGCTAGCCAGTTTACGGGCTATGCTCAACACGATGCCCAGGAATTCATGGCTTTTTTGCTGGATGGGCTACACGAGGACCTGAACCGCATCCATAATAAGCCCTACACAGAAACAGTGGACTCAGATGGCCGGCCGGATGAGGTGACTCTTATTACAGAAAGGGCATTATAGGAGTGGGGCGGGAAAGGGGGCTAGCCTGGCAAGAGAATATATTGATTATATGTTTATCTGTGGAACTTACATGCCAGCTAATATAATTTCTAAGCAGCTGCTCAGCTTTTGTTCTTTCGCTCCTGCTAGGTTGTGGCAGAAGAGGCTTGGCATCGGCACAAAATGAGGAATGATTCCTTCATTGTGGACCTCTTCCAGGGCCAGTACAAATCTAAGCTAGTGTGCCCTGTGTGCTCAAAGGTAGAGTATTTACCTTCAAGTTTTGTGTTTTCTTTCTATCTGTGAGAATCCTACAGGGTCAGATGTCTGTATTCACAAATACATTTTCCCTGCTGGTTGTGAGATGAGTGGTGGATGGGGGTTGGGGGTGGGAATAGCTTTAGCCCTTCAATGTGATGCCAAGGCTCAGTTCATGGTCATTCTGCATTTCCTTAGCTTGTATGCCTCCATTCCACTATCTCTGTGGCCGTCAAGAGCTGTGGTCCTGCTTTCCTACTGACATGTTTTCTGAGCTGCCTCATTACTCAGGCCAGGGCCTTCTAAGCCCAGGGTACCCCTCTCTACTTCCTCCGTGATTGACTCATGTGCCCAGCACAGTATATGAATTCCTCTGAGTAATGACTGATGGCTGTCTCCCTTACTTGCAGGTGTCTATCACGTTTGATCCCTTCCTCTATTTGCCAGTCCCCCTTCCCCAGAAGCAGAAGGTGCTGACAGTTTATTACTTTGCAAAAGAACCCCATAAGAAACCTATCAAGGTAAGAGTCCAACTTGCAAAGGTACATGTCGTGAATCATTTTACGATATAAATAATCCTAGATTGTAGCTAGCATGTCTGTTGCAGGCTCTAACACTTTCAAGACTAAAAGGTTTTGTTTGGCATAAGTTTTGTTCAACCACAGACCCTATTTAGACGTATCTGATGTAATGGTCTGTAGTCCACTAAAGCCTGCACCACATAACAGATGCTTTAAGATTCTTAGTTATTAGTTCTAGGTGGGTGTCCGTGTCAGGAGAAGCCTTATTTGTACTTCCGAGGACTGTTTCAATAGAGTGTAATAGCAGTGCGAAACTGTCTCTGAGGGCCAAACTAGATGTGACAATGCCAGTTCCAGGTGTTTCAACCAAGGTGTACCTCAGTCACATAGAAAGCAGGGCTAGGAAGCAAAAACAGCCACTTGTTAGAAGAGCTGTATCCTCCTTCTTGCTGCTTATTTCCTCCTTGTTAGATACCTGCACTGAGTTGGTTGGCCTCAGCTGAACTACTGGCAGTGAGACTGATATATAGATAATAGTATCTTGGAGTTTAGACCAGTGGTTCGTAACCTTTGTTACTTGGATGCTTTTGAACTTCAACTCCCAGAAACCCCAGTCAGGACAGCTGGTGGTGAAGGCTTCTGGGAGTTGCAGTCCAAAACTCCTGAGTAACCCAAGGTTAAGAACCAGTGGTTTAGATTTTAAGCTTGTGTCCAACTTCATATCAGTCTATTCCCTGTTTTCTCCATAATAGTGACATGTCCAGGTTTAAACTTAGAGCTGTCACTCTTTTGTTAATAACATGTATCGTAGTTACCAACAAGCCTGAAAAATGCTGAGAAAGACTTCTTCTCTACAGTGCCAATTCTGATACTGCCCCCTGCAAATATTTACAAAAAGGAAAAAAAGCAAACTATTTAGACTTGATAGAATGGCACAGAACTGGAAACAGCCTGTTGAAATGCTTTAAAATGTTCTTTAAAAGCAACTAGAAAGGTTACTTTGCACACCTAAAAATTATTTTTGCAATTTCATTACAATATATTTACTGTAACTTTGTCATTACTCCTTGTATAACTACTAGTTAGTCAGAAAACAACTGCTTGTAGGTTAACTGCATTGCTTCTAATTTGTTTCTTCCAAGCTCTACTTTTGAGAGTACAGTAGTGCCCCGCTTGACGATGATAATCCGTTCCGTTAAAATCGCTGTTAAGCCATATCATCGTCAAGTGAAATAAAAAATCCCATTGAAATGCATTGAAAACCGGTTCAATGCATTCCAATGGGCGAAATACCTCATTGTCTAGCGAAGATCCTCCATAGGGGAAGCTATTTTTGGTCGCTGTCTTCCCGAAATAAGTCCGGAAAACAGCGGGCCGCCATTTTGAAAACTGTTTTTGATCCTCGTAATACGAATCCAAAGCAGGGAACCAATCGCCGTGAAGCAGATTTTCTCCATTCAATCATTTTGAATGCGATCGCAAAAAACTCATTGTGAAGCGATTTTGTCATGAAGCGGGGTAATCGTCAACTGTAGTATGTAAAGAATCGGGATTTTCAGGATGGGGGGGAAAGCATGTTTGATCTTGGCAGCTAATGGCTACACCACCTGAAATGTACTCTCACCCCAATATTGCTCTTTTCCAACAGTTCTTGGTGAGCATCAGCAAGGAGAACTCCACTGCCATGGAGGTGCTTGACTCAGTGTCCCATAGCGTGCGAGTGAATCCTGAGAACCTGCGCCTGGCCGAGGTGATCAGCACTCCTATACAGTCCTAATGGCAAACTTTGGGTGGTTTAGTTTCTTGTATCTGAATCCAGCTTGAATTGATCTCTGCTTAATGCATGTTTGTCCATGTCTTCTTTTGTAAGAATACAAGCAGGAGCTCAAAAAGGTGAAAGTTGTGCCACACTTGGAAATGATTTTTCAGACATTTGCACAGACTGCAACACTGCTACTTTTTGTGAATTCTTTGCCCCTTTTCATAGCACATGTCTCCTCCCTTGATCTAATCTGGCCAGACCTTAGAAATCTGTTAGCTGTATATGAGACCAGTGAGGTTGGCAGCCTATGTTTTTAGCTGAAGGGTTTCGTCCAATGAGCTGCATTTTTTTCCAGACTCTTTTAGCAACTTAAGTGGGTTCCCTAAAGCTGCAGCATCCAGAGTTTCTCTTTTATGGCAGTACATAGAACCCTATCTGTCCTTGGGTTATCTCAACTTATCTTCCCCCTACTTCTTACTGGAACTTACGTGTGTACACATTTTTTACTTATCAGTAGAAATGCCAAGCCATGTAGCAAATGTCCTGCTCGACACTTAATTTCTCTCAAAGCTCCTCAGAGATGAGCCATGGGACCTCTTTACCAAGCAGCATTCAGATAGTGTGTTTTCTCTCTCCTCTCCCCCGGCCCCCGCCATTACTGGGCAGCTATAACCTATGCACCCTTCTCATCCTTTACCTTCCTGACAGTTAAGAAACCAGACTTAAAAGTGGCACTCTGGGAAACTGCCCTGACCATCAGCATGTTCCTCTTAAAAAAATTTGCTCCCAACTCCTTGCTCCCTTCTCGCCTCACCAAATTCTTCATTAACTTCACTATTCCCACGGTCTTGGGCTACATTGTTGCAGCAGGGCCATTGCCAGGAATTCTTAAGATGAGGGTTGAAGACAGAGATTTCTCTCCTTTTCCCTCCACAAGAAAAGGAGCAGGTCTCAATGAGAAGAGAGAGAGGAGTGGGGAGCAGTTTTTTAAGAGGAATGTGCTGGAGGTCAGGGCCACGCCACAGTCATGAGGCATATCCCAGAGATGCATTTTTAATGGTTTCTTAACTGTCAGCATGGAAAAAAGCTGAGAAGAGTTGCATAGGTTAGAGTTGGCTCCCTTTCTCTTTTCCCTTCTTGCTGTGGGCCTGAATAGGTATAATTTACAAAAGCCCCATCATGTAGATCCTTACATAGCCAGAAGCTTGCCATGAATGAAGAGAAGGGAGGTATCAGCAGGTTTCAGAAAGTTCCAGGATTTGCAGAAGTTAAAAAAAAGTGAAAAAAGAGAGAGAAAAACTATTAGAGAGGTGGGGTCAAGCAGTTCCATGAGGACTGACCATGTTCAGTGGGCATGGCGTGCTAAGGGGGCTTATAAATTGAGGGAGGGGTTGAAAAGGGGGGATTAGATAGAATATCACAGAAAATGGCATATTTGGCTAATTGGAGTACTTGGTTGCAACTTATTTTTTCACTATTGTTTTATTTGATTAAACCAGTAGTTTATATAGATCAGCATTCTGTCTTGGATAACATGCAAAGCAAATCTTTGTCCACTGTTTAACTACTAGTTAGAGAGGCTCAGAAGTCTGCTGTGTAATATTTGGTGGCAAATATTAATAAAGCAGCCCCTTTTTGGAGTGGATTTCTCATCATTTTTAGAGCCCCACCCCCAATGTCTTGTGACAATAAATTCCTCAAGTTAACTGCTTTGTGAAAGGACAGTGATCAGCCAGGACCTTACCTGTTCCTTTGTTTAGGTGTCCAAGAACCGCTTCCACCGCATGTTCCTGCCTTCCAACTCGCTGGACACGGTTTCTCCCGCAGACCTTCTACTGTGCTTTGAGGTGCTTTCTCCAGACCTGGCCAAGGAGCGTGTCGTGGAGCTGCAGGTTCAACAGGTAGGTGCCTTCTATAGAGATGACAGAAATGAGGCAGACCAGAGCTGTTGACAAAAAACAGGTGTGTTGGGTTGACTTTGAAGCCTCTTTTGCATCATGGGGGAAAAAACAAGTCTGTCTAAGAGGGCCATTGGTTTTGCCTACCAAGTGGGCTTTCTCTGTTCTTCTCAGCGCTCTCAGGTGCCCAGCATACCCATCACCAAATGTGCCGCCTGTCAGAAGAAGCAGCAGTCAGAAGAAGAGAAATTGAAGCGCTGTACTCGGTGCTATCGTGTCGGCTATTGTAACGTGTAAGCTGTCTTCCCTTTCCTAGAGGCAGGGCCTGTTTTATTCTTGGGGTCGAGGCAGGTGGGAAGAGGGCATGTTGCTTCTGTATGAGAATGGGTTTTGTGTGTGTTTCAGAATGTGTCAGAGAACGCACTGGTCTGACCACAAAACTTCGTGCCGCCCTGAAAACATTGGCTTTCCCTTCATCATCAGCGTGCCTGAGTCACGTCTCACGTATGCACGGCTAGCCCAACTTCTGGAAGGTTATGCAAGGTAAGATGTCCCAAGGATTATCATCATTCTTGGGCAAACGGGCAGTGATTCCTGGCTCATAGCAGACTTTGGCTGGGTGGTGGAGAAAAAAGCAGCATTTCCTTTCTGAGTGCCAGCCCACAGTTACTGTTCTGACACTGAAAGGTTACATGCTCAGTGGCTTTTTCTTTCAGGTATTCAGTCAGTGTATTCCAGCCCCCTTTCCAGATGGGCAGGATGTCACCGGAACAAAGCTTGCAGCTCCAGCCTGGTGAAAAACAAGAGCCTTTGGCCAAGAATAGCAGTGCTACGGTGGCATGTGCTGCTGCTGCAGCAGCTGCAGTTTCTGCTGCTGACATCAGCGCCACCGCAATGGAGTCAGGAGATGGTGCCAGAGCCCCACACCTGATGCCAGAACCCCAAACATCTTTCATAGCCCCTGAGCTACAGCCTGAGTTAGGAGATTCCAGCTCTGTGAGAAGCAAGGTACCCACTGGAAGAAGCTCGGGGCTAAGTTTGGATTCAGGCTTTTCTGAGACTTCCTTGGACACACGGTCTGAGAGTTTCCTGGAGCTACCAAGAACCTCCAAACCTGAAGGTAAGCAGTTGACCCATTGTGGACTTGATCTAAAGTCGCCCAGCTGTTACTTCCAAGGGGTTCCTAACAATTTCTGTTTGCTGCTTTCTGGTGGGACTCTGCTGCGTTCATTTACCAGGAGCTCATATTGTACATAGAGGACAAATATCTATGCAGTTCGCATACTTAAATTCCATAAGGGGGCCTTAATATTAAGCAACTTAGTAAGGTTAATACAGTAGTACCTCGCTAGACGACCCCGCTGTACGATGAATCCGCAGGATGGTGACTTTTTTGCGATTGCTATAGTGATCGCAAAATGATGTTTCCTATGGGGGATTTTCATTTGACAACGATTAGGTCTGTGCTTTGCGAACCGTTTGTTCACAAGACAATGATGTTTTCCGGCTCCGCAAAATGGCTGCCCTGTGTTTTCTGGACCCATGCTTCGCAGGGCAGCCATTTTAACAGCTGATTGGTGCTCAGAAAATGGCTTCTCTTATGGGCGATCTTCGCTGGACGACGAGGTATTTTCCCCACTGGAACACATTAAATGGGTTTCAATGCATTCCAATGGGGAAACTGTTTTCGCTGGACGATGTTTTCGCTTAACAGCGATTTCAGGGGAACGGATTGTCGTCATGGTGCGAGGCACCACTGTGTTTTTTGGGGGGGGGTCCCCTTTCTCCCTTGAAGTCAAAAATAGAAGGTTCAAATTGGCTTAGGGAAATAATTAGTTCCAGATGCAGGTGGCCTTGTTTGGTGTGAGTGGGTACTTCTGAGTAGCAGAGGGCAGCCTAGTTGATAAGAAGAAATTCTTCCCCTGATACAAGGCCATTTACCTCTTCCCTGTGGTTCTCAAAGTCTCCAGCTGTCTTTCTGTACCTTTGGTGTGCTGTAGCCCATAAGCTGTCCCAGCTGTTACCTTTCATCTGTGTGCCAGACTGTGGAACGGCTGAACCAAGAAAAGAAAGGCTTCATGTCAGTGACTATCTTTTCTGCCTGTCTCCAGCTGCCATTCCTGGTTACCAGCATCCAGCTGAAGGGCTAAGTTCCCACATTACCCAGTTCTACATCACCAAGATTGATGCAGCAAACAAAGAGCAGAAACTGGAGGATAAAGGTGAGGGTGAAAATGTAGGAACTTGGTGTTCAGAATATAGCAATATTTTTTTTAAAATAGCATTGCCTTTTGAATCAATTTGCAGAGAGCGTTTTTCTGTGCTGAGCGTGGCTAAGGTGTTCAGTGAATGCCTAATAGACTTGGACCAGTTGTGGATTGTCTCCTGAGCTCTGAAGACAAATTTTTCATCTTGGCTAGTAGCCTAGGGACTGCACCTCCCTCGAAAAAAATACCAAAAATCAGCTGCATGATCCACTGTTGCAATCAGTGGCCCAGCTTTCCAGACATTTTTTCAGCCGTTTAGCAGCTGTTTATATTTATTTAAAGTTATTTGTACTTGTTTATTTCTGAAAATTGTTCACTGGTTTCATTTTGGTTTAAAACTCAGGCTCTATACCTTAATCACTGCAAGTGAACAAGGAAATCTTCAATCAGTGTCAATTAGCAATTGTTCAGTATTTCTTATTGCAGGACTTGATAGCTAGGGACTATTTAGGCATCAAAGAATCACAGCCCCTAACTTTGAGTCCTGTAATAGGAAATAGTCACCAGTTAAGGCTGAAACTACATGGTCAAATGCTGCAGGATTTGCTGTGGATGCAAAACAGCCATATTTTTAATTGGCTTTTAAAAACACCCAGCGAAGGGGCCATACAGATCTCTGAAGGTAAGTTGTTCCACAACTGAGGACCCACCACCGAGAAGGCCCAGTTCCTTGCTTTTTCTTTCCGGGCCTCTCTCGGTGTTAGGCCCCTCAGTCGCACCCCCAGACTAGATCGAGTGAAACGGGTAGACTTTGGTGTCTATCTCTGCAGTATATATGTGTTTGTATGTTATGGAAAACTGTCAGTTTCTCATAGTGCTGTGCAACACTTTAAAAATCCACAGGGTTTACAGTGAATTATAAAAAGAGAGCCAGAGATCGGCCAAGGGTGCGATCAGAGGAGGGGAGCCGCTGGCTGTGTGGTGGATAAAATCACCTCACGTTGAGCATCATATCCCCTGTCCTTTTGGAGAATGAAACACTAACCACATAAGGAAAAGTCTGTCCAAACATCTGTGGCTTGAAAAAGAGGAGAAGCCATTGAAACAGTCTATGGTCTCTGTGTAATCATCTAATCTGAACAGAAGCGTAAAATAGGCTGTGAATCAAGTACACATTCAACCAGTGTAGTTGCAGCCTAACTCAGAAACGGAGTGATTGAAGACTTGCATTTGAAGACGTCTGCATTTAGTAAAGGTAGTACAAGGGTTTAAAACCAAAATAGAACCAGTAAGCATTGTTTCGTCACTGATTAATTTAAAATAACTAAAACTAATTTAAAACAGCTACTGAAAAGCTGGTAAACTAGGAAATCATGCTATAAATTTTCAATGGTGGATTTTGGGAGGTCTTGAAAATTAATATTAGGGACAGTAAGAAATGATTGTCAACAAATTGTAGGTGTAAGTCTATACAGAATGTTTTTTCATCATTCTGGTTGTGGCAGAGAAGAGATCAGCTATGCAGAGTCTCAAAAACCTGGAAATTTCATTTGGGCATCTAATTCTTCCTGTCCCTGACTTGTCTACTAATCCAGTGGGCACTGCCATGTTTAGAGGCTGAATTCACAAGATACTAATTCATGTGCCAGTATCAAGGTTACATGGAATGCCAAGAGTTATCAAAGGGAGTTTTCAGGCCAGCACACATTGTGGGGAATGGATACACCTTATTGAAAATCAGAATTCCTAACTGCACAGCTGGCATTGCCTTGTGCCACACAGTTGCAGAAATAGATAGTGGGAGGAGGTCAGCATGTCTCTTCTGCAGTCTCGACATTATCTCGCATCCCTCTTCCCTCATGAAATGCTGTCATTGTTAGTCACTCTCCTATCCGTTAACCTGTGCAGTGCAGCTTACATCTCCTCTTGGCTGGCTGTGGAATGGGGGGGATCTTCTCTTGATTCTGGTTCCTCAGAAGTTGTAGGAACACTGTAGTGCATGAACTATAAAATAAGAATGTATCATTGGTACTTTTGTTCTGCATACACACAGGCCAGCATCTCTCATAGTCCTTGGAATATATCCCCTTTATTATTTTGCTTAAACCAGAGCAGGAAAACTACTTCTCTCAAGCACATTACTTTGATGTCAGTTCTAGCCTGATGGGAAGGAATGAGTAACACCATCTGTAAACATCTGTCTTACAGATGATACCCCACTAGACCTTACAGATGACTGTTCTCTGGCCCTGGTTTGGAAGAATAATGAGAGGATGAAGGAGTTTGTGCTGGTTGAATCTAAGGAGCTAGAGTGTGTGGAGGATCCAGGCTCTGCAAGTGAAGCAGCCAGGGCAGGACACTTCACCCTTGAACAGTGCCTCAACCTCTTCACCAAGCCAGAGGTGTTGGCTCCAGAGGAGGCCTGGTAAGGACAGAGGTTTGGGGTGGTTTTCTTTGTGGACTGGGAAATCCCAGGCATGGGAACTACAACTAAGTTCCAGTTCCACTCATTCCTCACAAAACTGCTTCCAGGCTTCGTGGAAGAGTTCTGTATCTGTCCTCACGTTAGTAAGTGGTGGTAAGAGGTAGAGCGTTTTGTCTCTCGCGTGCTAATGATGCTTTCTCTCACACTTACCCAGCAGCATCATATAGAAGCCTTTTTCTAAACCCGTTGATCTCAGAGATCTGAATGCTGCTGTCCTCAAGGAGTGCAGCAAAACTGGGGGGGGGGGGCAGAGAGCATTGGCTCCCCTGAAATTAGTAACAGAAAATGCTAACCTTCCTGCATCCTTTCCTATAGGTACTGTCCAAAGTGTAAGCAACACCGGGAGGCATCTAAACAGCTCATGTTGTGGCGCTTGCCCAATGTCTTGATCATTCAGCTCAAGCGCTTCTCCTTCCGCAGCTTTATTTGGAGGGACAAGATTAATGATATGGTGGATTTCCCAGTCAGGTAATGCACACTGTATGTTAATTTGATCCCAACTATTCTGTCATTTGAGCAAGTGATGTTTTCCTGAGCAGCAACAAGCTGTTGATCTGGATCAAACATGATTGCAGAGTTTGGTCCCTGTCCTTAATTCAGAACTGTATAATGCATTTGTTGCTGAGGCTGTACAGTCCTCCTGTGAACCCTCCCGCCACTGATACCTGCAGTCTGTCTGGTACAACAAATTGAGTGCTGTAGCAGACTCTTTTAATGGCCTTTGTACCATTAAAATCTGGCTGAGAGGGACTTCTTTCAAAAAAAAAGTAGAAAAGGAGCATATATGATACCTTGTAGATGGTGCAGGACATTCATCTTTATTCACGTACTTCATCAGATGTATCTGAGGGTCAGGTGTAGATCCATTGGTCTTCTAGTTGCTTGGGGGGAGGTGATGAAAGAAGAGGTCATAGTCACCATCTTTTTGGACCAAAAATTCACCAAAATCATGTTGGGCTCTTAAGAGTTTTTACTGAGATGTGACCACAGCCTGGTTTACACAACAGAAAATGTAAATGATGTCCTTTGCGGTATGTGTCTGTACCGTGGAGGCATTCTCCTGTTTGTGATAACCATGTGGAGCTGTCTTGTACTGTGTCGCACAGGATCTTATCCAGTAGGACCTACTCTTTTCCTCATTGCCTGATCTGTTTAACTGGAGGTGTCAGAAACTGAATATGGGGCTGGAAGAGTCTTCTGCCACTGTGTTCTGCCACTGAACTGGAGTCCCTCTCAGTACTTCAGTTTGGGTAATAGCATTGCCTATACTAAACTATTGCAATAGGCTGAGTTGTAAGTATACAAGCATAGAGGATTTCCATATAGGATTTAAATGCAGTTGAACTCTGGAGGCTGAGTTACCCCAAGAAAGGAATGATGGAGATGGAATGATATTGCTTCCATGCCTAAGTGGTACACAGTATGGAGCTGTCTAACCTTTTCTGTCTTTGTCTTCAGGAGCTTGGACCTGAGCAAATTCTGCATAGGCCAGAAGGATGAGCAGCAGCTGCCCATGTATGACCTGTATGCAGTTATCAATCACTATGGGGGCATGATTGGTGGGCACTACACAGCCTATGCCCGGCTGCCCAATGACAAGAACAGTCAGCGGAGTGATGTGGGTGAGTAAGGATGGAGGTATTACGTTGTCCAGTGACTGTCAACACTAGAGCCTGACTAGAAAAGAAGCCATGGCCTTGAGTTTGTAAGATCTGAGTAGAGTGGCACTTTTGGAAGTCACTAATTGAACATGGTTGCCATAAGTCAAAAGTGACTCAATGGCTGCAAGACTACAGTTGGATGAGCATTAAGAATGATGTGTAGACGTAGGAGAGCGAAGAACACTCCCATGATGCAGTTGGGAGGCTGAGATGGGAAGAAGAGGTGATAAAGAGGCATCCATGCCTCCATACTCAGTGAGAAGTGCTTGCTTTGGAAGATTCTGTGCTTACAGCTTTCTTCCTTTTCTTATGCAGGCTGGCGGCTTTTTGATGACAGCACAGTCACCACCGTGGATGAAAGCCAGGTGGTGACCCGATACGCTTATGTGCTCTTTTACCGCCGACGGAACTCTCCTGTAGAAAGACCCCCACGAGGGCCACCTCATTCTTCAGATGCTCGAACTGACTTGGCCCCAAATGCAGAGGCAGCAGCCAATCAGGTGAGAGTTTCTGGAGGAGCTGTGTGTCATTCTATATGTCCATCTTGGTGTGTCCCGTTTGTTGGAATTCTAGAATGACTGACTGTATACTGGAGGAAGTAGCTTCTAGTTTCCACCACCACATTGGTACGCTGGATTGGATCAACAGTTGCATCCTAGGAAAGTGCATGAGCTCAAGGCAGTTGTGGCAAATCCCAATTCAGAAAGAGACACACATGTGTATATTCTTCTCTCAGGAAAAGATACAGTACACGGGTTTAAAGAGGGCTGGATCACTATCTTCTTCGCATGGAAGATGAAAACCTTGAGTGACAATGACAAGCCTTCAGCAAAATCAGCTGATGGAGTTGGGTGCCTTTGACTGTGTCTACTCAGCATCAATGTTGACAGGCGTCTTTCCCATTTGTTCCTATCTCCCTCCCCATCCGTTGATATAGCAGAGACTATGCAGATGGCATGCCAACAGTGAGCTCACTGGCATTTTGCCAGCAATCCTGGCACAACCAGACAAGAACCTCTCCAATATGAATATGGCTGGGATTTCTGGCATGTTCCATTACTCTGTTATCATGTGCTATCATGGCCTTCTGCTCAGGAAGCCATCCTGGGGAAAGAGTCACACTGTTTTGCATCCAGAGCTGTACAATGGGACATGCTGTGTTGGTCTGGCATTTTTTGTGCCTCCTGTTGTGTCTCCAGGAGCTGGGCAGTTTGGTTTATGCATGGCATCCACAGTGGTTTGCTAGGCCTGGATGCCTGGCAAGCCAAGGCTAATAGGAACGGCCACATAACCTAGAGAAGAGCAGCAGACAGAGACTAAGCTACTCAAAGAAGCTGCCCGAGATTAAGCCAAGATTCCCTTTGTATTTGTGGACTTTGGCAGCCAACCTCTGTGGTGAGGCTGGCACTTAACTCCAGCTCCAGAACCGCCTTCGCCAAACAGCTTTAACTGTCAAGTTTGTGAAGCAGCAACCCTTGTCCGCAAATTCAAGGAGACCAAGTGAGAGAAATGGTATGGATTCTCCCTTCTTTTAAAAATCTCATTCGAAAATCAATTTTATTGGGTAACTGGTTTGAGTGGTTGTGTTGAACATGGAAAAACAGGTCTGTGAATGGCTACCCTTGTTTAATTCCTCCTCTTCCTCCTCATTTGCATCTTTTTAACTAAAGAAAAGGGAAAGAGAAAAAAGTGGCACAATTGGTTGTCGTCTCATGGCTTTTCACTGTGCCACTGTTGATTAGTTGTCATCCCGACAAAGATCCTCTTATTCTCACCTGCAAAACACTTGGATGTGATTATCACCAGATCCTCACGTTCTCATCAACAAAAGTTCAACTGCGATTGGCCGTTTATGAACATTCCTCGTGTTCCCACCCAATGTGACTGGTTGCTCAACTGAATAACCTTTCTGCACACAAGAAAGCATGGGCTGTGTGATTACTTGGTGACTGAGTCTTGAAAAAATTAAGCTGGCATTTCATACTTGCATACTGGAAAAATGTCCCCAGAGCTAGCCAGCATGGATGTCTCGCTCTAACAATTCAGGCCTTACCCGATACCATCTCAAGGCTTGCAACCTGCTCATTCTGTCTCTGGGAGGCCTCTGTATCCAAGCATGGTCTGTTGTTGGTGCCATAGCAAGGAGGTTGTGGGAAAATCTATGGGGCCAGAAAGTTCAGCAGTGGAAGAGGTGCGCAGGGTGCAGACAGTTCTGGGAAGGGCCAGGGCAGAGTGTGTGGGGATTTGAGGGGTGTACCACTATGTTCTCAAGTGCTGACGCAGGTTTCCACATCGCAGGCTTCTCTGCTCTGGCAGGAACTGGAGGCTGAAGAGGAAGCTGCCAGGATGAGGAGCCCTTGGAGGTCTTGTAGCCGAAGAGCAAAGAACCTTGCCTCTGAATGTCCTGATGAAGGCCATGTCCGATACATTGTCCTGGGCACCATGGCGGCTATCGTGGCCCTCTTCCTGAATGTCTTCTATCCTCTCATCTATCAGACCCGTTGGAGGTAGCAGCAGCAGCAGCCGCACCAGCAGCAGCAGCAGCCACAGGGCACCAGGAGGGGGCTTAGAGGTAGGGGGCAGCCAGTGTATTGCAGCCTTGGCTCGCCTCCATTGCATCTCTTTGGTGAAGGGCTAGGAAGCTCATCACCAGATAGGTGCACGAAGACACTCTGTTTCACCTCAACATGGAGAAGATGCCAAGTCCAGAATCTCCTCTCTTTTCTTCCACTTGGATGACTACTTGGCTTGTGACTGGGAAAAGGTTCTTGATGGCTTGGCCACTTGGAGTACCATAATGGAACTGACCCTTTCCTAGACGGCTTTTCTAGACTTCAGTCCATTTGAATCCAGGCCTGGTAAATGTATGTACAGGAACTCCAGCAGAACCCTCTTATCTACAGATATCTCTCACTGGATGGTAATACGTTTGTGCTGACCATTCTCTGCCTTGGGATAGCTTTTCAGCCCACCCAACCCCTTCTCTGGTGCCTAGTATTTGAAGATTGTGCCAGCTTTATGAGCTGAGTATGAGTGCTGATCACGGAAGACGGACCATCTTTCTGAATGGGAATCTGTTCTCTTCCCTTTTGGGAAGGGACAGTGCAACGCTCACTCTTCAACCTGAGAAGATTAGATTCCTCACAGTGAGGCCACCAAGTAAATCACAATTGTCCTCCTTCCCCCCCCCTTTTTTTAACAATGTCATCTTTACATGTTTTGTCTTGGCACAAGGCTCACTTGAATATAAGGTGTGAAGGAAAGTTTCTCATGTTGTTCTTCTCCATCTACCCAAACGTATACAATGCTAAATGTTAAATAGCACAAGGTTCCAACTACAGTACAGAATACAGCATCTTACATGTATCTCTGTTCCTTCTCTCTGTGGATGCCTGTGTGTCTGTACACACAAGATAGTAGAAGTGGGGGGGGGTCTTTTTGGACTCACAATTGTATGGCCTTGTATTCTTTTAATTCAGCTCTGCAAGCTATGGTTCCCTATAGGCAACACAGGATCCTTCTTGTGCTTCTAATCTAAATCTAAAATCAGTTCTGCACCAAATATCCTGATGTGGGCCCTTGGTTGTCTTGCTGAGTTTAATTTTTCCCAGGACCCTTCTGTGGCATACATATAATTGCAGCTGGTAGTTATTATTGCTCATGTGTATTATAAATTTAACAACATGCTACGCATCGATCTTGGCACTTTCAAAGAGGGATTTCTTTCTGTTTTTGTGGAAAAAAGGAATGAGATTTGGCTTTGCCGCCAGTGCCAACACTTGAGTTATCTTTGTTGTACTGCAGGAATGGGCACTTCCAGGCCACATAGTGCCAAAAAACACAGCCTGATCCATGCATTGTTCTGGTGGGGGTCAGCTCACACTGAGGAGGAAAAAATCCCTGAGTCATATATACTCTGCCAGCCTGGTGGATAAAGGCATTCATTGTGCTTTGGGAAAGCTTTCACAATATTTATTTATTGTATTTAATAAATCTAACCTGTTCTAAAGAAATATGGTCAGACACCTTTCTTTTCCTGTCTGCCACTCCTATTTGATTTAGCAGCCCCTTTAAAATTAGCTAAAGGATCCTGTGAGTCTCTGCCTCTTCATGGACATCTTCCTAAAGACTCACAGGCCTGATGCTGGTTCTGTTTCTTTGTTAGAGGGGCTGGGGAATGGCTTGGTCTGGTTCTTGTATTGTGAGATATTGCTATTAGAGAAGAAGGCAATAGAGAGGCCATAGCTGCCGTAGAAGGGCTGGAACAGAGCTCTGTGTGAACCTAAAGATTGCAGAACAGTCATTTAAAACTGAAGTGGTTAGTCTGGCCATTGTCTCATCCAGAAGAAAGGAAAACAAGTAGGAATGGGGCAAGTGGGCACAGGAATGGAAATGTGGGGGCATTCTCTCTGGGAAACATCTGGGAAACATCTGGCAGAGTCAATGGAGCATGGGAAAGATTTCTGCAGGAGATCCATCCAGGATTTCTGGCAAATGGCAAGTTGTTCCTCCCCTCTTGAGACCACTAGGTGTGGGGGGGGGGAGGCTTTGGCCTTGCCCACTGCCAACATAGTGTCCCTGACAGATTGTCCACAAGAGAATGAGAGGTAAGGATTTCCCAGGATCTAACTTTAAATTTTTTTTAGCTATAAATAATACCTTAGAAGGGTGTGGACAACGTCTAATGAGTTCTATGAAGTCAAATGAGAGACTTGGCAAAGCTTCCAGTCACTAGAAGGAGCGTTTGTACTGCTTAACTTTTTGTTCCACTCCATATTAATAGAAGGAAGAATATGTTATATACACTGAGCTAATATGTCATGCAGATTGAAGAATTCAGATTTTCTGAGTGCAGAATTCAGGGAATTTTGCCATAGGATTCTGCAAACAAATTTTGGAGAAGATTATGTGCAGCCCTAATAGCAGACCATTTAGGACTGGGTGGAAGAGAACTCTAGGTAACGGCTATAGGTGAACTGTATTTCACAAACTCTTTTGTCTTTCAAAGTAGGCACCCATGCTGCTTGGCTTGCCAAAACAATAACCTGTAGTTATTGTGCCGCAGAATAATTAAAAGGATAAGAGAAGCAAATACGCCATTTTTTTTAACAAAGCTGGGGAGGAGTTGTATATGTTTCCAGTGTAAGAAACTCTGTGCCTTTTTTTTAACCTCCCTTCTAACACTTTGTTCTGTTTATAGGGAATTAGTTCACCGCCCTTTGGACCCAGCCTGGCCCCTGATGTTGCTCCTGCACTGGCACCGGAAGGGGTTGTAGAGCATCCCACGCCATCCTACAGCAACATGGAAGAAGTTGACTAAGGCATTCTACACTGGGGTGGGGTGGGGTGTACATAAGAAGGCTTTGTTTTGTGGCTCCCCCCCCCCACCGCGTCCTGGCGTACCCCCTGCAGTGGGAAGGAGGAGGAGCTGCTGTGACCTTTTCTTCAGCACTCAAGCACTTTCTGCTCCACCACGTCCTCCTCCCCTGCAAGCTGGGAAGGTTCCTTTTGTGTCCCCTGCTAGCGGCGGCTCTATGCCAGCATGCAGGGGGAAATCCTTGAGCCCCCAGTGCAATCCCCAAAGCTGCTCTTCTTGCCCTAGAGGCTCTAGTTTTGTCCTCTGTCTCAAAGGCAGATGAACTGTGGTGAGCCTTGAACACCTTCTGTTGCATCCGTAACCTGTCGTATGGGTGGGGCTGGGGGTGGGGTCCTTGGTGTCTGCCCCTAAGGGGCCTTCTCCCAGTTCACCATACCATGGGTGCCTGCTTAACAAACTTCCACGGTCCCTTTTTGCCTGCCCTTTCCATTCTCTCCCAAGTCTATTCTTTCTTGGTCTTCTAAGCTCAGGACACATTTTTGGCTGTAAAAGCCTTCATTAGGGAGGTGTACATCTCCTTATGTCCTTTGTTCCTTTGGCTTTTTTAAAAAATGGGGGCCCCTTCACCAGCATTACCCAGTCTGACAATTAGGGGGAGGGGGGCCGTTGGTTGGCACCTCCTTGCCTTTTTCCTTCTACACAGAAGGCCTGGTACTGTGGTTTGCTCTACAGCATGCCTTCTCCCCACGCGTTGTTTCCCCCCCCCCAAATAATATGTTCGGTTTCTTCTCCCTTTGCAACTTCCTTGGGGTGGGAAACCACTGCCATCATCACCTCTATTTAAGTCTTCAGCTCCCTCTCCTTTTTACCCATGCTATGACTTGCTGTAACCAAATGAGGCCCTTCTGGAGACCTCTGTCTTGCTCTCTCTTTGTATAAAGTTGGTGTTTGTCTTGGGTCCTGAGTCATTAAATTCTACTCAATGCTGCTTGTTCCTGTGTCTGCGTGATTCGTCTCTACTAGCATGACCCCCCGAGCAGAGAGTTCCAGACTGGAGATTACCATGAATTGATAAAACTGCAACCTGAATCAGGACCTGCATCTTTGCTGTTAGAGTGAAAAAGGATTGGATGCACAGTTTGTTTCCTGTATAAAATGTATGCTAGGCTGCCATGAGCTCTTGGCATGAGGAAAAGTTGTTCTCAGAAGTATCCCTTTGACTCTTTTTCCCGCTATGTGCACACTTGCTTAAGTGTACTGGATTTATGCCATGAACTACTGTATGCATTCCATTATTCAGAGATACCATGTACACCTGACATTTGCAAGATTTAGTACTAATTATCATGACAAATATTTTGTTGGCAAATCAGATGGATTTTATTGTGGCATAAACCAAATTTTCCCAATCTGTTGTTCTCTAGAAGTATTGGTTAATACTTTTCATCATTATTGGCTTGGGGTGATGCTAGTTGTAAATACAGCGTATCTGGAAGATGCCAGATAGGCATGATATAAGCTTTTGCGGATTAGAGCCAGCAAATGGAAGAATCTTAGGTAAAGGTAAAGGTTCCCCTTGACAATTTTTGTCCAGTCGTGTTTGACTCTAGGGGGCAGGGCTCATCCCCGTTTCCAAGCCACAGAGCCAGCGTTTGTCCGAAGACAATCTTCCGTGGTCACATGGCCAGTGCGACTTAGACACGGAATGCTGTTACCTTCCCACCGAGGTGGTCCCTATTTATCTACTTGCATTTGCATGCTTTCGAACCGCTAGGTTGGCAGGAGCTGGGACAAAGCAACGGGAGCTCACTCCATCACGTGGATTCGATCTTACGACTGCTTGGTCTTCTGACCCTGCAGCACAGGCTTCTGCGGTTTAGCCCGCAGCGCCACCACGTCCCACCGGAAGAATCTTACAGATTACTTTATCAGTTCTGAAGAAATATCTTTTTCCATATGATTAAAACAAAGCATATCAATGTAAAAGTTGCTACCTTTGCTCAGCATCATGGCTGGGTTACCTTATCAAGTATATGAAAAACAGATGTAACAGAGGCCAGCCTTCCCATCTTTGTTATTGAGATGATAGCCAGTACATTGTGTGCTTACACCAAACTCAGAAGTTACTATATCAGTTAAAATGTTTGAGAACAAGAGTTTTCTCTGATGTGGATTTCATACATGGAGGTATGTGTGGGAAATGGCTGTCTTATCTTATAGAGTTGGAAGGAATAGACACTAAATTGTATGCTGAAGTTTCTTCTTAGTTGAAAAGCAAATGTAGCTTAGATAAACAAAAGGGTTGTGTCATTTAGATAGGAGCGGTGGTTACTCTTACTCTTTGAGAAATTTAAAAAGGTAGACTCTCATGCATTTATTCACACACACAAGCTTACTGAGCTGTGAACATTTGGCAAACTAAAAGAAACATCAATTCCTTCTCTCTTTACACTTTCTGAACTGATCAGAAAGCAAAGAAATTAGAAGAGTCCAAAGCCTCTGGACAATCTAAAGGGTTTCCACCTGAGCCTCAGAATGATACCTGTGAGAAAAGAACCAACTTCTGTCATTTGTCCCCTGGCAAACTCATATTGTAAGACATGAGCAGCTTAGACAGAAACGAGCAAAGCCATTGTGTGGAAGTGGTTTGGCTTCAGAGTTAATGAGCGAAGTACCTCAAGGGAACCTCCCCCAAAAAAAATTTGAATTAGGAGGGGAATGGGAATACAAGTAAGTGTGGGATATAGGAAATAATGCAGATATGGCTATTAGTAGAGTTTAAGTCAATGGTAAATGGAATTGATGGAAAGTACAAGAGTAAGCCAGGGAAATATAAACATTAGGTTCTTAGTTCATGTGGAGCAGGAAGTAGGTCCGTCTTTCCTGTTAAAAAGATGTCAGGACTGTTACCCAGCTGGTCTTGGAAGTCCCTCAGGTGGCCTTGCAGGCTCAGATTGAGTTGAGTTTCTGTTTGAGGAGTAGATACTATCTTGTCTTTTGCCTCACATGGTATATAATACCACAGCTTGGCTGGGCAACAGAGGAGCCCAGCACCCTATGTGGACTGAGCAAGAGGAGATGAGAAGATCTTTTTTTTATGGGTGGGGGATAGTGACTGAAGTGAAATAAACCTTTTCTGGTCCCTTACAATTTCCTCCCAGAAGTGCCTTTCTCCTCATCTAGCCTCCAACTGCTGAGGAGAAAAAGCACTTTGGGGGATACATGTGGAGAGGTAAATCATGGTAATAACTCTAGTCCATGTGCCTCTTCTTTTTTTTTCTTTTAAAAATTGCACCCATACATATTCCCCTAGCTTGCTTTGCCACCATCCTGGTTTATTTAGCCCCCAAAATGCACCCCAAAAATGTTTTCCAGGAATTGTTACACTTTAAAGGTTCCTCGGCAGACATTGGAGGGGGGGGGGCTTTCCTGAGGTTGGGAAGGCTGAAAACTGCTAAGCTACATAGCTCAGTCGTTTCATTACCTCTTTTGGGTCTGCCTTTACATTTTTACACAGATGCCTGAGAGAAGACCGAATGGGTTTTCTATCAGGGAGCGAGACCCGGGGAGGGGGGGACATCCTTGGCCTCCTTTTCACATGACAAAGGGCTCTGGCTGGGGCCCTGCCTCTCCCTTCATGTTCTCAGGCTCAACCCTTCGCTCCTCTGCCTTAGAAAAGGGGCCCTCTGTTTGTCCTGTGAGCCTGGTTGCTGCCTGCTATGTGGAGACTTAACTACAGGACGGGGGAATTGTTTGCTGGCTTGACACCATGGTAACAGTGCGGGCCATCCATGGGAATGTGCCCCCGATCTGAATTCTCATGAGCTTGTAATAGGGTCTCTGTGTGTGTGTGTGTGTGTGTGTGTGTGTGTGAGAGAGAGAGAGAGAGAGAGGGCATTTGGGACAAAATGAAGAAGAAACTTGATACATAACATGCATAAGTAGCTACAATAATAATACTGAGTATTTATGTAACACTTTTTTATTTTATTTTATTTTATTATTTTTTTTATTTCAACATTGAAAAAGCTTGCCATGCTTTTTCTGAGTTGCCCTTGTTGTTATTAATGTGGAGTTAGTATTATACATCTGTGTGAGTCAAGGAAAGCTGGGGAGAAGCTGAACAACAGTGTTCCTAAGGTCTCCTGGTAAACTGCTAGCTGATCTCACAGACACATTAAAGCAGGAGACCTTTTGTCCCCCCCCCTACCTTGTTTTGTCTTCCAACTCCCTGACTCTTAAAGAATTTTTTAAAAGAATTTTAAAGAACTGTTGAGTACTGTAGTCCAAAAAACCTTTGAAGGGCCAGAAGTTCCCTATACTTTGAACCAGAAGAGTTTCTTTAACTGACAATGTTGCAACAGGTTTGGGGGTCTATTTCAGATGAGGCGTTTTGGGTTCACTCTTATTACCAAGAGCTCAGTTGCTTCGGGTACAACCTGCCATGCCATGCTATGCTCAGAAAATGCAACCCTCCAGCTATGGGCCTCCAGTGCTAGATTGAATGCAATATGGAAATAGTTTAGCTTTGGGGAACCCACTCTACCATTAATAAAAAAAAAACAAGACCTCATGACTTTACACAGAAGTAGGAAACAACAGGTCACTATCAAAAGTTTAGAAAATACTTGGACCCCCATGGGCAGTGTTAAGTAAGTAAAACTTTTATTGCATATAGCCAAAGCCCTTGAAACTCTTGAACCCCTACATCTTCAACCCATACAGGCAGTTCATTTAAAAGGGCAATGAAAACAATAAAGATAAAGGGCCAGAATCTGCTGTGTGTGCGTGCACGTAGCCCTGCATTCACACACAGATAGACTTTACTTAGGTTTTAAATTGGGAGGTTGGAGAAGTGCAACTGCACAAGATTGTCTTCGTTTGTAACAATTAAAAACATTGCATTAGTCATCTTGCACATCACTAGCAAATTTCAGTCATAAATAATTGAATCAGGGCAAAACGTTATAAAATTCCTTACCATAAGAACAGGCTGAATTATCTTATGATGATTACAAAAACAAAACAAAACACACATTGCAGCAAGTGAAAGCTTTAGGCTGGTAATACTTAATGATATTTTAGTTATACAGAATAGCCTGTGCGGGTAGGAAACAACTGGAATCAATGGCTGACTGTATTCAGTTCTCCTTAGTCTTTCTAGTAGACAGACCCCTGCTTAAAAACAATGGTGAGGATTTTCCTGTGCAATTGTCAAGGCATGAAATCTTTGTTTCCTGGGCTACCAAGCGGCTATGCACCTGCCTATCTCCATCCTCCTGCGTCTCCATGGTACCCAGCAGCAAAGTGGACTCCGTTTCCCAGAATGCAGCAAGCCGGCCTGATGCCAGGCCCAGCAGCCAATGAGGCATACAGTGGGAGGGGAATAGGAGCAGAAGCAGTTGCCTTTCCCTGTCCATTCTCCCCCGAGTAGCAGAGCTCCGGTGCTAGAGCTGAGCAATGGAGCATCTGCTCAGCCTGGTCCGTGCTGCCTGGTTCTGAGCAACAGGCCCTGCTCCAACCCTTGCCCACTGCCCATTTCCCTGGCGTAAATCCCCATCAATGAGGTTCTTTCGTCTCACTTTCAAGTGCTTTGTGGATTGCTTCTGAGCCTGCACCCCGATCCCCTCCCAGACCCGGAGCCAGCTTCCCAACCCAACACCCGTCTTAAAAGTCTTCTGCCACGGAGCCCTGCCGCCAACCCAGTGCTATGGCTCCAGTGCCCACCGAAACATGTTCAGGTAAGGACATTGCACAGGGCAACATTGGCATCTTTCAGTATGTATGTACTGTATATATATGTTGGGAGGAATTCAACAGGAAGCCACAAGGGGGGTATTCCCTGCTGCCCATCTAGTTCTCACTGTGGTGGGTTCTTCAGGTACGCAACAGTTTTGTGGATTGTGCAACATCTTATCTCCAGCATGCCCAGAAATATTTTCCAAATGGCACTTCTGGCATTCTTCAGGTGCCCACTGGAATGAAGGTAAGCAGGAATGCTGTAGTTTGGCTTGGGGTAAAAGTTAGCACAATAGACCCCACAGCCCTTTCAAAGGCTGCTTGTAAGATCTCCCTGGGCTTCCTGGAAGTGATCGGCTTAGGCAGCTGGCCAGTCCACCTTTCCTACTTTGTTCTTCAGTGTGCCAGGGGAACGTCCTTCGCCCCCCCCCCCCTTCAAGTGCCTCTGTTCCTGCTCATTGCTTCTTGTTGCCAGGAAGCGTCTTCATTTCCCCCCCTTTTTTTATTCTGTGCTCGCTCTTCTGCTCAGGACACATACCTAATCCTTGCCGTTTTAAGCTCTTTTGAATGTGATTAAAGTGTGATTTCTGTCCTGCTCTTAAAAGATAAGTAGCAGCGGGTCTCGTTTGACTTAATGGTTGTTGAATACAGAATTGGGAGTGGTGACCAACGTCATTGTTCCAGGCTCATTCATGTGAAGCCAGTGGGGTATGAATCGGTTATGTGGCACCAGTGAGTGAGGGCACTGAGCTGGCTTTCATGGTGACGGCAGGCTGTTGCCAATGCCCTGCTGGTACAAGCTGGTTCTCCCCAGAAGAATGAAGCTGCAGAAGGCAAGAACTTGCAGAGTTCTGTTTCTTGGGCCCTTATAAGGCAACAACTAAGCAAGAGGAGAGGATGGGTGGGTGGGTGGGTGGGTGGGTGGGTGGGTGAGGGAGACCGAGGGGGAGCAGAATTGTGTTCAGCGTGTTACTACCACCCTCCCGCCACCTTTCCTGCCTGCTCTGCATCTCCTTTCTTTCCCCAAAGAAAAAAGCATGTGCTCCAGGTGGTCTTATCACTCAGCTGAACGTCCTTTACCACTGCCAACCAAAACATGGATCCAAGTACGAAGAAGGGAGGTGTTGAACAAGAGCCTCAGCCCCACAAGTAGGGATTAGCTCTGTCACATGCCAGGGCCTTGGGCCGCATGCCGGCTGCGGGGGGGGGGGGAGGGGAGCCAGACACGGGGAAAGGGGCTTTGTGTCTGGACTGTGCCAGGCAGCCTTGCTCTGCCCCTGTCTCTGGTCTTTGTTCCCCCCCCCTTTGCTTTATTATTTGTTTGTTTTGTCCAAAATGGGTCATTTTCCTGGGTTTTGCCAGGGCTTGTCGGCACAAAAGCAATTTGCTGGCCTTCTGCGGGATGCTAAGGCGTTCCTCTTTCAAATGAAAAGAAGGATAAGTTGACTGGGGAGACAGTCCTGTTCATAACAAGGGGCAGTTTCACTTTGGGTCAGGAGACTGCTAAAAATGGCATCGCCCTGCACAGCTCCTGCCCTGTTCTTCTTTCAGCTTTGTGTCTGGTGTGGCAATCTTTGCAGTTGACCAGAGAAAGGGAGGGGGCTTTGTTTGCCTTTAGCAGAAGCTTCTGAACGAAAGAAAAAAAAGACTCATTGAGGAAGAGGAGTTGGCTTCAGATTTGCCCTCAGTCCTTTAAGGGACTGGGTAGACCACAAAGCAACATGTGCCCTGTCCAGCACACACTCTGGTGTAGCTGCATGTGTGAGTCTATTGTGCATGTGGGTAACTGCTGTGTGACTATCTTGTGTGTGCGTCTCTCTCTGTGTGTGGATTCAGCATCACTGCCTAGTGGGTGACTCACCACCCTGCATTGTGACGTTGAAACTAGGACTCCAGAATGAGTGAGGGTGGTTTATTTAGACTGTCTTTTTTTCCCCCCCTAAGGGTTTGTGTTTATTATATAAAACATCGCCTGGAAAATTCCTGTGCTTCTTGTGCTATCAAAGTATTTCTGGGGTATCTGGCACTAGGCAAAAGGGGGAAACAGGGATGGCTAAAAAAGCTAGGATGCCAAGAAGGTTCCCTGGCAGGGAGAGGGGGGGGGCAGTGATTTTTGGCTGGCAGTGTGTCATTCTATTCCCAGGGGAACAAAAGAGTACAGAGCAAGCCCATAGCACTGGCAAATCCAAAGCCGTCTTTATACACGCATGGATTGGACACTGCCGTTTTTTGCACTGACCCCTTCCTCCATACAGGAGTGAAAGACACCCTGCAGGCACCTCATGGACACAAGATCACATCCTTGACCTCTTTAGTCTTTGATTTGGGCTTACTACCACACTTCCCTGGCTCTGTAGAAACAATTACTAAACCAGATTAAAGATTAGCTAATTTATTGTAACATGGTTTTCTGGACTACAGCCCACAAATGTCCATGTGCAGTCCTTAAAATCTATAATAATTTATTTTGGTCTTTAAGGGGTCAGAGGATTTTAGTTATGTTGTTGTTCTTGCAACAGATTAACATGGCCCCTCCTTTGGAAATTAAACCAGATTACAATCCCTACAACAGGGATGGAGAACCTGTATCGTTCCTGATATTGAGGAACTGCTATTCCAGTCATTCCCAACCACTGGCCATGCAGGCAGGGGTTGGTGGAGACCAACAACATCTGGAGGACCATAGCTCTGTCCTACATAACCTGTAAGTGTACAATGAAAGGAGAGGGACCCTCTTTCCCAGGCATTAACCAGTCTGCCCATGAACATAACAGACCAGTTGATAAGGTCTGCGTAAGTGTGAACAAGCATTCCAGGTAATTGTATTGGCCACTATATTTTTAGAACAGGCTTATTAGAATAATAATGCGGGACTGCCTAAATATTTTTGTGCCACAGACGGAAAATCTAAACAGCACTCACATATGGATAAACATTATAATAACTAAACTGATATACACAGAGGATGTTGTGTCCCCATGCAGCTGGAAGCCAACCATTAAGCAGTATTGACAAGCGTGCCCCAAGGTGCTTTGCAACATTGCAGAGGAGCTTGGGACATAAATTCCAGCTCAGCAGACCAGTTCTTTCAAAAGGTGTCCTGCGGAAAAACTAATCTATAGCTAAGTGATTTTGTACATGAGGAAGCTATATTGGGGGGGGGGGGAGATAAATTACTGTTGAACCTTAGGTTCCCTCTTTAAATTCTCTTCCAAGGAAAAGCACTTTTGTATAATTAAAAATAAATTTATATGTGTGATGTGCAGTTAAATGATTTCTAGTAATTGATACTGCAGCTGTAATTCCTTTTTCAAATTTAAGTTTCTAGCCCTGGTGGTAAGGTTAAATCTACAATGGTAGTGTCAGGGACAGGGGGAATTGAAAATCAGATTTAAAAGTGGTCAAAAGGAATTCCAAAATAAGGTGTCCTGTTCAGCTCCCCTGGTGTCCTAATTCATAGTGTATCTTGACCGAGATGGTTCAACCGTTAACACCGTTTATTCTGTTTGGCCTAACACCTGGTCCTTCTCTCCACAGAGGGCAGTGGGTGCTCAGAGGTGGCTGAGGCAGAGAGTGCTGAACCAACGGGTGGCAAGGGGAGGTCCACCCTTGAAGAAAAAGCCATCACGGCCCCTCTCGTGGTACCCATGGGCCCAGCCAAGCCGCCCTTTCCCGAGCGGGAGACCTGGACCCGGCAGATGGATTTCATCATGTCTTGTGTTGGCTTTGCTGTAGGCCTGGGCAATGTCTGGCGTTTTCCATACCTCTGCTACAAGAACGGAGGAGGTGAGGGGGCAGTGACTTAGGGGGGGCAACAGGGCTTTTTGGCTGTGGATCAGGGCCAAATATAGTAGTAGCTGTTGGGGTGTCTTCGTACAGAGACTGTTCTAGGATGGAGGAGCTGAGAATTGGGCTTCTATGGGATGGAAACACTCCAGGTGAGCATTGGAAGTATCTCCCTGCTTAAAACTATAAATTTTGAGGAAAAACAAGTCTTCTGACTCAGAGGTGGCTCATGATGGTCGTATTGGTGGTGGGGGGGAGAGGAGCTTCTATTTATGTTTAAAGAACAGCTTACCACTCAAACAGTGGTTCCCAACCTTAGGTGACCCAGATGTTCTTGGACTAAAACTCCCGGAAGTGTCCACCACCAGCTGCGCTAGCTGAGGTTTCTGGGAGTTGCCGTCCAAGAACACTTGGGTTATCCAAGGTTCACAACTAAGGCACTTTGGGCATCTGATCCTAATGTTTCTTTCTCTAGTACCTTTCAACTACGGCCGTTCCTAGCTCTGTTTATTGTTTTTGCGGTTATAATACAGTGGTGCCTCGCATAGCGAGGTTAATCCGTTCCGGATTAACCTTCGCTATGTGAAAACTTCGTTAAATGGAAAGTAAAAAGCCATCCAAATCAGCTGAAAACTCACCGTTTAGCGAAGTTTCCTGGGTCCGGCAGCCATTTTCGCACCCTCGGTAAGCAAGGGGAGGGCGCGAAAACGCTGCGCGCGGCCATTTCGGGTGTCCGGCAGCCATTTTGGAACCGCCGAACAACTGATCCGCGCCGAACGCTTACCGATCTTCGCTATGCGAGTTTCACCCATTGGGGCCGACGCGATGCCTCCGCATTAGCGATCCCAGAAAAGGGATCGCTATGCGGATTCGTCGCTATACGAGGCACTCGTTATGCGAGGCACCACTGTATAAGCTTTCCCCATGCTGTGTCCTGATGCATTATGGGTAGCTATAGCTCTCCTCTAGCAACTGTGTTTACCTCAAGTGGTAAGATTTAGTACCACAGGTATGGAGACAGTAGCACCTGTTCAGAGGATGGGGAGAATTTGGCGATGCATTAAAACATGGGCTGAAGTCTGTGGGAATAGTAATATGGCAATATCTTCTCATTCACATATGAAAATTGTGTAAGCCTGCCTGTTTCCTACACAGCTCTACAATGTGTTGTGCCACCACAGTAATCATTGTTTAGTTTCATTGCTCTACCAAAGGTAACTTTCCCAAATCTGAAGCCTTCCAGTTAGATTAGAGCACAGCCCCAGTGATAGGTAGCGGGGCCAATGAATGAAAGGAGCTGTAATTCAACATGAATTGAAGGGCACCAGACAGGATAAAAATAAGCTGTTTTGCAGCTGTAGAATCGGAACATCCGCCATAGAAATGAGGCACTAACAGTGCATAATTTCAGAAAAAAAGATCTGATGAAGCTCAAGTGAATCAGAGAGACAGAAAAGCTTAAGGAGAGACTCTCTTTCCAATGGGATACAGACAGACATTTGTCCGTTTGTGACCTCTGGTCAGACAGATCTGAAAAATGACTAGAAGAGCAACTCCTTTGCCGAGCCCATTTATCAGCAGCAAAAGGGGTTACCAGGTTTTGAGCAGAATTCTATCTTTCAAATTGCCTTTGATGGCAAAACCAACAGTTTGGCTCCATCATAACATCTTTCTGGGTGTGGGGAAATGTAGATATACCAGGTAGGGCAGGGAGAGGCTAATGGAGTCATCAGGGGTGGGAGGGAAGAACTCTATACTTGCTTAGAAGCAGCAGCCTACACCATTTCTGCCAAAGTTCCTGCACTGACAGAATGATTCCAAACCATACCTTCAAAATTAGGCTGTGGATTCTGAATAATAGCGGCAATTTTACTCCATTGAGCTTGTCTTCCCTTTCTATGTGGTATTGTGATTGTTGTCTTCCACTCTTGCCTTCTGTCGCCATTGGGAAAAGCACAAACCACATTCGTAGCTGAATAAGAATAGATAACATCACATGGTCAGAGAGGGAGACAGAGAGAGAAATGGGAGTATCTGCAGGCACATTATTCATTGGCTTCTCAAATCCTAAGTGGGCTGAGCAGATTAGCAATTCCCAGCAAATCACTTTGGTTCACTGAGAGAGAAAAAGAGTGAACCCCAACCAGCTGCAGACTTTGCAAGCAGATTCTAAGAGTGGCCGAGGACCAGCTGCTGAGCAGATCTGGGTGGTTTCTTCTGCAAAGGCTTTTAGCATAGAAAGAAAAATGTTCAGTCCATGGTGGTACCCAAGTATAGCAAGCACTCTTCCTCATCAGTAAAAAAGAAAAGAAAAAGAAAAAAGAAAAAGAAAAAAAGCTGTGTTGAAAAATCATCAAATGAATCCTTCCAGTCCAAATTGCTGGCCTGGCTGATAATTCCTTTGGCCCGCACATTCAAAATGCGTATGAAGGGAAGGTTACAATTTGTTACAATACCCTCTGAAAAGCATGGGTCCTGACATTTTGATACACATTTTGCCTAAGCTCAGCAGTTTGAAAATCTAAAATTCTGAAAAAGGGGAAAAATGAAGACCTGGTGCATGAACCTGGCCCCTTAAAAGGAGTCAGTATTACTGTGCTAGGCCATAGCCGCGGAAGAGCTGGAATATCAGGGTCAGATCTTGGAAAAGTTACCTTTTGTTTAAATGACAGCTCCCAATATCCTCCAGTCAGCATGGCCACTAGGTAGGCTACCTAGCTGAGGGGGGCAGCCTTAGATTTCCAAAAAGCAATTTTTTCCAACCTCTGGTTTGGATATCTGAATCCTGTGCTCTGTTTTATTTCCAGGCTTGAATGGGGGGGGGGCACTCAAAACAGCAACCAGAAACATCAGGCTCCATAATAGCATGTATTGGCACACAGAGAAATGGACCACAGGGATGGGGAATGAAAAATAGGAAAAAAAACAGTGTAGTGTAATGCTGAAGGCATGGTCTTGGGAGTACTCGATTCACATCTCTAAGTGGTTTGTGGCCAGATAATTCTCCAACAACTCCCCATTTCTGGCTGTGCTTACAGGAGGCAGAATGGGGAGTCAAACTCCCAAACTCTGGCTCCACAGCCAGAGACTTAAACCACTGAGTTATCCATCCAGCTGCGCAGGGTGATAGACTGGTTCAAATCGCACCCAGGCCACAGTCCTGAACACACTAAATGAATCTTCATTAATGTTGATAAGGCTTTTTCTTAGAGGGACATGCATGAGGATGCAGAGTAGGCTGCTAAAATCCTGCTTGACTATTTATTGAAAGTGCAGGGAGCCTAACCCATCTCTTAGGGGAAGGCGTTCTGCCAGTTCATCACCGCCACGAAGAACACCATGTTCCACCGATGCACTTTAAAAGCACGGCTAACTATGGACGTCGCATTGACTCCCATTTTCTGTGCAGGTGTCTTCTTGATTCCTTATCTGCTAATCGTTTTTGTTGGGGGGATCCCTGTCTTCTTCCTGGAGGTGGCCCTGGGGCAGTTTATGAAGCAAGGTGGGATCTCTGCCTGGAACATTGCTCCTCTCTTCAAAGGTAAAGGTCTCCCTAGGTCCTGCTCTGCAGCTCAGGGCTACCTGTATGTCTTCAGACATGAAGCCTTTAAGCAGAACTCATGTTAGGATTTCTAAGGAATCCCAGTAAGGAGGAAAGTGCCTTGAAAGAGCTCGTGCAAGGCAAACAATGCAAATTTTTTTAAAAAAAGAGGAGAAACCAGAGATTTTCTATTTCCTTAAAGTCAATAAAATTTGTATCAGAGCTCTAAGGAGGGTTATTAGAGGGGAAAAGGCACAGGAAAAATATTAAGTTTCTCCTAAGATGTATTCAAGTCATAGGGTGTGACTGACCAGCAGCATCCAACATCAGCTCATGGAACTTCTCATTTTTAAAGGTTCCAGCTGCCCGAATCCCATTGGGAGCACAGCCATCTCCACATGTTTTCTACATACTAGGAGTATCATTCTTTGTCTTTCTCCGATAAGAGGAGCACTTGAAATATGATCTCCTATTTTAGAGCACTTTACTATGATGCAATCCACTGCCATCTGATTCTGCTGTATGTGTAGAGGAGGTCATGCCACAGGGGTTAGCAACTTGTCCTCCAGATGTTGGACTGCAAACTGCCATGATCCCTCTCCATTGGCTCTGCTGCATGTGGTTCATGGGCTTTGCAATCCAACAATGTTTGAATAGCTGCATATTCCTGAATTCTTAACACTTTGCACAGATTTTGGCTAACAACCGGCTTTATCTGCTGCCCTGTCACAGTTGGCATCTGAGTGTTTTTTTCCTCCCTCTGGAAACTCTTAGAAGTCCATAAGAAAAAGTCTTCAGTACAAGCCTTATCTCCCTACATTCTAACAACTGTGCTTTTAAGTAGAATTTTGCTCTTCATATAATTTAAAATGTAGATACTAAGGCACAGATTCATTATTGTCGTTTTCATTTATCTTTGTAAAGACATTGAGGAAGACTTTGCTGAAACATGTTTGGTTTTGTTGAGTATCTTTAATGCAGCAGTCTTAAAAAAAATTAAACCACGGTATAGTGTTGCATTAGGAAGATACATGTCCTTAAGTATTTGGGATTCCAGTTCTATGCGGTAGCCCCAACGTGGCCTTAGTGTTAAGTACCCAGTGCCTAGCCGTGGCCTGTGTTTTGAGCACTGGAGGAGGGGGAATGAATGCTTATCCTACCACCCCAAGCTGAGTCCTTCCTTCAGACAATAGGTTACTGATACCTGGGCTTCAGTTTCCTCCTGGGCGAAGTTCTGACCTGCTTTTTCTCCTTAGGTCTGGGCCTGGCCTCCATGGTCATCGTCTTCTTCTGTAACACCTACTACATCATGATCCTCGTTTGGGGTCTCTTCTACCTGGTGCACTCCTTGACAGAGACCTTGCCGTGGGCTACCTGTGGCCACTCGTGGAACTCTCCCCAGTGCACAGAGCTCTTTGGCCTGGGCGGCTGTGGGAACAGCAGCACCAACGGCACTAACAAGACCATCGCCGGAAACTGCAGTGACCTCGCTGACAAGCGCTCTCCCATCATGGAATTTTGGGAGTGAGTGGGATTTCGTTCCCAGGCGGGAACACCTTAAGTGTGGCTCTCCTTGAAGAAGGGGTAGCAAGTGGTTCCTGAAACCCCCCCTGTGCTAGGCCCCTGTGAGGGGAGGCAGAAAAATGTGGGAGATGTCTGATTTGGATAGATAGGGTGTCCAAAACATTTGGGTGCCTGAGGTAAATAAATAAATAAATAAATCCAAAGGGTATCTCCAGGTTGATTTAAAAATAAACAGCGAATTATCAAGTATTTTACATCTTTTCGTGGTACACCCCCCCCCCCCCAAAATCTGTTGCCTAAGGCAGATTGCCTTATCCTGGCTAACAGCAGAGTCCGGCCCAGATAGTAAGTTCCGTCAAAGTTGTTGTTGTTTCCTTTTCTTCACCTCTTCAGCCCTAATTTTCCTCTTGCTGTCTTACCCTTCAGGAAAAAAGTGTTGCGAATTTCAGGGGATCTCTCTGAGCCAGGAGAACTCAGTTGGCAGCTCATCCTATGCTTGCTCACAACTTGGGTTATCGTGTATTTTTGCATCTGGAAAGGGGTCAAATCAACCGGGAAGGTAGCTGTTGTTCCCTCAGGGAAATTGTTATCTTTGTCTGTCTCATATTGAGCTTGCTGATGGTGGTGATGGTGGTGGGAGCTTAGGAGGAAATTGTATATAAAAATGCATGTTGCCAGTAAGCTTTGAGATAAAATCAGATAACACCGAAGCGGCTTCTGCTTCTGACAGGGGCCTGATGCACACAGCCATTGGTTGAGAGTGGATGCACCATCATTGCTGGTTGGGATCTTCTTTCCCCCCACCTCTGAAAAACAACCAAACCCAGACACATATGACCTCAATTAACAGAAGTCCTTATGTAAGAACTGTGGTGTATGGAAGAATGTTACATAATCAGTAGCAACCAGGCAATGCCCTTGGATATTTCTGGCAGCCTGTCAGGTGACATCATGATTTTTCTGGTTTTATTCCTTCGGAAAAAAAATACAGTGGTGCCCCGCATAGCGACGATAATCTGTTCCGGAAAAATCGTCGCTATGTGGAATTGTCGCTATATGAAACAAAAAAGCCCATAGGAATGCATTAAAACACGTTTAATGCATTCCTATGGGCAAAAAACTCACAGTTCAGTGAAAATCCTCCATACAGCCGCCATTTTCGCTGCCCAGTAAGCGAGGAAAGGGTGCGAAAACACAGCGGGCAGCCATTTTTTTTAACCCGGTGGCCATTTTGGAACCGCCGATCAGCTGTTAGAGAAAACATCGCTATGCGGAAATTGGTAAGCGAAACAGCTTACTGATCATCGCAAAGCGATTTTTCGCTATCTAAAACATAGCAAAGCGATTACTTTTGCAATCGCAAAATCTTCTTTGCTATGCGGATTCATCGTCAAACAGGGTGCCCATTATGCGGAGCACCACTGTACCTGTATTTCACTGAGTGAGATATAAAAATCAGAGACACTAATACTCCTTTATAACCAGCATCCCTTTGACTGTGTACATAAGCTGGAGAAAAGAGAGACGACTCTTATGATTGACCCAAGACATTTTTCTCTCTGAGGCAGAAAAGCAGAAGCAACCCCCCCGCGCGCCCAAATCAAACTGCATAATTGGCCATGTCATTTTGTTAATGAAGACGGAAAAAACCCAAAATCCCACAAGCCTCTTTTCCTGCTCCAGTTAGGAATGCAAAAGGGTTCAATGCTAAGTAAAGTAAATCACTAAAATACTGTCCTTCTCTTTTGATAGCTCTGATGCCTGCCGTGACTGCTTTTAGTCCACCAAACCGTAGAGCCGGCTAGCCTTGACTTCCGGGGGGGGGGGTCATCAGCTAGGATCTTTGCCCTTCTGCCGTTTTCCCTCTCTTCTCACAGCCTTTCATCCCCTTTGGGCTTATGCTTTACCAGGAGACCCTTCTTCCTTTCACGAATCCAAGCATCCACATCCCCTGGTGTGCCAAAGGGGATGTGAGCCATCACCCCACATCTGGCAGCCTGCCAGAACTGCTGCCGTCATCTAACCCTCTTGTTGCTTGGCAGGTGGTATATTTCACGGCACTCTTCCCCTACGTGGTTCTCATCCTGCTGCTCTTACATGGGGTGACGCTGCCTGGTGCGCTGGATGGCATCATCTACTACCTGAAGCCTGATTGGTCCAAGCTCGCTGTGGCTCAGGTAAGAACTCGGGATGGTATACTCGGAAAGAAAGGGGGTGTGGAAAACTTCAATTGGGGAAGCAACTGGGAATCTGGGAGGCTCCAGCTCATGCCTGTGCAGGGAAGAAGGCCCTTGCACGTAGGACCGCCAGTACCCTCTGGCAGTGGCCAGACCATGCAAAGTTTGCTCCTCCCCCCCCCGTCTGGTGGGGTTTATACCACGGCTGTTCCCCCCCACCCCAGGTATGGATTGATGCGGGCACCCAGATCTTCTTCTCATATGCTATCGGGCTGGGAGCCCTGACCGCCCTTGGCAGCTACAACCGCTTCCACAACAACTGCTACAGGTGAGGCCCCAGATACGGTCTTGAGCCTTGAGATTCCTTTGGCTTTTTCATGCCGAAATGTGGAATCTCCTGGCTTTGTGTGAACCTTCAGAAACTTTGCTTTTTAAGATTTGTTGTTGTTTTTAATAGAGTTTGGTTTTAGCTCCTGTCATGGTGAAGAATAGCCTTCAAAATGCTATACAGGCATTTTCAAATATATCTTCAAGCCATCCCTCTGCAGCGTCTGTTCTCTTCTGTGTTTCTCACCCACATGTTATCTTCCAACAACATTTATTTGGAGCTTTGTGTTTCTTCTGGCCATTCTGTGCAAGCACACAGCTTGGCAGCTTGGTAAATGTCAGTGGATTCTCTCTCTCTCTCTCTCTTTCTCTCTCTCTCTGCCTCTGTCTTACTTATATAAAAATAAAAATGTTTAGCTTTTAATCTAAAAATACAGATTGCAAATGTGTGGGCCGGTAGATGATGTGAGTGTGATCATACACGAGTGAGCTGAGCAGGATAGGTTTACAGGAGTTGAGACAGATTCTGTGTCGTCCCCAAACAAGCAGAAGCTTAATAAATTATGCAAAACACAGATAGGTTTATGCAAACAGGATCAATTTGCATAGTGTCAAAGAATTCAGTATTTCTCAGTGCAGATTTTGTGCTGCCTTGGTACAGAGGTCTGTGTGTTTGTGGTTCTGGTTGTTTAGAGCAGAATATATGCAGACCCCCCATGTATTTCTTCCAGTTCACCTGTCTCTTCCTTACATCATCTCCATTCACCTTTCATTTTGCTACTCACAATTTAATGTTTGCCTAATTGGTTTTGACAAGCAGTGCTGAAACTCAGTCCTAGAATGTACAAAACTGTACATTCAACCTGCACAGAGAGCACTTCTTCCACCACACAGCTGGTTCAGACACGCGTGGGATGAGAGGAAAGGAATTCCAGGTCAAAAGGGAAGGAAGGCTTCCCAGCCGTCATGGCTGACACTTCCTGTCCTGAAGCATCATAGCTTCCTCCGGCTATTATCAGGAAGAGAGGTGGGCTGAGGCCATGGGCTCTCAGGTGGTCCTATAAGAGGGGACCTTGTGGCTATTAATTTCCCTGCTCTTCTCTACAGAGATGCTTACATCTTGGCTGTGATCAACAGTTCAACCAGCTTTTTTGCTGGCTTTGTGGTATTCTCAGTACTGGGCTTTATGGCATCAGAGCAGGGCGTGGACATCTCCCAAGTGGCAGAGTCAGGTGAGTGCCAGCAAAGGCAGATTCCCTCCTTCCCGCCTGCCCCCAACCTGCCCACCCATCCCGAACTCCCTTTTTTCCCTGTAGCAATTTGGGAGCTCTTTTTCCTGGGTGCAGATAGCTCAGTAATGAGAGCAAGACTTGGAAAAGTTGCTTTTTTTGGTCTGTAACTCCCAGGACACCCCCCGGCCAGTATGGTCGGTGCTGAAGAGGATCAGGGACTCACATAGGTAATGTTGGCTGAGTGCATTCTGGGAGCTGGAAGCCAAAAAAAGAGAGAAGCTTTCCAGGCTCTGAATGACACACAGGTGTCGCATGCAGAAGAGGCAAAAGTATTGCTTTTTAAAAACCAGTTCCAAGTAGCCTTGGTGGGAAGGAACTCTGCCGAGAGCCCTTGGAATGTTGTCGCCCATCAGAATAAACCCAACAGGATGGCTTGATTCAGTGATTGGTCCTGATTTGCTACAAAGAAGAATTTCATCCTCGAAGAATGTTCCTCATCCCTCAAGTCCTATTGGTTGGATTTCTTTTTAATCTTTTGTGTTTTTTTTAAACAGGTCCAGGCCTGGCCTTCATTGCCTACCCCAAAGCTGTGACGCTGATGCCACTCTCCCCACTTTGGGCTATCCTGTTTTTCTTCATGCTCCTTGTCCTAGGGCTGGACAGCCAGGTGAGCCACTCATATCAGGTAGGAAAAGGGTGTGGGAAGATAAGGCTGCCGTGAATCCAGGACTCACAGAACTTTTCATAAAGAGAAAATTACAGAACATAGCTATGGGTGGCGGGTTTCATAAATATTTTGCACTATACTATATCCTGGGGTGAAGGAGGAGAGTAGTATGATATACCAGATGGGCGGGATATAAATCAAATTAATAATAATAATAATAATAATAATAATAATAATAATAATAATAATAATAATAATAATAATAATAATAATAATAATAATAATAATAATAATAACAATAACAATAACAATAACAATAACAATAACAATAACAATAACAATAACAATAATCATAATCATAATCATAATCATAATCATAATCATAATCATAATCATAATAATAATAATAATAATAATAATAATAATAATAATAATAATAATAATAATAATAGAAAAGTTGTGAGTTGCCAGTATTTAAGAATATTTTGGGCTTTCTTAAGACAGCGGGAATTATAAAGATCTTCCCAAGAGGGAATTAGGGACATGGTGGTGCTGCGAGCTAAACCGCAGAAGCCTTTGTGTGCTGCAAGGTCAGAAGACCAAGCAGTCGTAAGATTGAATCCACGCGACGGAGTGAGCTCCTGTCGCTTTATCCCAGCTCCCTCCAACCTAGCAGTTCGAAAGCATGCAAATGCGAGTAGATAAATAGGGACCACCTCGGTGGGAAGGTAACAGCGTTCCGTGTCTAAGTCGCACTGGCCACGTGACCACTGAAGATTGTCTTTGGACAAACGCTGGCTCTATGGCTTGGAAGTGGGGATGAGCACCACCCCCTAGAGTCGGACACGACTGGACAAAAATTGTCAAGGGGAATCTTTACCTTTATCCCAAGACGGAAGAGGGCAGCCACTGGTCCTCTGGGCCTTCTGCTGTAGCTGTAGGCTCATAGCTGCTGAGCAAATGAACTGAAAAGCATCTGGGCAAGAACTACTCAGGGGCCTAAATTAGCACCCCTACCCTATAAGACTTTGGGATGTTGCTGCCTTACTTGGGAGGCCACAGTGCCAATGCCAAGGGTTTCAGTGCCTCTCCATATCACCTTTTTTCCTAAGGTTTGGAAAAGTGACTTTTCTGCAGTGCAGCACCCAGGATTGCTGCATGTTGCAGAGTTTTGAAATTTGGTTAAACCCCTCTAGCTGCCCTGCAGAAGTGGAGGGATTCACAGAATGGCTTCCAGTTCCCCAGTTTAGTTCTCTCCTTTTTTTTTACTCATCAACTGGCTCTTACTGTCTCAATCGCTCAGTGGGAGTCAGCCTTTTGAGGCCTGTTCCTGAAGGCAGGCAGGCCTGTTGGTCATTTTTGCTGTTTGATCTGTTCTGTTGAAAGTAATGACCCCCTTTTTTTTAAAAAAAAAAATTCTACTATTTATGTCTCAAACTGATAACCCTGATTGACTACTTTCAGCAACAGGCCTCAAGAGACTCACTGACTCCAAATGACGAAAGAGAGGGAAAGTGGCTCAGAGCAGAGGGTCTTTCACTTCAAAGGCAGGGGAGGAGCAATGGGTTACTGCTTGATGGATTGACAGCCCCCTCAGTCCAGAAAGCTCCCTCTGAACCCAGCTTACTCCAAGCTGCATGCGAGGTTGCAAAAACGCCAAGACCACACTGGCTGCAGGGATACATGGAGATGTCATCCGAAAAAGCTCACTTTTCTAGACTCTTGATTTCCCCCATTAAAGAATGTTTGTCACCCAGTGATGACTTGATGATGACTGTCTACCCCTCTCTCTTTCTCTTCCTCATCTCCTCCTCAGTTTGTGGGAGTGGAGGGTTTCATTACAGGCATCCTAGACCTGTTTCCACAGCCAGCGGCAGGATCCCCACGGAGGGAGATCACGGCTGCCCTCTGCTGCCTGGTCTGCTGCATCATCGATCTCTCCATGGTGACTCAGGTGAGGCGGATCTCGCGGGCAGAAGAAAGCGGCGTCCTTACTGTGAAAAGTAACAAGCTGTGGAGTTGCCCGTAGAGCATCAGGCACACCCAGCTCTAGATCCCAGTCAACGACAACCCTCCTCACTCACCACTGACTGGCCAACCTGTCTGGGGACTGTGCCGGTGGTTGTCCAGAATGGGTTGGAAAAGGAAGAACGAATCAGTACAGAAGGGAGCATGCCTGTACTCTGAGAGGGGTGGGATCCCCCAAGAACAGGTTACTCTACAACTCTGGATGTAGTGTTAGCTTCCCACACTCTCCTAAGCACAGTACCACTTCTTGATTATTAAGAGTAACATCGAATGTAGTCAGCTGACAATACTCCTTTCCAAGTCCAGTCTTGGGAGATAGCAATGGTAGACGGTGGCCATGGATCCAAAAGGGCTCAACCCTGGCTGGGCTGACCCTGCTGGTGTAGCCCGATCCTCGGGCCTTCTCATTAAAAATTGCCTGTGCTTCTTTTTTCTCCAGCCAGGGAGATTCACTTGATGCTTCTATCGTCATGCTGTGGGCATTAGAGAAATATTATTTTATACCCCCAGCTTAAAAAAAAAAAGAATTAAATCACCTTAAGTGCTGTTAATCAGTTTTTTAAAACGGTTTTGTATGTGTTGCGTGTTCATTTTTCTATGTTTTGTCAGCCACACTGGGACTCTTCTGAAAGGCAGTTCAGAAATGTCCAAATCAATCACTAAAAGAGGGTGGCCGTTCACAATTGTAAACAAAAATAAAGTGCCTAAACTCGAGGGTACTCTTTGCAAAGAAAAAAAATCCAGTGGAAGACTGAATGTATCTTATCTCAGTGTGAGGCACTAAAGAGATGTGCACATGGAACAAATGCACATTCCAGGCTAGGTCTTGTGGTTTGCCTCTCAGAACAACTGGCATTTATCTAACTGCAATGTGTGTGTTTTGTGCTATCAAGTCAAATCCAACTTGTAGCAACCCTAATAGGGCTTTCAAGATAAGTGAGATATTTAAGGAGTGGTCTTACCAGTTCCACTCGCCCAGTGAGTTCACACATCTGGACAAGGATTTGAAGCCACATCTCCTGAGTCATGGTCCACTACTCTATCCCATACACCAGTGGTCCCAAACCTTGGGCCTCCAGATGTTCTTGAACTACAACTCCCAGAAGCTTTCACCATCACCTCTGCTGGCCAGGATTTCTGGGAGTTGAAGTCCAAGAACATCTGCAGGCCCAAGGTTGAGGACCACTGCCGTACACCACTGGTCCCAAACCTTGGGCCTCCAAATGTTCTTGGACTACAACTCCCAGAAGCCTTCACCACCACCTCTGCTGGCCAGGATTTCTGGGAGTTGAAGTCCAAGAACATCTGCAGGCCCAAGGTTGAGGACCACTGCTGTACACCACTGGTCCCAAACCTTGGGCCTCCAGATGTTCTTGGAATACAACTCCCAGAAGCCCTCACCACCACCTCTGCTGGCCAGGATTTCTGGGAGTTGAAGTCCAAGAACATCTGGAGGCCCAAGGTTGGGGACCACTGCTCTACACCACACTGGGGACCCTACATACAATAACAGGCTCTCCATATTAGTATATCTAGTAACTGGTTCTTTTTCTCTGTCACCTTGTGTCTTAGGGTGGCATGTATGTCTTTCAGCTCTTTGACAACTATTCAGCCAGTGGAATCACACTTCTGTGGCAGGCGTTCTGGGAATGTGTGGTGATTGCATGGGTCTATGGTAAGTAGTTAAGTAAACAAATGACAGAAAGGGGAATACTTCCCACCCACCTCATTCCTCTGTTTGGCTCCTGCTTTGACCCCAGATGCTATGAGTATAGCCTTCCCCAGCCTAATGACTCCAAACAAATAAACAAACAAACACACACACACACACACACAAACACACACACTGTGGGTGATTGCAGCTCGTAGACCAATTACGTCAAGGGGGCATCGGGTGGGAAAAGGGTGCGATGAGAGACCCAGGATCTGTGGCTCTGTTCTTCCTGGGGCTCTATCCAGATGTGTTCTTTTCAGGCTAGTGGCAGAGAGGCGGCCTAACTTTGAAGTGCAAGCCTTAATTTATTGTTCTTTCAGGAGCTGACCGCTTCATGGATGATGTTGCCCGCATGATTGGCTACCGGCCTCTGCCCTACATGAAGTGGTGCTGGTCCCTCATTACCCCAGCGGTGTGTGTGGTGAGTCAAGAATAGCGGCGAGGCAAAAGTAGAAGAACCACCTCTTAAAGCTGGATTTAGTCTGGCTTTCCAGGCATACATAAGTTTTATCAGTGGGCAGGGTGGTTGGTTTTTTTTTAAATGGCTTGGCTGTATGAAGTTTTCTCTTCATACAGTTTAAGCCATTGGAAGCAGAAAACTGGAATTCGGGACATGTTTAAGTCATAGAAGAGCAAAGTGTGACCTGGCAGATGCTTTTGGGTTTTCAAGCACGGCCAGTCTTAACCGGCAAGCCAGCAGTGAGCAATGTTCGGAGTTTCAGCCCACTAACATCTGGAGGGCTTCCTTGCACTCACTCCAGTGTAAATATCATAGCACATGCCAAGGGACACAAGTAATATTTTACCTCTCCTTGCCCAGTTCAAATGCCTCCTCCCCAACTCAACTCAACTTAACTCTGAGGGTGCCACCTGCCCTGTGATTTAAGTGCAAACTCAACGGGATGCAAAGTAGGTGATTCCACTTCAGTCTCTGTGGACTTAAGAGCCTCCTGCTCTGACTTAGGGGCTGTGTGGCATACAGGGTCAACCCCTTTGGCCTGCTCCATTTTCTGAGGAGGATCCCTCTCCTGCCTGTATTTTTACCCCAGCTAGAAAAGTATATGACAAGATGGGGACCCTACAAATATAAAAATTGCTTTGCTTAGCTGGATCAGACTAGATATCTTTCTTCCCTGTTCCTTCTCCAGATACTGAAGAAAACCTGAAAACTGAAATTATTTCACAGGAAAGGTGCACAAATAAAGCAATTGTGGAGAGTCCAATTAGTGGTGGAGAAAGACTTGATCAGGGACGGAGGCATGAAGCTAGTGTAGACGCAACCTGAGAACATGTTGCTGGGAAGGCGCAGGATATAAATATTTAAAAATAAATAGCTTACTTCAAAGTACCTAATTCTCATCCAGGGTCAATCTCTGAGGTAAAAAGAACTCATGGGTAATCAAGCTATGGGCAGCACTGATTACTATCATTGTCTCTCTCATTCCGCCTTCAAGCAATCAACTATTTAAGAAATGTTTAAAAGAAGGCATTAGTGTCACAGATGAATTAATAAGTGTTCATACACTACTTTTAAAAAGCCACTTTTAAAACGTTTCTAAACTGGACCAGCATTCAGTTCACTTGCAAGAACATCAGGCATTCAAATTTCTAAACCTGAAGGAAGCAAAAATGGCAAAAAGGTGTTTCTGGGTGGTTTGTTTACTTGCTTGCTTGCAGTTCCTCCTGCTCCCAGAAAACCACTGGCCCCCGCTAGCTGGAACATTCATGGAGTTGTCGTAACGTATCCCATCTCCGTGAGGAAGCTAGGTTCCACAGGTCAGCCACATCCATAAGGGATGCCCTGCGAGTCCTCTTTGTCATGACCTCTGTCCTCACTCTGATCTCCCTTCCTTCCTCTTCCCTCTGCTTCCTCATCAGGGCATCTTCCTGTTCCATGTGGTGAACTACCAGCCGTTGACTTACAACAAGACCTACGTCTACCCTTGGTGGGGAGAGGCGATTGGATGGGCCCTGGCTCTGGCCTCGATGCTCTGCATTCCCTGCACAGTCTGCTACAAGCTTCTGCGAAGCAAGGGCTCCTTGCAACAGGTGAATGGCCGCCTCTCTCTTCTCCCTTTGACACCCGGTCTCCCTTACCCACCAGGATGCAGTTGCCAGACACCCCACATTTATGCCATGCTGAGCCCCTCCAAAGTGGGCTGCTGAGAACTGTGTAATCCACCGGGTAAGAAAGTGGTACCAAGAGAGAAGCTTGGTTCTCAAAGTACCTGTATATTTAAAAAAAAAAAATAGAAATCAACCTGCATATTTTTATTGGGGGGGGGGGAATTCCCCTGTCAGGGGCAAGCCAATAAATGGCTAGATAACTAGATAATATTTTATCAGTTTGCCCATGGGAAAGAAATGTTGTTTTGTAAAATGCATTTGACAGTTTTCAAGCAAATGCAGCACAGATATTCTCAGAGCCATGTTTTTCTCTTGGTTTGGTTTTCAGTGCCTTCGCACTTTTTTCCCCCTCCCAGTTTATTTTTTTTCCTCCCCTTGCTTTGCTTTATTCTAGACCCATTTAATTTATGCTAATTGCAACTCCAGTGAGGCCACTGCTGTTGCTTCTGTTCCTTTTTAGGCCACCCTTCTTAAAACAGGGTAGATCAGTGATGTTGGGGTTGTCCCATACGGTCAGAGGCTTGACTCTTGTCTCTGTCCCATTGGGCTGGGCCCTCTCCTTTTAACATATCCGATATTCGTCTGAGATGCTGAGCCTCCAGGACACATCTGTGTGTCTGGCCTATTCAGCATAACTATGACTACTGAACTGAAATTCAAGCTGGATCATCCAGAGGATTCTGCTTAAGAATTTCATTCATTTTGCTGGATCTGAGAAAAGAGATTATTCATCTGTCATCTACAGAGCACAAAACTCCAATCATGTCCAGTTGGAATCTGGAAGTGGGTTCTACATTTTCTAAGCAATTCTAATATACTTTGCATTTTCCAGCTTGTGGGAATAAATGGCTTTAAAGTAAAGCAAGGGAGATAGGGAAAGTTACAGAAAATTGAATGCAGACTTCCAAAGAACAGCAAGGAGAGACAAGAGGGCCTTCTTAAATGAACAATGCAAAGAAATAGAGGAAGATAACAGAAAAGGAAAGACCAGAGATCTGTTCAGGAAAATTGGACATATTAGAGGAACATTTTGCGCAAAGATGAACATGATAAAAGACAAAAATGGGAGGGACCTAACAGAAGCAGAAGACGTCAAGAAGAGGTGGCAAGAATACACAGAGGAATTATATCAGAAAGATTTGGATATCCCGGACAACCCAGACAGTGTAGTTGCTGACCTTGAGCCAGACATCCTGGAGAGCGAAGTCAAGTGGGCCTTAGAAAGCCTGGCTAACAACAAGGCCAGTGGAGGTGATGGCATTCCAATTGAACTATTTAAAATCTTGAAAGATGATGCTGTTAAGGTGCTACATTCAATATGCCAGCAAGTTTGGAAAACTCAACAGTGGCCAGAGGATTGGAAAAGATCAGTCTACATCCCAATCCCAAAGAAAGGCAGTGCCAAAGAATGCTCCAACTACCGCACAATTGCACTCATTTCACATGCTAGCAAGGTTATGCTCAAAATCCTCCAAGGTAGGCTTCAGCAGTATGTGGATCGAGAACTCCCAGAAGTACAAGCGGGATTCCGAAGAGGCAGAGGAACTCGAGACCAAATTGCTAACCTGCGCTGGATTATGGAGAAAGCCAGAGAGTTCCAGAAAAATATCTACTTCTGCTTCATTGACTATGCGAAAGCCTTTGACTGTGTGGACCACAGCAAACTATGGCAAGTTCTTAAAGAAATGGGAGTGCCTGACCACCTTATCTGTCTCCTGAGAAACCTATATGTGGGACAGGAAGCAACAGTCAGAACTGGTCATGGAACAACTGAGTGGTTCAAAATTGGGAAAGGAGTACGGCAAGGCTGTATACTGTCCCCCAGCTTATTTAACTTGTATGCAGAATACATCATGCGGAAGGCTGGACTGGAAGAAGCCCAAGCCGGAATTAAGATTGCCGGAAGAAATATCAACAACCTCCGATATGCAGATGATACCACTCTGATGGCAGAAAGTGAGGAGGAATTGAAGAACCTTGTAATGAGAGTGAAAGAGGAGAGTGCAAAAAACGGTCTGAAACTCAACATCAAAAAAACTAAGATCATGGCCACTGGTCCCATCACCTCCTGGGAAATAGAAGGGGAAGATATGGAGGCAGTGTCAAATTTTATCTTCCTGGGCTCCATGATCACTGCAGATGGAGACAGCAGCCCCGAAATTAAAAGACGCCTTCTTCTTGGGAGGAAAGCGATGACAAATCTTGACAGCATCTTGAAAAGCAGAGACATCACCTTGCCAACAAAAGTCCGAATAGTCAAAGCTATGGTTTTTCCTGTCATGATGTATGGAAGTGAGAGCTGGACCATAAAGAAAGCAGACCGCCGAAGAATTGATGCCTTTGAATTGTGGTGCTGGAGGAGGCTCTTGAGAATCCCCTGGACTGCAAGGAGAACAAACCTATCAGTTCTAAAGGAAATCAACCCTGAGTGCTCACTGGAAGGACAGATCCTGAAGCTGAGGCTCCAGTACTTTGGCCATCTAATGAGAAGAAAAGACTCCCTGGAAAAGACCCTGATGTTAGGAAGGTGTGACGGCAAGAGGAGAAGGGGACGACCGAGGATGAGATGGTTGGACAGTGTCTGCGAAGCAACCAACATGAACCTGACACAACTCCGGGAGGCAGTAGAAGACAGGAGGGCCTGGCGTGCTCTGGTCCATGGGGTCACGAAGAGTCGGACACGACTAAACGACTAAACACAAAGTAAAGCAGTAAGAAGGTGCAAGCACAGAGTATACTAAAGGCTGAGGCAGAGCTTGTTAAAGCTTTTTTTAAAATACTGCTCCCAGGATCTGCAAGTTAGCAGAGATTTCACAAAACATATGAAAGCCCATTCATCTATAGAGTTACAACAGGACATGGAAGCTGGGAGGGAACCTCCTCACATTAATGAAGATTACACTGGCTTCTCTAGCTGTGCTCCTACATCACACAGATGAAGCTATTCACAATCCCTCTACATAGACCAAATCTTGTACGTTTCATATTGCCACTAAGGGCATCTGGATGCATATTATAGTACAGTAACAGGGACTTTTCTGTTGTGGCTTCCTCTCTTTGGAATGCCTTTTAAAAAAGGCTCCTTCGGCTGATTTTCTAACACTTGTAGCAGAAGAGGTAGGGCCATATTAACTCATGGTCAGGCCCGTAGGTTCTCAGGTACATTTGGGGGGCCCTGTAGCACCTCAGTTTTCCACTCCACCGCAGCTGAGAGCCTGACCCTGGTACTGTAGGCACTAGACTGCAGTGGACAGCTATATATCCATTTTGAGGGTCTCCTGAAGAATCCTATTCATAACATAGGAATATTTGAACACACACGATCAGAGTTTTAAAAAATATATATTAAGTGGCCCAGATGCTTCTGGGTTGGTTTGCCACACACACCCCAGGGCAAACTAAGCTTAGCAGACTTTCTGCCTTAAGACGAAAAATACAGAAGTAGTAGTTGGAAAATCTGAGATGGTTACAAGTGGGAGATGATGTCCGTGTCTGAATCCTCTGTAATAATTCTGTAAACAAGGCAGGTGCAATTGCACAATAAAAGCTCTGGAAGCAACCCAACTCTCCAGGGAGCCGAATTAAAGATGATATGCTTGTACATATAAAAGATTTTTAGGCCATCTTTCAGTAAAGCTCTTAAGGCAGTGTATAATAAAAATTTTAAATGCTAAGTACTTTTAAGTGTCACTTGAAAACATGGGCGTACAGAACACAACCACAACAGCAGGGGTAAAATTCAAGCGGATAAAACTCTCATGAAAAAGCAATCTCTACCCAACAAGCTAGCATTTCCTAGGCAAAATTCCTCCGATGGGTGCTGGATTATTTGATTCGTGTGAATTGTTTGGTTTTGGTCAGTTTAGCCAAAACAATACATTTCATGGTAAATCAATAAAATGAAACGACGGAGGCAGTGCTTTGCCTTGCTCGCTGATGCTACCGCCTTATTTTCTTCCCCAGCGATGGCAGTTGCTGATCACCCCTGTCTGGGGCCACCACCACCTGGAATACATGACACCTGAAGCTGAAGCAAAGCTGCTGCCACCACCAGACGGCGTTGCTGTGGGTGCTCCAGAGAAGGCGACCCTGTTTGAGACTGTGATTTAATTCTTCCCGCCCCTCTCCCTGTAGCAATAATGCAAGGCACCAAAATCTGTGGCCAGGGAGGGTTGGAGAATGGCCATGTGGAGGGCTGGAGAGTCGGGCCCTTATGGAGTCAGCATTGCAGTGCACAGAGGTCCAGAAATAACTCCCACCCTCTTCATCCCTCACCCCCTTGTCCAGTCCAGCCCAGTCCAGCCTCTAGTTGTCCCGTTGGGCCACTCCCATATTACCTCAGGAGGCCATCTTCATTGAGATATCTCTGGATGAAAAAAGGTCTGGTCTAGCTTTGTTTAATTAGATCCTGTAAGCACGAAACACACGGGGGCACGCTTCCGGAATTACTCTGGAAAAGTATCCTTCAATTGGGGACCCACCAAATGTGTTGGGACCGCAATTCCCACCATCCTCAGGTTTTTTTTTGGGGGGGGGGCTTATAGTAAGTGAAGATCAGACTTGTCTGAGACCTCCTCGTGTCAGTATTAGCTCTTGAGCCTCAGACCAAGAGCTTTTATTCTTTCAGACTGGCAAAACAGGTGGGCAGCCTCTCCTTGGCTGACGGGTGAAAAGCTTCTTGACAGGATTCCAGGCTTAGTGAATGCTATTTCCCCAAAGCAGCAAGAGCTCCATTCGCTCTGCCCCACCCAGGCTACCTAAGCTACCCTTTTAGACTTGCTAAACTCTGACCTTCTGTGGGAACATTTTTCATTGCATGGCTACACACGGCCCAATCCCCAGTACGACCTTAGCTGGTTAAGGTGGACTAGCAGTATCTATTTTTGTCTCCTTCTCTCCACCGCAGAGGAAAAGACAGCCTTATTTTCCTGCCTTATCCTCCACCCAAAGCATGAAACTATGTCCTTTCCACACACTTGGTTACAGTTGCACTTAACAATCTTGATCATGTAGCGTTGCCCCCTGGAGTGTGTGTATGTGTGTGTGTGTGATATGCATCTCTCCAAAATTATTTTGTCCTTCCAACTGTCTCACTGCTCCCTGTTTTTGGCTTCTAAAAGAAAGATACACATCTTAAATAGGCTACAGGTCCTTCCTGCTTGCACCGTTTAACACCAGAAAATTCCCATTTGTCAAAAGGAGGGATTCCGAGACACACACTGTTTGGAGGATGTTGCATTTTCTGGCAATTTGGGTTAACTATGCAGTCTCTGCAAGGTTCATGGGGCAGAAAAGGGCTTCCCAAAGACAACTAAAATGTTAAGACTCCTGCTTTAAATATACTGCTTTCCCGCTTGAAAAAAAAAGACTTCTGCATCGTCTCCATTTTTTTCCCTAGTACCTGTAACTTCCTAGGAGGATATGATGGAGGGGACTTAATTGCATATTATATCCTGAATTCAACATAAAGTCCCCAAATCTCCTCCTTATTGGAGAGAAAAAAGGACCCTGGCTACATGTGTGATACAGATCAAGGCTATATTTTTCTGCTCAACAACTATATTTTCTCCCTTCACAAACAAGTTCAAGATAATCTCTTGACATGCATGCCCCTCAAACTGAGTTGGCATTTTAAATTCTAATTGGACTTCTGTTGCTTTTAACTTCTTCTCAACAGGCTGCAACTCAACAGATGGAGTCTTTTGAGGGACAAGAATGTGCCAGCTTGAGGTCATGAGAAACTCCAGAAGAGTAGGGATGTTTGTCTTTCATTAAAGCAACAGTCCGATATAGTTATTGTGGCTATAAAAAAAAGAAACACCTTACCACTAAAATATGTTATTATTGGATTTTTAATAGTTTGTGATGAGGAAAAACTATATTTGTTCAATTTCTGCCTGTCGAAAAGGTATCAAAGTCATAGACATTGTATAAAAAGAGAGGCAACGACTGTACTTTTTAGGCCAGGTACATTAAGTTCCATCTTCCGCACACTCTTATCTCATAGCCATTAGGCTTCATTTACTCCCTCCCGTCCCCCATGGGTATTATGTAACATATGAGTGCATGTGCCAAATTGGGCTGAGCCCATTTTCCTCCAGACACCAAACTGTAATCCCCTCCTTGCCATTCTTCCCCAACCAATGTCTTAATTCCCTGCTTTTCACAGTTCCATACCCAATACAGTACAGTTCCAACCCCTGACAATAAATATGGGAGTGATTCTGTCTGTGTCAGTGTGGCATCTTTTCTCAATGTCAAGCTCCTGAAATTGGCCTGTCGGGTCTCCAAGGCCAGCTCTGCTACTTTCTGTTTCAGAAGATGGACTGACCCCTCTTTCGTCTGCATTTTTCCGTCTCGCAGACCTCCTATTTCCAAGGCTGATGTAACTGATGGCACATTTCCATATGGCATTGCACAGGTTGCTGACAGTGTTCAGGGTATGTGAATGCCCAGCAACTTTATCTCTGGTATATATGTATTTTTAAAAAACATTTCTTCTTCATTGCATTTGTGCAGTAGCATTAGAAAACAAAAAGGACACAAGAGGCAGTATTGCAAGTGGATGCCACAGAGAGCATCCTCTGCCACTTTGAGGGCAACCTGATGCGTTGGACTGAAGTTCCAGTCATCCCAAACCGGCAGGAGAATGAGACTCAATAGAGGTGACCGGAGTCATCCATAAACATAAGTGGCGGGGGAGCATTTGGGCTGGAGGAGATACCTCTGAGGCCGTGTTTGTCAAACTATCAGCTCAGGACTTTCTTATTGTACCTTATTGTACCCACTGTGCCACACAAGCCCAGGTTCAGCAAACAGATTCATGTGCACACACACACACTCCATCACCAGCCTCTTTGTTTAATGGAACAATATGTGTGGTACATAAGAATAAACATGCAGTGTGCGTGAAAAGGCAATAAAAATGGCTACCAGAAGTGCTGCGCCATCCATTCCTTACCAGCCCGTTGCCACTCCCACCCACTCTCTCACTTAGTGTGACCAGCAGTGGAATGCAGGAAAACATCCACTGTTCCACCAGTTCCAATCGGATGGGGGATTCACACAGCCTGTAGCAATGGATGAAACCCAGCCACTCCTAACAGTAAGGAGTTGGCACTCTCCAGGGTAACTAATTACTGTACTCTGGGTATGCGGGCCCACCTCTCTGTTTGTGATTGTCACTTGGTGTCATTGCACATTAATGCACATTGTGCCCAGATTAATATATTCATTAAAAAATAATTATCATTTATCACTAAGGGGGATAATTTCCCAGTTATGGGGACATGTGATACAGAGTACACTTAGCTTGGGGTGAAGGGGCATGCGAGCTTCAGGTTTTTAGCCCACACTGACTGATTAAGGTCTCCTCCAGATAATGGTGTGAGGGCACTTTGTTTCAGGATTTTTGACTGCTCATTTCATCTGATTTTATGCTTGTCAGCTGATCTTCCCAATCAGAGGGTGATTACACAGGCATGTGGCCCACTGTTTGGTCCATTGTGGGGATGGGCTCAAAGATGCTTGTGTGAGGGGAGTGTGAAAAGTGAATTAAGAATAACTCCCAGAAGTGTTTCCCTTTCCATTCCTTATCAGCCCCCACACACACTTCACTCCCACTCACTCCTTAAAGTCTTCAGTCAGAGAAGGGCTTTGCTGGACTGAACCAGCCCACCTTCAAAGTGTTCCTACCTGCACCTTTCTGGGTCGCTCTCAGTGGCATCTACTTTTTTTTTGTGCAGGTAGGATTACTCCACTTTAGTTCATTTCTAGCACCTGTGGTCGATGGAAATGAACCAAAGCAAGCCTTCCTTTTTGAATTTGCCATACCATGAAATAGCTTAAGAAGAGAAGCACTTCAGGATATTGGGCAAATTAAACACTTTGTTTATCACACAGTGGTTGGCACTTCTGTCACCCAAGTTGTGGGCTAGGTGCTGGAATGGCGGCAGGGCAACCCAGTCAAAGGTTTACCAAGAGTAAACAGAATTATTTTGAATAAGAGGCAAATATGTGTGTTCAGAGAGCAGCTAGGGTCTGACTCTGAATCACTCTGTATTGCAGGGACCTATTTAGGAAAGCAGCCTCTTCCACCCTCCACCTCCCCACCATGTTCACTGCTTCCATTGAGTCTTTTTCGTTCTTCTTGTATCACCCAAAGACAACAAAAAAGACAGCACTGTATGCAGTCTTTGTTGTTGCTGTTGTCATGTGCCATCAAGTTGCTTCCGTCTTATGGCAACCCTATGAACGATCTCCAAAATGCCCCATTCTCAACAGGCCTGCTCAGCTCCTGCCCGTACGCACCTGTTAGGGAGTCCGTACATCTGGTATTTGATCTTCCTCTTTTCCTACTGCCTCTCCCCTTTCCCAGCATTATTGTCTTTTCTAGAGAATCCTGCCTTCTCATGATATGCCTGAAGCAGGACAGCCCCAGTATCAACTTTTGTGCCTCCAGAGATAGTTCTGGCTTGATTTGGTCTAGGACCCTGTGAGGCGAAGAGTCACCTCAACCAGGATCAGGAGAGTGTACCCTCCGACTCTCGAACAAAGACAGAAGAGCAGGAGACAGGAGTAATAGAAAGGGAATTAAGTAAATTAGAAATAAGGGAAGAGACTGAAGGGGGGGGCAAATCAGGTGGGAAAAGAGGAAGATAAAAAAGGGGGAAGAAGGAGGGGGAGAGGCAGAAGCATGTTGGGGAAGAGAGGAGAAAGGAGAGGAAAAAGAAGAGCTTGTAGAGTTCATCCAAGAAGACCCTTGGACAGGAGAGTGGGTGGAATTCAAATTGCCACATGAGTACGCTGAAAGGGAATGGAGACGACAGATGTATAGAAAGCCACCTTACTGGGGGGAGATATGGGAGAGAAAGCAAAAGAAAGAGTATAAAGTGTGGGTAAAAAGGGAAGAACAGAGAAGAGGAAGGCAGAGATGTACAGTGAGTCCGGAGACATCCTGTGGGCTCAGCCCCTTCAGACCCCGATGGAGAACAGTTCATGGCTTGAGAAAGGGGGAACGCCAAGAAGGTTGGACATTCAGTACACAAAGTTGAAGTGGGCAGAGAACACGTCAGAGTTGATGAATGCCAAACCCAAGTGGTCTCATGTATTGCTAGTTATTCCCCGTTGTGATACCATGAAGAGGTACCCAGTTTTAATAACGTCAACACTTATGATTTATTGTTGAATTTGGATGATGAGAAACAAGGCTCAGAAATCGATGACGATACGTTAAATAATAAACCAGTTTTATTAGAAGAATTGAGTGTGACGACTGCTTCTTTGAACAAAGTTAAGTAAAAGGAGGTAGATGACAGGCGGCAAGGTCACAGACCTGCTTGTTCATCTTTCTGGCCGTCCAGGGTATCTGCAGAGCTCTCCTCCAGCACCACGTTTCAAACAAATCATTTCCCCCCCTCCCCTTGTCAGCTTTCTTAACTGTCCACCTTTTTCATCTTTAAACCACAGCAGTCCTACACCATGAGCACAAGATGGCAGCAAAAGCATCCCATTTGAGCCTGTAATGTAGAATGTTCTTCTGTAACTTTCCTACCTCCAATTCCAAAACAAAGGCAGGTGACATCTTTATTAGATCACCACCAGCACCACTAACATAGCAGCAGCAGCAGCAACAACAACAACAAATGCTAGCTTTTGACCTACATATACTAGTCTTTGTCAAGCTGTTCACCAATCAATTGTGGATGGTGCAGGGAAAAAATACATGAAAATCCCCAAAGTCATGTCACATATGTGTTTCTGGTCTGTTTCTTAAAAGTGGATTCCAAAATACAGGCTGCAAAGCCCAAGTCAGGAGCATAGATTCTGAATTCTACCCCCAGTGGCCGTTGGTTAGACTCTCACTCCCAACACCATCAAGCAAAGGACTGGTGGGATTTCAGCATTTCCCCCTCTTCCGTGGGCCTTCTTTTGAAACTCAGGCTTCCTCTTTGGACATGGAATTGAGGTGCCATAGAAATGCGGCAAACCTGCAATCAGAGAACTGGTAATAAAATGTCATCTACCCACTTTGTTGTCCTGTCCGATTCTTCGTGACCCCATGGACCAGAGCACACCAGGCCCTCCTGTCTTCCACTGCCTCCTGAAGTTTGGTCAAATTCATGTTGGTAGCTTTGATGATACTGTCCAACCATCTCATCCTCTGTCGTCCCCTTCTTTTCTTGCCTTCACACTTTCCCAGCATCAGGGTGTTTTCCAGGGAATCTTCTCTTCTCATGAGATGGCCAAAGTATTGGAGCCTCAGGTTCAGGATCTGTCCTTCCAGTGAGCACTCAGGCTTGATTGCCTTCAGAATGGATAGGTTTGTTCTCCTTGAAGTCCAGGGGACTCTCAAGAGTCTCCCCCAGCACCACAATTCAAAAGCATCAATTCATTGACGGTCAGCCTTGTTTATGATCCAGCTCTCACTTCCATACATCACTACTGGAAAAACCATAGCTTTGACTATGCAGACCTTTGTCGCCAAGGTGATGTCTCTGCTTTTTAAGATGCTGTCTAGGTTTGTCATCGCTTTCCTCCCAAGAAGCAGGTGTCTTTTAATTTCATGCCTGCTGTCACTATCTGCAGTGATCATGGAACCCAAGAAAGTAAAATCTGTCATGGCCTCTATATCTTTCCCTCCTATTTGCCAGGAGGTGATGGGACCAGTGGCCATGATCTTAGCTTTTTTGATTTTGAGTTTCAGACCATTTTTTGGCGCTCTCTCTTTCACCTTCATTAAGAGGTGCTTTAATTCCTCCTCACTTTCTGCCATCAAGAGTTGTATCATCTGCATATCTGAGGTTGTTGATATTTCTTCCTGCAATCTTAATTCCTCCTTGGGATTCCTCCAGTCTGGCCTTTCGCATGATATATTCTGCATATAAGTTAAATAAGCAGGGGGACAATATACAGCCTTGTCATACTCCTTTCCCAATTTTGAACCAATCAATTGTTCCATATCCAGTTCTAACTGTTGCTTCCTGTCCCATGTATAGATTTCTCAGGAGATAGGTAAGGTGATCACGCTCCCCCATTTCTTTAAGGACTTGCCATAGTTTGCTGTGGTCCACACAGTCAAAGGCTTTTGCATAGTCAATGAAGCAGAAGTAGATGTTTTTCTGGAACTCTCTGGCTTTCTTTATAATCCAGCGCATGTTAGCAATTTGGTCTACCCACTAGGTGAAGCCAATTGCAGCTAAATTAAACATATTACCCTAGTAGCTGGAGGCAGATTTTTCTCAGCATTTATTGGAAAACCAAGAATTTGATCTGCCCTGGAAAGATGCAGCAGCAACAACAGGGAGATTATCTTCTGCCCTTTCTGGGATAATACTTTTGTTAGGCCAACCCCTTCCCTCTCAAAAAAAATAAAATAAAAAATACTGCCCAAGTATGTAGCATCATAAACTTCCTTGCCAGACAAAGTGCTACAAAAGTAAAGCACAGGGATGAGATGACTGGAAGACCACCCTGGCTGCATGGTGTCTTTAGATGAAATGGCTGACAGGACAACTACATTGATTTTTGCTTCTTCCTTTCTCTTCCCCCCCCCCCCCCTCAGATGTAGCACCACAATCTTCCTCTTGTCTTCATAGAAGGACAGGACATTTGCTTGCAGATAAAACAACCATACAGTGCTCTGAGTGGCAGCCTGCCTGCCTGAGGCTAGTTTTGTGCCACAACCTAGCATAACGAGCTAGCGACTTGGTGCAGCTTAGCTGCATGAGAGCAAACTTATTTCCTTATTATCGGTGAAGCGAAGTCCCCAAGCCAGATTCACCACAGTGCTAGTGTGGTCTGGCTCCCAGAGCACCTAGCTTAGAGTTTCCAGGGACTTAGGAGTTTAGTATCCATTGTGCCAATGTAACCCCCTGAGTGACCTTGGACCAGTCATGATTTCTCAGCTGGGCCTACCTCAAAAGGTTGTTGTGAGGACAAAGTGGCCAAGAGGAGAGAGATGTACGCTGCCTCGAGACCGTTGGAGAAGGAGTGGAATGTGAATATAAACAACCAGATTCATAGCCGAGAATGTGTTTGTTCCCTGCTTCTTTCCAGGCCGGTCTTATAACCAATGCCTCCACAGGGTTCTTTCTTCATTCATGAAAACATTGTCCTTTTGACAATGACAAAAGTCAATGGCTTCAGTTGCTGAGGTGAACAAATAGGTGGGCAAAAGCACATCCACAGACTTTTATGCACTTTCACTGAAGGCAGACATCTGCACATCTCACATGGTGTAGTGAGATGGGAATTACCCTCTTTTCCCGAAAATAAGACCTAACCTGAAAATAAGCCCTAGTAGGATTTTTCAGGATGCTCGTAATATAAGCCCTACCCCAAAAATAAGCCCCAATGAAGTGAAACCCTGCCCTCCACCTATGTGCAGCAACCAGAAGAAGAAGATGTGGCTGTATTTTAAAAAATGTAGATTGTTGTACAGGGAAAAAATAAATAAAACATCCCCTGAAAATAAACCCTAATGCGTTTTTGGAGCAAAAATTAATATAAGACCCTGTCTTATTTTTGGGAAAACAGGGTAGGAGGAGGAGATGCAGGTTCAAATACTCACTCAGCCCTGGCTTTCACTAAGTGCCCTTGAGCCAGTGTGCTGTAGCAGTCAGGGGGTCCCCTGGGATTGAAGTAACCTTGCTTTTAGTAGCCAGAGTGCCATGGACATCCCTGGGTGACCTTGGGCCCGTCATGCTCTTCTCAGCTTAACCAAGCTCACAAGGCTGTTTGTTGTGAGGATAAAAACTGGGAAGCAGGACCCAGGCACACACTGCCTTTGAGGAAAGGCAAGATAGAAATGTAATCAACAAATGCTAATTAGGTCCTGAAATAGCCTTCAATCATGGCTTGGAGGGAGATGGCAGTGTGGGGGTGGGGGTGGGGTCACAGTATTTTGTCCACCTGGCTTGACCCAAAGACCTCTTGCTAGCCAAGGCAAAGGATAAGATACAGGAAACAGAAGGTCTCTTCTCGTTTTCTGTTTTGCATTTGGGCTAGCAGGTGAATCTTAATTTAGCACAGGTTGATAGAATCATTTCCTCATTGAATCCTGACCATTAAATTCAGTGGGTGAACTTAGGTCTTGGTTGTCCGAAGGATCAAGAGGGGAAGATGAGAGTCACATACACTATATTAAGCTCATTGAAGGAAAGACACGTTATAAGTGCAACAAACAAATAAATAAATAGGTAAATACAATTTTAGGTGACCCACAGCAGGCCATATGACTGAAACACATCTGTCCTCCAACAAAGGGTTTAGGGTCCAGGAACAGAACCCAATCATACTGGCTACATTCTGCACTAGTTTCAGATTGTAAATGAGGTTCAAGGGCAGCCCCACATTAAGTGCATTACAGTAGTCCAGTTCTGAGGTCGCTGCACATTGATCACAGTGGTTAGTCTTTTGCTTTCTAGAAAAAAAATATTGATGTCATACCAGCCAAAACTGGTCCAGCAGGCCCCTATAGTTACAAGCTAATGGGTTCCTGTTAAAAGTAAAATCCTACTTTCCCATTAGCCTCAATGTTAAATAGGGATTTGGTTCCTGGAGGATTTTTATGCCTTTATAAAATAAAATCTGTGGTTTCTCCATGCCCAGTGTGGTGCAGTGGATAGAGCCACCAGGATAAACCAGGTTCAAATCCCACTAATCCACAGAAACGCATGGAACCATGGTGGCGCGACTGATAAAACCACATCAAATACCTCACTTATTCTGAAAGCCCACCCCATAGGTCTGTCTGTGGTATCACAAAAATAGCTAAACAAAATCTTCATCAGGCTTGGCTTTAAACAGAAAAAAAAAAGATGGTGGGAGGTAAAGTGATCTCTTGTCATGAATTTGATGAATGAAGATGCTAGTACACAGGTTTGTGTCCTTTTTCATTAGTCCTCATAAAGATTTTATGTTACTGTTGCTTTTGGATTTCATTTGGCAGACATTTGTTGTTTGCCGTGGAAAGAGTGACCTATTTCAGAGGCTGGTTGGTAACGTGATAAAGACTGCATTATTATTTATTGCATTTTAATCTCACCTCCTCAGAGTCTTGTTCTCCTTACTTTGTCTCACAATAACTTTGCAGAGTAGATTAGGTGGAAAGAGTACGACTGATTTAAAGCAATTAAATTAGCTTCATGTATGGTATATTGCGGTTTGGAACCCCAGTCTACCTAAGTTCCATATTCTTTGCTTCACTGACGACTGTAAGAATTTGCACGTGAAAATAGTGACTGAGCTTTGCAGGAGAAACAGTCTTGCAAAAAAAAAAAAAAAAAAAAAAAAGGAGGGAGGGGGCTTTTGTATCCCTTTCTACAACCTGTGCCAATTCCCTGGTGTCTCTCTCTCTGCCACTTTACATGCTCGACTCTGGCATGCTATCAAGGCCAACAGGGAGAGATGGAGAAAGTTCATGTTCAGGCTACATCTCCCAGGAATCTCAAACAGAAAACTGGGAGTAGTAGTCTAAAAAGCAACTTCCACTGCTGCCCCTCATATGCCATTTCTATCAGCACTCCAAATTCCTGATTTTTTTTTTCCTCCAATGGAAAGAAATAGCCAGGCTCTGGCTGAGCCCAAGAAAACCCTCCTTCAAAAGGATAGCTTATTTATTTTGCTTACACTTCAAGTATCCCAGCATGTGGGTAAACAGATCAGAAGAACACATCCTTACTCATCATATTATATTGAGAATTGAGCTGAACACATATTAATAATAATTAGCATATCTATAGTTTTCCTGAATGTTCAAAGCACTTTGGATGGATTCTCTTATAATCTTCATGACAGCCATATCAGGTAACATTATCCTCCTTTTGCAGATGCGGACTGAGGGGCCCTTAGGCAATGTTCTCATCCTAAGGCCACCAAATAAGTTCATAATAGAACAGATGACATTTCAAGCAAAGACACCCTTAGTCTCACAGACATTAAATGACAACAATATAGTGCCTATGTTCTTGCTGCAAAGTTTTGAATTTTTGGTAAAATGACTTATGCTAACTAAGAATGATGGCAGAAAGTGAGGAGGAATTAAAGAACCTTGTAATGAGGGTGAAAGAGGAGAGTGCAAAAAACAGTCTGAAACTCAACATCAAAAAAACTAAGATCATGGCCACTGGTCCCATCACCTCCTGGGAAAAAGAAGGGGAAGATATGGAGGCAGTGTCAGATTTTATTTTCCTGGGCTCCATGATCACTGCAGATGGAGACAGCAGCCACAAAATTAAAAGATGCCTGCTTCTTGGGAGGAAAGTGATGACAAACCTAGATAGCATCTTAAGGCCAGTGAAGGTGATGGCATTCCAGTCAAACTATTCAAAATCTTAAAAATGATGCTGTTAATGTGCTACACTCAATATGCCAGCAAGTCTGGAAAACTCAGCAGTGGCCAGAGGATTGGAAAAGATCAGTCTACATCCCAATCCCAAAGAAGGGCAGTGCCAAAGAATGCTCCAACTACCGTACACTTGCATTCATTTCACATGCTAACAAGACTATGCTCAAAATCCTCCAAGGTAGGCTTCATCAGTATGTGGACTGAGAACTCCCAGAAGTACAAGCTGGATTTTGAAGGAGCAGAGGAACTAGAGACCAAATTGCTAACATGCACTGGATTATGGAGAAAGCCAGATAGTTCCAGAAAAACATCTACTTCTGCTTCATTGACTACGCAAAAGCCTTTGACTGTATGGACACCTGCTTCTTGGGAGGAAAGCGATGACAAACCTAGATAGCATCTTAAAAATCAGAGACATCACCTTGCCAACAAAGGTCCGCATAATCAAAGCTATGGTTTTTCCAATAGTGATGTATGGAAGTGAGAGCTGGACCATGAAGAAGGCTGACCGCCGAATAATTGATGCTTTTGAATTGTGGTGCTGGAGGAGACTCTTGAGAGTCCCCTGGACTGCAAGGAGAACAAACCTAGGCATTTTGAAGGAAATCAACCCTGAGTGCTCACTGGAAGGACAGATCCTGAAGGTGAGGCTCCAATACTCTGGCCATCTGATGAGAAGAGAAGACTCCCTGGAAAAGACCCTGATGTTGGGAAAGTGTGAAGGCAAGAAGAGAAGGGGGCCACAGAGGGCAAGATAGTTGGACAGTGTCATCGAAGCGACCAACATGAATTTGACGAAACTCTGGGAGGCAGTGGAAGACAGTAGGGCCTGCTGTGCTCTGGTCCATGGGGTCACAAAGAGTCGGACACGACTTAACAACTAAACAACAACAACGTCTCAGTCATTCACTCTGTGACATTTGTAGGAGAAAGAATAAAAATGTTTCATTACTTACAGTTGTGAACAGATCAACAGCAAACAAGCAAAACTGCATTCCAACAGACTAAGGAGAGGGAAAGAAAAGTGGGGCTCTCTTCTGTATTCAGAGGTGGGAGGGAACAATTGGTTAGTGCCGGATAAACGGACAGTCAACTCAACCCAGAAAGGTCCCCTCCAGCCACACCTACTAGAGGTAGCATGTGAAACTGTGAACATTCAAATAGTTCTCTCCAGGCTGCACATCAGCCACCCAACATGCAGAGTCTGGAAAATTTACTTCTCCACTCTCAGCACCCCCAAGCCAGCACAGCTACTGGGGTGTGGGTTCCAAATGGTTGGGTGAGTGTTTGATGTCATAAGCCAAGAGGTACCAGGAGGTACAGATCTTCAGAGGGAGACTTATAGCAATGCTCCATCCTCAGATGATGCCTCCACAGCTAGAGCTGAACCTTGGCCCAAAATTCCAAATCTCTGCAAGAGATTAAGGGTAAAAGTTCCCCTTGACAATTTTTGTCCAGTCGTGTTCGACTCTAGGGGGCGGTGCTCATCCCCATTTCCAAGCCATAGAGCCAGCATTTTGTCCGAAGACAATCTTCCGTGGTCACATGGCCAGTGCGACTTAGACACGGAACGCTGTTACCTTCCCACCGAAGTGGTCCCTATTTATCTACTCACATTTGCATGCTTTCGAACTGCTTGGTTGGCGGGAGCTGGGACAAATGATGGGGGCTCACTCCGTCACATGGATTCGACCTTACAGCTGAAGATCTGCAGACCTTACAGCACAGAGGCTTCTGCGGCTTAACCCGCAACGCCACCACGTCCCTCTAAGAGGGGATTAAGGCGGACATCAAATGACTATCTTGAGAGTGATAGGCAGTGGGGACACGGGCAGAAAAGACAGATCAGATGAGGCCGTCTGCGCATTCCATGTCCCACTGGGCCTGGTAGTGCTTTCTATCGCATCATTTGTTTTTCTTACTTTTTTCTGTCTAGTCAAAGGCTGCCAGCTGGGCAGGTCCTAATTTTATTACAGTAGTGCCTCGCAAGACAAATGCCTCGCAGGAAAAAAAAAAACTCGCAAGACAAATGGTTTTGGCAATTGGGAGTGTTTGATGACTTGCAAGACAAATGTTCCTATGGTTGTGCTTCACAAGACAAATGCTTTCCGTTTTTTGTTCCTGCCTCATGTTTGCTGATTTTTAAATGTTTTTCTATGATGTTTAAAATGTTAAAGTTTTTTGGTTGAATTTTTTAAAATCATCTGCACAATATGTATGGCTTTAAAGAGCACTTAATAAACCCTTTGTAAACCAAATTTGACTTTCTTCTGACTTTTTTTTTGCCTATAGGAATGCATTAATTAGATTTCAGTGCATTCCTATGGGAAAACGCGTGTCGCAAGATCAATTTTTCGCAAGACAACATTAACCTCAGAACGAATTAAATTCTTTTTGTGAGGCACCACTGTATTTTTATGTTACTCTTTACCTACAACAACAATGAAAGAGTGCATATTCCCCAGTAAATGTGTTTAGCATTAAGGAAGCTGAAGCAAATCCTACTGCCATTCAGTGATGACCATACTGGGCTAGAGGGCTCAAAGATCTCGCTCTATATAAGGTGGTCTATTTCATTCCTAAGTGCTGGTATGAAGTACCCAAAGTCCCCACCAAAAGGAAGAAGAAATTCGTTTTAATCTTCTGCCCCCATCTGTGGCAGTAATACATTCAACAACTAAGAATTTATTGCTGCCTTTCAAGACAGTAGAAATCAGGAGGTTGCTTCACCACTTTGCCCAATGGCTGGGCCAGCCTGGTTCAACAGAATGAACAAATCTTTGTCATAGAACAAAATTCAGCCAACTGAAGTATTCTTAGGAATTGAGCAACCACATTCTGCCCTGTGCAAGTTTATTTGAGTAGGACTCGAGCAGTCATAGCAGGATAGTGGCTGCTGTGAATCCAGCCAGCTTCATCTATCCATCCATGTCCGTTCTCTTGGTTTATTTTATTTTCGGTTTATTTTGGTTTATTCTATTTGGTTTATTTTATTGGTTTGTTTTATTTTTATCCCTCATTTTCTCCAAGCAAACATCCACGTCTGCATACACAGTTCCCAGTAAACCTGCAGGTAAAGCTAGGCAGCGACAGCAAACAGCCCAAAGACATACTGGAAATGTCACAGTTGAGCAGAGATTAAATGTTCCCCTAACTCAGTGCCCTCCCAGATGTGCTAGAGCGCAAATCCAATTAGGGTGTATAGGGATGGTGGGAGTTGCCATCTGAATGCATCTGAAAGCTTTTCATTCTTCCTTGTGAATGATAAGGAAAAATGACATAAGGGAGGCTCCTCTGCTTTGGTTGCAGCATGAGAAGACAAAACTCACTGGTACAGTGATAAAATGCTAGAAAGTTGAAGGCAGTAGGAAAAGAGGAAGTCCAAATATGAAATGGGTTGACTTGATCAAGGAAGCCATGGCCTTTTGAACTCCAAAATAGCCGAGTAGGACTATTAAATGACATCTGCTTTGGAGATGACTCGTTGGAGGACCAAAGGCTTAGCAAAAGGTGACCACACACAGGACGGATCCCTCGACGTCTGGGCATTTCCTCGGCCTGCAGGGAAGACGGGCGAGAGCAGAGGCTTCGGGGCTGCCCAGCACGTGCTAAGCGCCTCCCTCGGTTGGCGGCGGCGGCGGCTCGGGTGGCTTCCCCGGACCGGCGCGAGGCTCTCGCTCGCTCTCCTCCGCGGCGACGGCGCGCCCAGCCCGGTTCGTCCGGCTCTTCAGAGTTCGTCTTGCGCGCGCCCGCGCCGGTCCCAGATGTGCGGGCAGGCGAGGAGCCGGCGGTGCGCGGCGCGCGGCGCGTCCCCGAGCCCGGCGTCCCTGCCTGCACGGTTTGGGCCAGGCGGGGAGAGAAGCCGGCCGAGCGGGAGGCTGAGGGTGCCGCTTGGAGGAGAAGAGCCGCGGCGGCAAGGATGGGCGCGAGGGCTGGCTGGGGTCCCCGAACAGCTGCAAGGAGATGCCGCAGTCGGGCGCGCGCCCCCGTCCCTGCTGGTGAGACCCGAGCGCCCGACCCCAGGTGAGTGTCCGCCTCCCGGCCCGCATCGGCTCCCCTCGCGGGAGCCCGGGATCGGGGCGGGCAGCGGGAATGTCCGCGGCTGGAAAACTGGGCCAGGCCAGGGCGGCTGGACTGACGCGCCGCCCCCCGCGCGCGAGTTGTCGATGAGATGGGGGCGTCGGGGGGGGTTCTCCGGGGCGGACGGGCAACCGGGGGGACCCCCAACCACCCGAGCCCCTCGCCTTCCCCAGGGCTGGCCGTGGAGGGGGGGGGTGCAGAGGCAGGGCCAGCGCACCGAGAGGACCGGGTTACTTCTTCGGACGGGGCGGGGCGAGCGGGGGGGGGACGCTTGCTGCTTGTACCGGGGAGGGAAGGAGGGACGGACGGACGGAGGAGAACGTTTCTTGCAAACTTGGAAGTCTGCATATGTGCCGAAGCACTCGTGTTTTAGGAGAAGCCTCTCTGATTTGCAAGCAGGCGCCGCGGCTCAAAAGAAGCCCTGCCCGCTCTCCAAAGCGGGAGACCCTCGTAGTTGCTCCTTGGCTGCCCCGTCGCCCCAAAAACACCCCCCAACACACACACACACACGCCTTGCCCCCCTTTGCGCGCCAAGAGCCGGGCTCCCCACCACCGCCCTGGCGACGGGGGGCCGCTCCGACTCCCCAGCCCACTTCGGGGCTGCCCGCCCGCCCTGGCCTCCTCCTCCTCCTCCCCGGGAGGCTCGAGCGAGGCGCGCGAGAAGGAGCTCCGGCGGGATAAACGGCGGCGCTCCACTTCGCCGCTGACCTTGGGAAGCGCGACCTGCGCCAGAGGCGGCTGCGGCTTTGCTCGCACCAGCACCGGGAGGAGAGCAGGTGGGGAGCCCGCGGGCGGGAGAGCGGGCGGGCCGGGCCGGGCCGGGCCGGGCGGCGGCTTCCTTCGAGGGTCGAGGCGGGCCGGAGCCACCTGGGGGGGGGGCTCGGGAGCTCCTGAGGAGGAAGGAGGCGAGGAAGGGGGAACCCCTGCTGGTGGGATGGAGGGAGAGAAAGAAGGAAGGAAGGAAGGTTGGCGAGTTCGAAGTCCGGGGTCAGGTTGGGTTGGCGCGGAGAGGATAGTCGAGAGTTGGGATGGGTGTGTGTGTGAATGACCGCGTATGGAGAAGGATCCCGGCTGGGCCTTTTGAGAGAGGATCGAGTGCAGGGGGAGAGGGGCCAGCCCGTGAGCGAGCGAGAGAGCGAGCCAGAGGTGGTTGGGAAGCTAGGAGTCTCCTGGACATCTTGAGGAGGAGGAGGGAAAGGGTGAGGGGCACGGAGAGCCAGGATTTCTGGTTGCTGCCTTAGACGGGTGTCAGACTGGTGGCCCATCTGCCTACCTCAGGGTTGTTGGCACTGACTGGCAACAGCTTCCCAGGGTTTTGAGTTATTTGGAAATCCGTGATAATCGCTTATGACAGGGGAGGCTCACCCCAGAATGGAGGGAGGAGACACATCCCCCCCCCCTCTGGTCTCAACCAGCCCTGCCCTGGTGATCTCCCCCATCCAAGTACTAACCAGGTCTGATCCTGCTTTTGCTCCCAAAATCAGAAGAACCAGCATATGCAGGATGCTGAGGAGGGTTCTTGGAGGGAGTTCTTAAGGCAGAAGGATTTCCAGTCCATTGAGGGCAGAGGCTTGGGGTCTTCTTAGACCCTGAGGAGAAGGGAAAGGGAGGGGAGGAATTAGAGGCAGGAGTTAGACTTTTGAGGTCTTGGGGAGGTGGTGTGAGGGCTGGAAGATGAGCAGACCTCCGTTCTTGAGGTGGTTGTTTCTTCCTATGATCCGAGAGGGAGGAAACAGGAGACAAGATGACTGCCAGGAGGACGCTAGAGGCCTCAGAGAAGCCCACACTCTCCTGCCAGCTTGGTAGAAAGCACCAGGAGATCTTGCCGGTGTCAGCCTTTCGCTTGAGAGAGGGCTGCCCCAATGTTCTTTCCACCCAAGCCCCCTCCACGGGGCGCCTTCCATCACATTTTGCCCAAGGATTGCGTTGAATAGACTGCTGCTGGAAAAAGTGGAAACACATCGGGGAATTTTCCAAGGTGGGAGGGAGCAGGACCAAGTCAACCAGCAGGCTTTCTCTCCTCCATCACAAAGGTAAATCCATTTTATGCATATTGTATTATTTTTGGACCCCTCCAGAAAGTGGAGGTTAGGTAGAAGGTGGCTAGACTAAAGGGTCTTCTGAGCCGTGACTGATTTCTTCTATTAGAGTCAGAACCTTGATCTGCCTGGACCTTGTGGGGGGGGGGGCAAAACTCTCTAGGGGTGGTGCTCAGTCTGTGGAATATCTATTCCCGGGAAGTCTGCTTAGTGCCAATCCTGCTGTCCTTTGAGTTGCTTAAAATTACTTGTAAGCTGTGCTTCAGATCAACCCCTCTTAAGACATAAGTTACAGTAGTTGTTGTTTTTACTTCCCCAATGTCTAGCAAAAAAACCTGTCATGCAGGGTAAGTGTCTAGCGAGGCACCACTGTATATGAGATATAAGTAAAATTAAAAACAAATTAAAATGTTAAGACTTTTTTGAAAAAAAAAACAGAAATTGGCTACTTCAATAGCGTTATCTTGCCCTTTATTTTTATGGCATAATTTTGCTGAATTCTGTTGGTTCATAACCGTTGTTTCTGGGTTTTGTACATATGTTTTTACTGTAATTCAGTTAATGGTTATGTCCCTCTGGAAGTCATAGATTGGAAGGGCAGTCTAAAAATGAGTGTGTATGTTTAAGATGCTCGAAAGTGTACATCCGAGTGGTAAGCTGTGAATGCTAGATACATGTTTGCAGCTATGTTTCTCCTACAAAGACATGAATGGAGGAGAAATTCCTCTGGAGTGGGTATTGCCACAGAATAATGTGTGAAATAATGTGTAAAATAACACATATAGCTTCCTTGGCAAGAGGTGGAAGCACGCAAAGTACCCATGTACAGTATTGGGTCCTCAGATGTGTGAGATAATGTATACACAGGTCTTCCCAACATGGCTTTTCTGTGCAGGGAGGTGTGTCCTGTGTAAAGACTCCCTTTGATCTCTCTCAGTATTTCTTTCTCTGCAATCTCTTTAGAGTGGGGTTTATCACATGGAATGGGATTAATATCCAGACTTCTGTTTTTTTTTCAAATGCAGCTCCCAAAATTTTCCAGGCAGCTCTGGACATCAGTCTGTACATCTCTACTTAGTTAAACTGTATGCCATGAAATCAAAGCCAACTTATAGGGACCCTTGTAGGGCTTTTGAGGTGAGTGAGATTTTAAAGATGGTTTTACCAGTTCCACACCCTCAGTGAGTTTCCATGGCCAAGTGATGATTCAGACTCTCATCTCCAGAGTCCTACTCCATCCCTCTACCCACTCTACCACACTGTTTCCCCCTAATTGTGTGCCGTCAGCTCGGACTTACGGCGACCCTTTTCAGGATATGCTAGGAATGGAATGCTCAGATGTGGTTTCCCATTCCCTTCTTCTGGGGGTGCCCTGGGACTGTACGGCTTGCCCAAGGCCACCCAGGCTGGCTTTTCTCCCAGGACTTATCCTGGGGATTCAAACTCCCAACCTCTGGCTGTGCAGCCAGATACCTAACTCACTGAACTATGCTCATCTTTATAGAGTTTTATTTCCCCTTTTTGGCCCCTTTGTCCAACGCTGAAGCCTGGTGGACATGGGACTGGACAAAAATAGTATGTACTTTTAGTTTCTTGGGGTAGAAAATATGTTGCCATGATGTTTAATTCTTTCTATAATTTGGGGCATGCAAGGATGGCACGTTTTTGTCTTCTGTGGATTAAGAATGTGTTGAAAGCATGTGCCATAGCTGCTTTACTATTGCTTGTAACTCAAAAGCAGGTCTGCTTCTTTTAACAGCGGCCCAGTCAGTCTTTCTTTGTGCCTCACTTATAAAACGGAGATAATGATATTTATTTGCCAAGCTGCAGGGCTAGGAAGATAAATGATAGGTTGTGAGGTGCCTGGATACAGTGTCAGTGTTAACATTGTGGTCTTGCGGTTGTAAGAAGACTAGGGGTCAAATTGGTCCTGCCATTTGTTTGTTTATTGCCTGCTTTCCTTTGGCTCTGCATGCAGAAGGTGCTTGCGGTAGCGGTAACGGTGAGGGGAGAAGAGGAATGTTCATCTGCACAGGCACTCACCTTGAACAGAAAGCTAGACTTTATGATTTTCTGGACATTGCCTAAGTTATTCTAAAGATGCATAATCAAGATTATGGAACTTGAATGCCAGTAAACCAACCTGCCCTTCTCACAGTCAGGGTGGTATACAACAAGAATTTTCCACACCAGTTCCTACAGTTCAGTCAAAGTGGGATCCTAGTCCTCATGGCATTCATGTTGGGAATATGAAATATGGAATTGGGGCTAGGAGTAGGAGATCCAGGCAGTCAATTAGCATGTCAGGTTCAATGTGTAAGAGTGTGTGCCTGCATGTGCATATAGGCAGCATTTCTATTCAATTATCCATCCACTTAAAAACTGAAATAAAAAGAACAAACAATTCATATTCAATAGAGCTGGGGGGGGGGGAGAGAGAGAGAGAGACGAAGGAGCATCCAGAAAGATCTTTGTGCTAAAGCATTCCCCGACAAGGAAAGATTATGACACGTGGAAGTCTTTTGTATAGAAGAAGGGAGGGTAAGCAGAGGACCAAACATATGTTTGCAAAATCGTACATGATGTTGAGAATGTTGATAAGAGTCGTTTCCTCCCCCCCCCCCCGGCATAACGGGAGAACCTGGATAATCTCTTGAAGGTAAATGGAGGAAGATTTAGGGCAGAGAAAAAGAAACTGCTGCCGTAAAATGGGATGGTTGCCTGTCACCAATTCAGTTGAGCTTAAAAGCAGATCAGACAATTTTTTGGAGACTCCAAAGCAGTTTGGCTCTTTCTAACAGTAGCTGAAGGGCAACCATAAGAGAGGGCAGTGGCCCTCATGTCCTGCAGGTAGCCTCTCGAGATACATCTAGTTGGCCACTGTGGGATACAAAATTCTGGATTAGCTATGCCTTTTGTCTGATTTAGGCCAAGGCTAGAAACAGTTAATTACAGAGTAGGGTCTCCAGCTCCTCAGTCATCATGATCAGTGGGATCCTGGAAGTTTTAACCAAAACAAATAATTTCTTCAAGCTCTAGATCTAGCAATGTTTTTTTTTAATATCAAAAACTAAACTTTAGGAGCTAGCATTCCATGAACATGCTTGGTTTTGTTTCCCAGGAAAATGTGCAACATCCAGTGACTATTCAATAACCTGCATGCTCATCTGTGATTGTGATCAGATCCCTGTTATGTACATTTATCTTCTTACATGACTAGGATAAATGTGGCATTTCACCTGTAAGATCAGAGTCATGAATCTGAGTGTTCTGTATTCAAAAGTTGAGCAAAAACAGAGCAGGAGGGAAAGGGGCTCAAGACACTCTTTGAATGGGACAATATTTGCTCTACATTTTGCCTGGCTTGCAGAGATCGCTGCTTTAAGCTAGATCAGTGCAGAAAAGGTTATGATTTTTTTTTTTTGCGCGTAGTATAATATTGTATAGATTATTCCTGTCTAGAGTAGGACATAAGAGAGAGCCAGTGCAGTATGGAGGGTAGTATTGGACTAGGATTCTGGAGTCTTGGGTTCAAATCTATGTTAGGACATGGAAACCCACTGTGGGAGGTGACAATATATTTTGATGACATGTTATTTCTCTTTCTCTTATATCTGAAGAAGTGGACTTATCCATTGAATCGCAAATTAAAAATTAAAGCAGTATTTAAGATGCCACCCCATGTAACCCTCTAATGTTTAGCCTCCTCCCCTGTGCACTGGGTTCCGCTAGGACCGGAACCTCACATAGTCGCTGCTCAAAGAAGGAAGAGGGCTCCATGGAGGAAAGTGGAGTCGTGAGCGCATGCACGCCCAGCTAAGCACAAACCTGGTGCCACCACATGTTTTTTTCATTATTATTATTTTTGAATGTTATTTTGTTTTTACCTATTACACTCCTTGAATTTCTCATATATACCTGGAAAAAATCCTAATAGGGTCTTCCTATAGCAGGAATGGCTTGATGCACACAACACACAAGGGAAGGACATAACAATGTGATCAGAATTCAGGGAAGTGGAGTTCTCTGGTTAGAGAGGTGTAATACTGTTTCTGTGTATCCACACTGCTAGTTCTGTCCCCCCCCCCCAAATCTCACTATTAACTTTCTGTTCTGCGGACAGATTGTTTAATATGGTGATTACTCTGGCCTTCTCTCTGCAGCAGCCTCAGGGTGCCCACAGGTTTTTCGTTGGCAAGTGTAAACAAAACGTGGCAGACACATCATTTGGCGATGAATGAAAATTTAAAAACATAAAGTAACCCTTGGTCATTGGAGGCTGATTATACTTGTAGTTAGGTATGATGTGCCCACCCTAAGCGGTTGAGAAATGGTAAAGATTTAAATTAAGTTACTCAGGGGCATGACTCATGAGCAGAGAGAGGAGGGTCCTGGCATTGGGACCAGTGTGTTTGAAGTGAAAACTGAAGGGGGCTAAGCTTGGTTGGAACTGGAAGTCGTACCTGTTCTGATTTAAAAGAACCTCACTCACAACTCTGTTTTTATAGGTTCGATTAGTCAAGCAGGAAGAGGCACTTCTATGCATGCTGATAGCTAATTTTGTTTATTTTTGCCTTGATATTTCCACCTTTCACTAAAGAGATCGGATTGGCTTATTGAATGCAAGGTGGTGTAGACTGAAGTAGGCAGTGCAGTCCTGCACATATTGTTGGTCTGGACTGCTTGCTTCACTCTACTCCCAGTCGTTTCTGAGACTATAGTAAAAGATGAAAAAAAGGTTGGGAGTTGCAGTGCAACATCTTCAGGGCCACATTTTGACTTCTTTTGGTAGAGAGAGGTTCATAGCTGGGTAGATATTTGAATACTTGTTTCCTTTGTTCATATCTAAGCCTCTTCCTCATGCTTCCCACTGGTGCGTTGTTGTTGTTGTTGTTGTTGTTGTTAAAAAATACCAGGCACAGTCAATCAAAATTATCAAAACATTGACTGGTATTATATAATAGATACAAGTTTTAACCAAAGACCTAAGTATCTGTTAAATATCAGTGTAGTATTATGTTGTTCCTAATAATGCCATTTTTATAGCTCTGTTGAAGTTATCTCTGAGATGTGCAACTGCTTATAATACTATGTGAAATTTCTTGATATTGTTCTGAAAGCTCCAATGACTACAGGGATCACTGAAGTGTATTTCATACACAAGCGAGGTGTTTCGATTGCCAGGTCTCTGTATTTTGTTAGTTTTTCTTATTCTTTATTTCAGCTTTGGAATCTCCTGGAATTGCAATGTCAATGATCCAGACATTTCTTCATTCTATTACTACTATATCTGGTGTGTTATGTTCAAGGTGTCTATCAGTCTGGATCCAGAAATCCCACAAGACCTTGTCTTCATCATTTTCTAACACCTTCCCTATCTGAGGTTCCCATGGATTTTTGGAGGCTGGCAAGTTATATTTTTTGCATAATGATCAGTGCACTTGTTTTGCCACTATCATGTCTAATATTGTAATCTGTGCAATCTTTGGACATTCACAGATGAGGTGTGGCACAGTTTCATCTTTTTCTTTCAGAGTTGACATTTGCTGTTAGCACTAATTCCTTGAATCTTTGCTTTTATCACATTGATTTGGAGTGCTTTTTCTTGTGCAGCAAAAATCAAGCCTTCAGTTTCTTTCATAATGGTTCTCAGTTTTAGTCATGCCCGTGTTGAATAATCATGCTTTCCATCAATATTTCTCAGGCGTTGTCCATGTACGATAGTAGTTTATTTCTCCAGCTGTTTATTTTCAAATTGTTGTTTCTTCTATTGAGCATTTGTTTCTGTTGTTCTCAAAATATTCTCAGTTTTCACCACCTTAAGTAATTTTTTCTACTTGTACTGATATAACTGTTTAGGCTTCTTTTTTCCTCCTCGTACTACCTGCTCTATTTGCAGTAATCCATGGCCTCCCATTTATTGTGGTAAATATAATCTGTCTACATCAATTTTTGGATGTAGTGTATGATGCATGTTCATTAGCTTCCATGTTTTTCAATCCAATTCTTATTAATTTTAGATCCAATCTGTTATTCCACCTGGGTATCTAATTACTGGTACTGCCGATATGTTTATGGCTTTGATTGTATTTCCACCATTTAATTTTGATTTTAACATTTTCTGCAGCCTTTAATGTATTCCCTTTCTGTCAGCTCGAGTGTAGGATGTTATCTGCTTCTAGTATTCCAAGGTATCTATAATTTTCATTACTTGATAGTGATTTTGTAATATCACAATTTAAAAACTCTATTCCATCTAATTTTTGGATATTGCCATGTTGTATAGACAGCTGCACATTTGTCAATTCCAAATTTAATGTGAATGTCTTCATTACATATTTGCACTGTGTTCAACAGTGATTCTATCTCTGTGCAACTTTTTGCATATAGTTCTAGGTCATCCATGTATAACAGATGATTGATTTGTCCTGTTTGTTCTTAAATATAGTAGCCCAATCCAGTTTTATTTAAAATCATTGACATGGGATCAATTAGATGTTAAATAGCAGTAGTGACAAACAGTCCCCTTGAAATACTCTTTTTTGGATGCTAACTTCTCCAATTTCTTCACCATAGGCCATTAAGACAGTTTTCCATTTTCCTTTTTTTTCTTGAGGAACTTCTGAATATTTTACTTATCCCAAAAATGTTTAGTTAGGTGTTAGTCCAGCTGTGTGGCAATGTCAAATACCTTTTTATAGTCTATCCAGCCATGTTGGGATTTGTTTTTTCATTCTTCAGTATCATTTTATCAATAAGCAGCTGATCTTTCATGCCTCTTGACTATTTAAAGTTCCCTTTCTATTCAGTTAGATATAGGGAGTTTTCCATTAAATAATTATATATTGATCTTGCACTCACTCCTGTGAGGAGTTTGAACATTGTTGGAAGGCAAGTAAATGGTCGATAATTACTGGGTTCATTGCCCTTTTGGTGATTTTTTATTATCAGACATGTTGCCTGTTGTCATCTGATCTTCAGTTGTAGATTTTTGAAGTAAGTGATTAAATTACACTGCTATACGTTGATGGAGACATGTTAAATGCTTTAACCAAAATCCCCGCAGCTCATCTGGACCAGGTGCACTCCAATTTTTCACAGCCTTTACTTGCCTCTTAGTAATTTCATTTGTTATTATGGTATCATCCATATGATTTCCTTGAGTTTCTTTACAAGTGTCTTTAATCCATGAGGCATTTTTCTTATGTCTGGTTGGGCTTTCCCAAATTTATTTCCAAAATTTTAGAGCATAATCTTTACATAGGCCGAATTTCTTTTGCTCTGCATTTTGTCCTAGTGATTTATAAAATAATCGTTGGTTACTTCAAAATTGCATGTTTTCTCTATATTGTTTCAGGCGTCCATCATATCTTTCAATTTTCTTTGGTGTAGCTGTTACCCGTTGTTTTAATTCTTCCATAGTTTCAACGATTATTTTCCTTTGTAGATCATATATTTTGTATAGTCTGGCTTTTACTTTTTCATTTTTCATTTTTGAATCTTCCAAGTGTTTTAAGTTGCTATTGTCTGCATGTGATTTGTTTACTGAATTTTTCTTTCCAGTTGAATTTTCCATTTTGGAGTGCCAGTTTTCAGTTTATAACCAAGTTCCATGGTTAATATGATAGCTGTGCTATACATGAGCTGGTTTATTTCTTTTAGCATATTGGTTAGGATTGTTCTGATCACTACATTTGCATCTGTCAGTAGATCTTCTACTGGTTTACTTTGTAATTGGCGCAAATGGGGAGCCTTTGTCTTTCTGTATTTTGGCTAATACGGGTTCCTATTTTTCTCTTAGTGGTCTGCCATTCGGTCAACCTGTAATTTCTGGCTTCTTCCATAATTTGTTCCTCTATTGATTCCATTTTCTTCCTCTACCTTCCATTTGTGTTCCATACTATGGTCCTTGTTCTGTGTTGATTTTTCTTTTGCCTCCTTTCCTAGTTCCTGCAATTCCAATTCTGAAAAAACTGTTCTTCATCTTCTTCTTGCACCTGTTCCAAGTGCATGCTTTTTTTCTCTGCTCTTAGAGTACCTTTGTTTGATGTGGTAAACAGGATTAGGGACAAATCCCCAAAGCAGAGGTATGCAGATGTGTCTTCTTGTCTAAAACTTCCAAAAATCAAAAACGTAGAGGACCCATTTGAGTACATTCAGTTTTGATCCCCTGCCCCTGCATGTTAAGAAATTTATTTCGCCCCGTTATTTCTAGATCTGTCACCCACTGCAGTGTGTCATGGGATGAAAATGTGGGTCCCTTCCTCAGCTCTGCCAAAGTTGCCCACCCAGTTCTCAAAAACTCAGAGACAGCAAAACACCTAAACTCGTGGCAACGTATGACAGGGAGAGACAGATTCTGGGTTTGCTGAGTTGACTTGGATTTTTAGTTTGAACCTTGATGGCCTTACACAGATTTATGCCCACACAAAGGTTGCTATTGCCTATGGTCTCAGATTAAGAGGGGGCTTGAAACAGAAATAGGAACATACACAAAAAGTCAGTATGTTTCAAGTTGTACATAATTAATTTTAGTGGGGAGGCAATACTGCAGGGCATTTCAAATTTGCTATTATTCAGAGCTTCAGCTTCTCTTGGTCCAGTTTTGGCTGAAGATTGTATGTGTGTCCTGTGCCATCAAGTCGAAACCCTAAAGGGCTTTCAAGGTAAGTGAGATATTTAAGGAGTGGTTTTACCAGTTCTGCTCCTGCAGCGAGTTTCCATGGCTGAGCAGGGGTTTGAATCCTGTTCTCCAGAGTCCTAGTTCATCATTTTATTCATGACACCACATTGAAAATGCACCGGCTGAAGACTACCCAATGTGAAATAGCAGCAAATGATAAATAGGCTTAGAAATAAGGAACAAGTTGCCTCTGAGCCTCTGCTCGGCCCAGGAATTTTGTTTTAGCATCAGAACTGGTCTTAAGAGTCTTTTTATGTACGCAGATCACTGCCAGGTTTGCTCCAGCCTGACAGAGTGGTGGTATTTCAAGGATTACCCCAGGAGGTGATAACCAGCAGAGCTTCCCAAAATGCAGTGAAGACACAAGTACTAAACAGTCTTGATAGTAGAATATTATGTATTATATACAGGATATGTACAGGTATACACAGCGTAGTCCTTGTCCAGTCCCAATTGTCACACACGGCAATATTCACAGAGTTACAGAGCTTAAATCAGTGTCAGAGTCCAGTAAATAATCAATATACCATGCAGTCAGTCCGGTTCACCAGAGTTCCTCTTCTCCCAAGCTCGTAGATACGGCTTCCACAGGATTCTCCAGCACGACGACAGCACTCCACGACCAACAGCAACACCCACAACAACCCACAATGGTGTCTGCTTGGTCTCTCAGCTATATCCTAGTGATTAGCCAATCCTGAGATTGTTCATACTGCTGCTACAATCAGCTCAGCTGCATTAACTCATGCTTAGCTTTACTTTACAGCTCTGATCCTTACAATACTTAGATCTTGTTGCCAAACTTCATTTAACAATTTACTTTCCAGGTTTATCCCAAACCTGACACAGCCCTTTCTCTTTCCGTAGCATTATCTAGGCGAGAAACCCATCTTTCCATTCTTGCTGTCCTTGTGACATGGCATCAAGTGAGAGCCTCCTTACCAAATTATGGCAGGTCACCTGGAGGTTTACCCGTAGATGCTCAATCGATTTCATCACCCCTTCAGTTCCTCTGCAGCAGATCATTTTCTATTGTGATTCAGTTTAAGTGTTATGAGTTGATGAGCCTTGGCTGGTAGCATGAGGGCTGATGGACTGTGCTGAGTGATATTTAGCATGCTTCCCCCTGTACATGTCTTGTGTTTATGCCCCGCGGTTGTTTAGCATATTATCCAAGCACCCATAAAGCATACTTTTTTTCTCTGAAGCTGTGTGCTGTTACATTTTCATGTTCTTCTCTTTAACAGAGGTTTCTTGAACCACAGGGGAATTGTGGGATATTTTTTTTTAAAAAAAATGTTTTTGTTGATGTCTCTTTTATGGGGAGAAGAATGGCACAAGAATTGAGCTTCTCACAGGCCCCGATGTGCTGTGAAACCTTGGCCATCGTTCTCCTGTCGGCAGCCTATAACATCCTTCTTGGGGAGCTCCCTGTGGAATGGATTGTTTGCCTTCATGAATCCATCACGCCCCTAAATGGGTCATCATCATCATCATCATCATCTGCCGTCAAGCATAGGAAGTTTCTGAAATGTATCTGCACTAATCAGTGCCCACTTTTCAGCACCTTGGCTGGTTCTTTGTGGACATTGGTGAAGGGCACCCCTTGAAAGCAATGCCTTTCTTGGACTATAACGCTGGCTGGGGGTGGGTGTGATGGGCTCTTGGAATTGTAGTTCAAACCAGAGGAACACTTCCAGGCTCTTTGTTGAATTCCACAGTTGTGCCCTAATAATTTTAAGACACCTGCATAGATAGAGGTTTTGTTTTATTTTGTTTTTTTTTTAAGTAGGAAAGGTAGTGAAGCAAACGTATGACCTATACAGTCCTATTCTGCTTGGGCGCAGCCTACCTGGAGGACTGCATCGCCCCATACCTGCCTTCTCAGCTTGTGAGGTTTTCTTACCTCTCCTTGGGCTCCACAGGGCTCGCTGTTGATGGCAGAAGAGAGTGAGTGAGAGAGAGAGAGAGACAGGCTTTTCCGTGACTGCTTTGAGGTGGTGAAATGCACTCCCGGGGGAGGGGGGGGACCGAAGCGGGCCTCCTCCCTCTTGCCCTTTGTCAGGGGACAACGACCTTGCCTTTCAGGCAGGATTTTAGGTGGTAAGTGGGGTTTTAGGAATACTGCATTCAGAATTTTTTTTAAAAAATGTTTTAAATAACAGTTTTTATTACTCTTATGTGTTTAATTTTCTTTTTACTGTTATGATTTTTTAAAATTGTGACCGTTGTGTTATTTGTACTGATTGTGAGGCACCCTCAGTCCCCTATTAGAGGAAATGGAGGAATATAAATATACAGTGGTGCCTCGCTTAACGATTGCCTCGTTTAGCGATGAATTCGCATAACGATGTGTTTTTAAAGAAAATAATATGCATCGCATAACGATGTTTCCTATGGGCGATTTTCGCTTAGCGAAGTTTGGGACCATGCTTCGCATAACGAATGCGATTTTAGGTCCCCTGCTTCACTTAACGATGTTTCTTTTTTCAATTTAAAAAGTGTCTTAGAAGGGTCAAAAACGGTTCTAAATGCTTGGATTCGTTAGAGGACCCCTTAAGTCATGTGCAAACCTGATTTGGCTTTGATCTGACTTTTCGTTAATTTTCTGTGAAATTTTTTTTTTGGCCCATAGGAACCAATGGACCTGTCAAAATCTGACAGCTCCATGCTTTCCTATGGGGGAGAAAACAATTCACAAAAAATTAACGAAAGTTCAGATCAAAGCCAAATCAGGTTTGCACACGACTTAGGGGGTCCTCTAACGAACCCAAGAATTTAGAACAGTTGCTGAGTCTTCATTAATTTTTTGTGAATTTTTTCTTCCCCCATAGGAAATAATGGAGCTGTCAGATTTTGACAGCTGTCAAAAGTTGGGGGGAAAAAATTCACCATAAATTAATGAAAAGTCAGATCAAAGCCAAATTAACTTTTGCATCCGTTTTAGAGGGTGCAGAAGCTAATCCAAGCATTTAAAACCATTTTTGACCCTTGTATGACACATTTAAAATTGCAAAAATTGACTTCGCAAAGCCATTAAAATGTATTGAGTCAGCTTCAATACATTCCAATGGAGGATACATTGTTTCGCTTAGCGATGTTTCCTATGGGTTTTTTCGCTTAACGACGGCAATCCGTTCCAATTGGAACGGATTAACCGGTTTCCAATGCATTCCTATGGGAAATGGTGTTTCGCATAGCGATGGTTTCACATAGCGATGTTTTTTTTTGAACCAATTAACATCGCTATGCGAGGCACCACTTTACAGATATGAAAATAGTTAAATGCTGAACAAAACTGACCTTGGCTGTGTGAGAAAAAGCCCTTAACACCATGGAGGGAAAGCCCCCCTCTCTCCCTCCTCTCTCCTGCACGGAGTGCTACCAGGTTTGAAGTATTGAAAGGGCAAAGGAAAGTTGTCACCGATCAGATCTCTCTCTGTGTGTGTAATTATTTTTGTTAAATTAAAATGTGTGTTCCCCCCTTCTCTATCCTGTGGCATTTGCATCGCATTGTTTCCATCGTGCACAGCTGAACAGAGAACCGACAGATGTTCTGGAAAGGGGGGGGGGAAAGCAAGCACTGAATTGCAGCCACTGATATGATTCTTTTCCGTGGCACCACGGATGGACTTTTTGCCAGGAAAGCAGTGATGCCATCTGTGGCAATCCAGACTGCTTTCAAAGAAGTGACATACCAGCCATGCTTTTGTAATAAGGAATGCCAGCTGGGCTCTAATTCGGGGCCATTTGAAATCTCTACAAAGGAGTAGGCTGTCCACCCAGTCAGATTAGTTTGAAGTAGTTCTCTTGCCTGTTTAAGAATACAGGCAACAACATAACAGGAAGAAGAGCTGCGGGAAGTTACATTTTTGGACTATAGCTCTCAGAATCCCCTAGACCACTTGGTTTTGGGAGTTGGGGATTAAAAGGGTAACTTTTTACCACTTCTGATAGTATGGGTTAGTGAGGAGAGTGTATTTGACGTGGATTAGGCAAAGCCTGAGCAAGGTTTCTCCTCCAGGCAGGCCAAGACAGGCCTAACAAAACCTACTTGAGGGTGAGTAACTGGATCTCAGCAGAACCAAGAAAACTCCCCATTGAAGCATTGCTGAATCTGGGTTCTTGAACAAATTTGGAGGGGCAAGCCTAGCTCTTCATCACTTTCTTCACATGATCAATGAGGAGTCTGAAAGGGAGAGATTCCTATAAATGTGTAGTCTCTCTGCATTTTCTCAGACACAGATTTTCCAGTAGTCAAGGTATAGAGTCATAGAATCACGAAGTTGGAAAGGGCCTATAAGGTCATGGAGTCCAACTCCCTGCTCAGTGCAGGAATATAAATCAAAGATGGTTGTCTAAATTTGTCTTGAATGCCTCCAGTGTTGGAGTACTTGCCACTTCAAGGTAATTGGTTTTATTGTCGTACTGGTCTAACAGGAAGTTTTACTCAGCTGAAATCTGGCTTCCTGGAACTTTGTCCTGCCCATTGTTGCGTGTCCTCCAGTCAGGGATGAAAGAACCAATCCTGTCCCTCCTCTGTATGACTGCCTTTCAAGTATTTGAAAATGCTACCATATCTCCCCTCAGCCTTCTTTTCTCAAGGCTAAACATGCCAAGTTCTTTAAGTCTTTCTTCATAAGGCCTGGTTTCAAAGCAAAGCAAAGCGTGCTGCTTATATACCGCCCCATAGCGCTTCAAGCACTCTCTGGGCGGTTTACAATTTAATTATGCAGGCTACACATTGCCCCCCCCAGCGAATGGGTACTCATTTTACCGACCTCGGAAGGATAGAAGGCTGAGTCAACCTTGAGCCGGCTACCTGGGATTTGAACCCCAGGTCGTGAGCATAGTTTTAGCTGCAGTACAGCGATTTAACCACTGTGCATAGATGTGTATGTTAATAAGATGTGAGTAGTACTCTATGGTCACAATTTGCATTATAGCCCCAACTGCTTGTGCTGTGCCCTGTTTTACTAGTATTTATTTATTTATTTAACTTATATGCCGCCCACACTAGAGTCATACCATTTCTTTTGAGCTTGCCATGTCCAGAGTAAAACAGTTTGTAAATATCAGATCGACAGTATTCTCTTCCATTCAGTTTTAATTCACTCACATCAAGTCTTGTAATGTTTAAAGATTCTAATTTTGTTTTAGAATCCCAAGGTTGTATTGATTCATACTTCTGTTCACTGTTTTAGTTATACAGGTTGTGTGTTTCACTGGAGTTTCCTTTTGCATCAGGAATTAGATGTCCTTTTGGTTTATCCAGCTGCTTTCTTAGTATGTAACTGAAAGATTGGTACCCGTCGTTTGCTGTCGTCATCTGTGAAAGCCCCACTGCCAATGTCACTTTTCACTACTGCTGCTGGCCAGGAGCTGCCTTTCAGGGACTTCTCAACCCCATCACTGCTGAACTATCAGTTCTCTTCTACTGATGTAGCCATTAATTGCTGGGGAGGGTGGATGCATCATAGTCTGGTGTCGCAGCTTTGATTATGCCACCTTGGGTGATACTGCCAGGAGTCCAGACGTTTGATGGAGACTGTCTCTTGACTATATTGATTTCAGCTTCCCTGACCCTCTCAAACCCCCTCACCGCTTTAAGGTATTTATCCAAGAAGAGAAATAAAACTCTGATGTTCCTGAAAACATCTAGTTATACATTGTGGGGGATCAGGTGGAACTTTGATCTGATGAAGCAGGATTGTTCTTGTAGGAAGACTGAGAACCAACTGTGAATAATATATATATTAGAATTTTATCTCAGCCTACACACATGCAGTAGAAGAGTTTAGAGCATCACCCAGTTACCACAGTTCAGTAACCCAACAGAGTGAAACAGATGCTAAGAAGTAACTAATCAATATTGAGGATGTATGTAAAACTTAATCCTTTAATGTGCTGACTTACCCTGTCTGAGACAGACATTTCATCTGTGATCTAGCTCTGTATCACTCACACTGTCTGATGGTAGCTCTCTGGGGTTTGGGACAGGATTTCTTCCTTAGCCTACCTAGAAATAATGGGCATTCCACCTGGAATCTTTTGCATGCAAAGCAAAGTGATGTGACACTGCGGTATTGCTCATATTTCCCCAAGTCACTTGAGGTGGGTGGGGGGAGGGAGAGGGGGGGGAGGGGGGGAGGGAAGAGGGAGTAATAAAATTTTCTGCTCTGTATTTAGCTTTTTTGAAATACATCAAGTAATCTGAGAAATCTAAGCCTTTAAAGTTTTTCTCTGTTGCCACTGAGTGACTTCACCGTTGAGGGAAAACATGTGCAGCAAAAGCGATGGAATCGCAGTGAGAATAACTGTGGGTCAGAATTGCCCAGACTCACACCAGAGGGCTGTGGTTGATCTTTTGTCTCCCTTCCACTTGTTCCGGCTGTTCATTCATGTGTCCTGAAGACAAGGACAACCCCCGTGCTCTGTAAAGGCATAGCAAAGGTTGCATACTGTCAGATGTAGCTCTATAGTGCACTTCCTCCAGTGCAGGACAGCACTATGCCTGCTTTTAGGATAACCTTTCCCCAGCCCAATATTATCCAGATGTCTTGGTATGCGGCTCCCATCACATACACCCCAGACGGCATGGTCCGTGGCCATACTGGCTGGGAAACAATGGGTGGTGTGGTTCAGTATATCTGGAGGATGCGTGGCAGTAGAAGGTAACTTCCACCTCACTGCTGTACATCCAATCTTGTTTCATTTAGGAAGCTAAGCAGCTCTAGGCCTGGTTGGTTCATGGATGGGAGCCCACCAGAAATCTCTAGGTAGGGCTAGGAAGGGAGTCCTACTCACCAATCAGAATTAAGAATTCCAGGCCAGGTTGATCAATAGACTGACCTAGTTTAAGGCAGTTTCATGGGTTCTTATGTTTCTGTTTGTATCCTGCATCTAATACTAGGGAGAGCAAGGAAGAGTTATGAAATCCGCCTGCAGACACAGTCTTGATGTTCTGGCTCAGAAAAACAAGCTGAAGAATTACACTGAAAGATTATTAAATCACAGTTTCATTATATGCTAGGTGCAATGGGGACAAATTCTACCTGTACTAAAATTCTTCCTCTGTTTCAGAGGTGGCGCCTGTGAGGGCAGCCCCTACCTTTAGGCAGGATGGTGTGGCTGCCTCAGCTCAGGCACCTTGCTTTGGGTGCCAAGACTGGTCAGCAAAGCCCTGCTTTTCAATTTATTGTTGTTTCATGTTTTCACTCCCCAAAAGAGGGAGATTTTTCTGCTTTGAGCAGCAAAATAAGTTGGCCAGCCTTCTGCGCATCTTGGAATTAATAAGGTGCAAATTATAATCAAGTCCTTTCTACAGTAACTAAGGTATAAGTAAGTTGTATTAAGGTTGTAACTTACAGGAGGATGACACCACCAATTTTGCAGTAGAGCCACATATGTCTTTTTAGTTGCTCTTACAGTTACTCAAGTGTGACCTCATAAAAGTGAGGAATATCACACAGCCGAAGTGCTGGCTTGTGCTTCTGCCTCATGCTCTGTGGTGGGTGTTCAGGTGACAACAGGGTGACAGGGTGACTGCAGAAGCTGCTGTCAGATGGGATATTGCAGCTTCCGCCTTATCCGTGCGGTTTTGCCCATACATTCTGTTGCTTCAGGCGCAATACAGGATGTTGCCTACTTGTAGGATCCTTGAACCCAGACCCTGTCAGGGAGGCACAGAGGGAAATCGAACTCCCAACCTTTGGCTCCACAGCCGAGCCAAAAAGAGCAGAGCATGTTTAAAGTTATGTTTATCTGCCATTTATCACATTGCCTTGAAGTTTAAATTTCACAGACGAACTAGCTAGATAGTATAACAATTCTTCCTGTAGGGCAGGTATCAGGAGAGGTTGTGTGGCAGATACAGAAGTTGTCTCTGAACAGAGGAGAACAGCCATGAGGATGCAACTACTACTTCCTGCTGTCCTCAGCTTGATGCATTCACCTTACTCTGCCTAACGGTAGAGCTGGCCCTGGATTTAGGTGGTATAGAATGAGACACATGATGGGATACACTCACCTCTGACCTCTTCACATCTTACTGCCATTTTCACCTCGCTTCCGTGTCACTTTAGGCAGCTGCCTTTTTCTGCCTAATGGAAAAGCCAGCCATGGCAAGCATTCCCAATATCATAAAGGTAATATCTGAGCATCCCATGTAACAAAGACTGTTCTCATCAATTCGATTTATGAATTTACAGCTCTGCAAATTTTTAAGATCTAAGAAATAAATTATGTTGAAACTGTGTCCAAGAAGGTAAATTAAACTTCTTGCGTATATCCCCAGGATATAATCAGTATTTTCACTGTTGTTCCTTGAGAACAATTTCCACTGTGTTGTTAAGTGAAAAAAAAAATCAGAGTATGCCTGGAGTGCTTTTGGTATCTGACTACAGAGCCTGCAGTTGAGAGTTCAATTCCCCACTGTTGCCTTCTTGACAGGGGCTGGACTTGATGGTCCATAGGAGCCCTTCCAGCTCAGCAGTTCTAAGATTATAAGATTAAACCTTAGAGAAATTTAATCTTTTCTGGAATACAGCTCCGGAATCTTCTGGCTAACAATCATGCTCGCTTTGAGGGATTCCAGGAAGATAATTTTTGAAGGTCTGGTCTGGACTCAGTTATCGTGAGGTGGGCAGTGTGAGTCATGATCCCCTCTGTACCTCCAATGAATTCTTTGCTGAGAAGAGAAATGCATCCAGCATAAGCAATGATTCCTGCTCCACATACATATCCATTTCCTAGTGTACACCATCCTGCCTTATTTGCCCAGACCCTGAGGCACCATGTGTCATAGTCGACTGCTTGCCTCAGGAGCGCCTGCTGAGCTCGTTATCCTTGGAGCAGACACAGTTGTTTCATTAGCCTCATTAGCAAGTTGCTGTCATGCCAGGCTGTTTTAGAGTCTGTATTAATTTACATGCAAACACATATGGGGTGTGCCTTGTGCTGCAATGAAGAGGCACTGGAGGCAGGTGGGACCTTTAAGCTGACAGGACCTGTAGTCTTGTGCTAAGGGACTGTAAACTCCTCAGTGGGGGGGGGACAGGTCACCACTGGAATTTGAAATTCAACACACAGATTTCATAAGAATATATACTGCATTCCATACATTCTTCACCCTTGCTTTTACACAAATAAATAAATAAACTAATAAAGAATTTAAACAATATCCGCTCCAGATGTGTGAGTTTTTAAATTGTTGTTTTGTTTCATTCCCCCCCCCCCAAGTGGCTAGAAAAGAAGTACATGACTTTACAGGGGAGGTGGGGAGAAAGTCCAGTGGAGAAAATAAATGTGTTACAAGTAGGAGGTAAAAGGGATGAAGGTTGTAATCAAGTCATCCTGAACAGCAGGAAATTCTTCCTGAAGTCTCTTGGGGTTTCTAGGCAGGGCTAGCCTGTGACATTTTGCTTTCTGAGGCAGCAAGTGGTTCCCGTCCCAGGCAAGATCCACCATCCTCTGAAGCCACATGTGGCAAAAATTGCCAAAGCACTATTCTTCATCTTGGGGCAAGAAAAGCACAATAATTACAAATTAAATAACCCACATGACCTTAAAATCTGATCTGCCTGTTCCGTCCTTTTGTTTACATCTTGCTCTACAAACAGACCTGTGGTTTCAAAAGCTTGCATATTTTTTGTGCCCTTTTGGTTGGCTTAATAAAAGTATTACGCCTGTGTGGGGGTTTTGGAAGCTGTGCTGTCATGACATCCAAAATCTGTTCTGAGGTGGCTGCTTCAACCTTTCCTGTGATAATAATCCAGTCCTGTTTCTAGGGGTGAAATTCCATTCTCACTGACTTGGAAATAATATGTTTGGTGCTGCGTATTACTTCTACCTAAGCTTGCATAGGATCATAGTCTTAGTTTTTCATTGCAGCAGATGAGTCTCTTTGATCTGTAACCTCCTCAGCTAAAGGATTTTTAGTGTGTGTCCTTTCAATATGCAAAGAGTGGTCCTGATCCGACCAGATAGGCAGGATATAAATGAAATAAATAAATAAATAAAAGTACTCGACAGTTCTGTTTTTCAAATGCTTCTGTAAACAACTACCTGATGTGTAGCAATACAGTGATGCCTCGCAAGACAAAAATAATCCGTTCCATGAGTCATTTCATATTGCGAAAATTCCATCTTGCAAAGCATGTTTTCCCATAGGAATGCATTGAAATTTAATTAATGCGTTCCTATTCGTCTTGCGAAGCACGGCAGTACAAAAATTTATTTTGCGAGTCACCAAAAAAAATCACAAAACACTTTCGTCTTGCAAGTTTTTTGTTGCGCGATGCAGTGAAAAGTTCCACATACGTATTGATTTCTGCATTTCAAACTCCTGTTAAAACTGCCACTAGAAAAGATCCAGTCTTTTTTTTTTCATGCCAACAATAGCCATGCAACACCAACCAAAAGTTGAAACACATAGGCCAAAATCCTGTTGCCTAACATAACCAAAATCATTAGGTTTCATTCAGTTCTTCATGGGTAAATAAAGAGCCCCCACCGCAGTTCTTAGACACACGCACAGCAAGCCAGCATGCCTGCCCATCCCCAATAACTCTGTCTGTCTGTCTGTCTGTCTGTCTGTCTCTCTCTCTCTCTCTCTGTCTGTCTGTCTGTCTGTCTCTCTCTCTCTCTCTCTCTCTCTGTGTGTGTGTGTGTGTGTGTGTAGGGGGTTATGTACCCTTAAGGAACAGAGAAATCAAAAACTTTGCTTACATTACATAATAAGATTTTTGGCCACAGAAAGTAAAGAATGTTGGACAAGTGTTGGGAGATAGAGATTCGTGTCCCAATTTTGCCATGATACTCATTGGGTGACTTTAATCCAGTCACTTTCTCAGTCTTGCTTAACTCACAGGGTGGCCTTAGGGATAAAGTGGAGAGGAAGAAAGCTGTGTACTCAGCTGAAGAATGGTGGGATATAAATGTAACTGGTAAACAAATAAACAGCAATTATTGTCGGCCTCTGGGTACTATCTGCTGAAGAACAAAGAGCAATTTCAGAAGAATAATTAAAATGGAGTCTAATAAAGGGGTAAAGTGGCAATTTCTATCCTTTCTGCAGAAACGTAAGTCTGGTATGACTCCCTTTCCTCGCTACTGCAAGTTGTTGAGGTTAGGGTGAGTTATTTCTACGGCACCTGTCTTCTATAGCAGTGGTCCTCAACCTTGGGCCTCCAGATGTTCTTGGGCTATAACTCCCAGAAGCCTTCACCACCACCTCTGCTGGCCAAAATTTCTGGGAGTTGAAGTCCAAGAACATCTGGAGGCCCAAGGTTGGGGACCACTGTTCTATAGCATCTAGTTGTGGTCCTGTTTCCACAGTTCCAGAAAGGAAATGCAAGCTGAGTGAGAGTAATTCACTTAAGAGCATCCTGTAAATTTATTCAGTGGACCTTAGGAAAAGAGTCTCTCCTTAGATTCTGCATAAGCTACTGAAGAGAAATCAGGTTCCATGCTCCACACATCTTCTTAGACTTCCTTATTTCAGTCATTGCAGTTCTCTGCCCTGCAATCAAAGCTTGAAAATTTTGTCCTGAAAACTTTCAGAATTCCCCAGCCAGCTTGGCCAGTTGGAACATGGAGAATCATACAGGTGCTTTGTCATTAAGCAGATCGTATGAGAGCAAGGACCAGAGTCCAACTGGAATGCATACGGGAGTTCCTCTTCGCCGATGATGCAGTCATTGTTGTCCACTCTGCTGAAGACCTCCAACAACTCATGAATCGTTTTAGCAAGGCCTGCCAAAACTTTGGACTAACAATCAGCCTGAAGAAAACAAGTCATGGGCCAGGGTGTGGACTCACCTCCCTATATTACCATCTCCATGGAAGAATTGGAGGTTGTTCATGACTTTGTGTACCTTGGCTCAACAATCTCAGACACTCTCTCCCTAGATTTTGAGCTGGATAAACGCATTGGGAAAGCAGCTACCATGTTCTCTAGACTCACAAAGAGAGTATGGCTGAATAAGAAGCTGATGACATATACCAAAATCCAGGTCTATAGAGCCTGTGTCCTGAGCACACTCATGTACTTTGTGCATGGCAGGAGAGGAAACTGAACACCTTCCATATGCGTTGCCTCCGATGAATTTTTGGTATCACCCGGCAGGACAAAGTTCCAAATAGAGTACTCCTAGAACGAGCTGGAATTTTTAGCATGTATACATTACTGAAACAGTGATGTCTACATTGGCTTGGACATGTCATGAGAATGGCTGATGGTTGGATTCCAAAAGATCTCCTGTATAGAGAATTAGTGCAGGGGAATCACCCCAGAGGGAGACCACAATTGCGATACAAGGACATCTGCAAACGGGATCTGAAGGCCTTAGGAATAGACCTCAACAGATGGGAAACCCTGACATCTGAGTGTTCAGCCTGGAGGCAGGCGTTGCATCACGGCCTCTCCCAATTTGAAGAGACCCTTGTCCAGCAGGCCAAGCCAAAGAGGCAGTCCCGGAAGCAGCAAAACCAGGGAGCTGAACAGGGGACAGATTGTATTTGTCTTGAGTGTAGAAGGGATTGTCACTCTCGAATTGGCCTTCTCAGCCACACTAGACGCTGTTCCAGGTCCTCCGTACAGAGCATGTTAACATAGTGTTTCGATGTTGAAGGATGCCTAATCTAATCTAATTATTAAGCAGATCGTAGATGGAGCTGGCCCTAGCATTAGGAACAATGAAGCAGCCACATCAAGCAGCAGATTTTGGGGTTTCATGAAAATGAGCACAGAATTGGTTTCTTCTTCCTACAGGATATTCTTTTTTAGATGAGCTAGATATAAACTAAAAAAGTAAATACAGTACTTTTACTTCTAGTTTGGTTGTAAGAGTCATACACCATCTTACTCAGAAAAAAAAACCACAGAATTCATGATCAGTTCCCTCTCAAATACATATGTATACATTGGAGTGCAACCCTCCAAATGTTCAATGCTGGCGGTGGGATTCTAGGAGTTAAGAGTCCAGGGTGTGTGTGTTGGGTCTCATTTCATCTAGAAACATGCTCAGTTTCCTGCCTTCATTTCAGTGGCTCTTTCACTTCTCCTTGCACTTGGTATGATTAAGAGAATGTGGCTCCCCCTCTTTGCCCCTGATTCATTCTCTGACTATAAAATATTGGCTGCCAACACAGCTCCTTACCAGGTTTGGAGGAGCAAACCGTTGTCCCTGTTCTGTGACACTCTCAGCCTACGCTGCGGCTCAAATGAGTCACACAAAGGCCCCTGTATCCTGTGCCTCCGTTGCCGTTGATGGATGGTTCTGTTAGCATCTGTGGCCCATGTCCCCTCCTGCCAGCGTCTCACTTAGTTCCGTGGAGATTTTATTTAGTTTTCTTTATTTATTTAACTTATATGCCGCCCACACTACCCAAAGCTCTCTGGGTAGCTTACAACAATTAAAATGCTGTACAGTTTAAATATAAAACAATTAAGTACAATTAAAATATATACTCTAAAATTCCCATCAGGACCCACAGCTGATATTATTTCAATTAAAAGCCTTCTGGAACAGGAAGGTTTTGACCTGGAGCCGAAACGTCATCAGCGTCGGCGCCAGAATGAATCTCAGTCGGGGGGGGGGCATTCCATAGTCTGGGGGCAGCTGCCGAAAAGGCCCTTGGTCTACAAGCCATCCCTCTTACCTCCTTGAGGGACGGCTCTTTCAAAAGGGCCTCCTGGCTAGATCTTAACTGCCGGGTAGGTTCATTTATGCCTTTAATATCTCCAGTATTGCACGGGTATCTATATTCAATGAAAAAGCTCCAGGACAAGTCCGTGTATGGAGAGACCTTTTTTCACTGTCAGTCCTGGTTACAGCCTGAAATCCAGACAATGGCAGGAGGTTGGGGAGCAGGGACAGCTTCATGGATTGTAAGGTTCCTAAATAGAAATGGTTGGTCTCTTAGGGCAGTGGTCCCCAATCTTGGGCCTCCAGATGTTCTTGGACTACAACTCCCAGAAGTCTTCACCATCACCTCTGCTGGCCAGGATTTCTGGGAGTTGATGTCCAAGAACATCTGGAGGCCCAAGGTTGTGGACCACTGTCTTAGGGAAAGTGTATCCATCTTCATGTGTCTGTACTGAGTGTATTTGTGGCAGTGTATCAGACACATGCCCATAGGTTATTAGGGGAGCTGCCAGAGTTCAGTGGAGGCAGCACATGCTTGGTATACAAAAATAGCAGTCATTCCTTTGCATTTCTAATTAAAAGGCTCAGCATCATATAGTGGCTAATACGGATGGGTTTTTCTTAATAATTTGAACTATAACACCCAGTTTGAAACATTAAGAAAAACCAATCCTTATTAGCCACTATACTGTGCTGAAGTTTTTTCAGTAGCGATGTATGGAAGTGAGAGCTGGACCATAAAGAAAGCTGACCACCAAAAAATTGATGCCTTTGAATTGTGGTGCTGGAGGAGACTCTTGAGGGTCCTCTGGACTGCAAGGAGAACAAAACTATCAATTCTGAAGGAAATCAACCCTGAGTGCTCATTGGAAGGACAGATCCTGAAGCTGAGGCTCCAATTCTTCGGCGGTCAGCCTTCTTTATGGTCCAGCTCTCACTTCCATACATCGCTACTGGAAAAACCATAGCTTTGACTATGCGGACCTTTGTCGGCAAGGTGTTATCTCTGCTTTTTAAGATGCTGTCTAGGTTTGTCATTGCTTTCCTCCCAAGAATCAGGCATCTTTTAATTTCCTGGCTGCTGTCACCATCTGCAGTGATCATGGAGCCCAAGAAAGTAAAATCCGTCACTGCCTCCATATCTTCCGCTTCTATTTGCCAGGAGGTGATGGGACCAGTGGCCATGATCTTAGTTTTTTTTATGTTGAGCTTCACACCATTTTTGCACTCTTCTCTTTCACCCTCATTAATAGGTTCTTTAATTCCTCCTCATTTTCTGCCATCAGAGTGGTATCATCTCCATATCTGAGGTTGTTGATATTTCTCCAGTCCAGCCTTTCGCACAATGTATTCTGCATATAAATTGAACTGAAATAAAAGGTTTTTTACATTACTGCCACTAGTTTCTTCATCATTTTCATGATCCACTTTTTTCTGATCTTCCCACAATATATCATCTTCACTACCATCCAATGCATTTGACAGGCAATATTTTTTAATCCTTTGATTATTGATTCTGAAGATATCGTTGCCCATGCAGAAATAATCCACTGACACAGCAAAGCCACTCATGGCTTCTTAATGTTGCCACTTGGTGTGAGGGCATGATCTCCAGCCACAAGCCATTCAGAATTCTGCTGCCGTAGATGGTCTTTAAATGGCTTGTTGACAACAATATCAAGCACTTGGAGTTGGGCTGTCAAATCCCCTGGTATTACTACCAGATCTGATTTCAAGGATGCAATCTTACTTTTTACATCAGGTGTTAAATGTCCTTTAAATCAGTGGCCCCCAACTCCCAGAAATCCTGGCCAGCAGAGTTGGTGGTGGTGAATGCTTCTGGGAGTTGTAGTCCAAGAACATCTGGAGGCCCAAGGTTGGGGACCACTACTTTAAATGCATCCAATGCCAGCATTGCTTTTTTTGCAATAAGAGCACCAGGCCTACTCCTCCAACTGATAGCCAATCGTTTATCAGCTCCTTGCTCCTCCATCCCTTTTCATGACATCTGACAATTAAGCCTCTTGGAAGACTTTCCTTCAGCATAGTTTTCCTTTTAAGTATCACATAAGGTGTCAGCTTATGACTAACAGCTATAACAGCTAACATTGCTGTGATACGTAATTTTTCATTGCCTGTGGTTCTCATAAGAATGGATTTTGTTCCTTTTTGATCCACAGTTGTGTTACTTGGCATATCAAAGAAAACGGGGGGGGGGGGCGGGGGGCGGGTTCATCGGCATTTCCAATTTGGCTGAATGGATAGTTGTGCTTTTTCCTGAGCTCTATGACATACTGATAATGCAAGCAGGTTTTCATTGAAGTCAACAGGTAGTCTGTGTGCAAGTGTTGTCCTGCGTCTTAGAGGGAGGCTATTTCTGAGCATAAATCTATGGCACCACCGAAGGCTTGCTTTATATTCATGCCTGGGAATTTTTACTTCACTGGGAATTTCTAATGCCTTCAAGTATATGGTTTTTTTTTTGGGGGGGGGGGTGACAGGCATTCCATTTTTCTTTGCTCTTGAATGAAGGGAAGTACTGCTGCATCAACTTTACAATACCTGGCTTTCTTAGGCCCGCTGAACGATTTCCTCATAGAAGCCGAGTTTTCTAGTTTCTTCTGCATCAGCTTCCATCTACACACATTTTTCTCATTTACATTGTATTTTCTGGTAGCTTCCCTAGTGTTTGTTTGTTCAGCGTATTTTAAGACATTTATCTTAAAGTTTGAATGGTAACTTCGCCTTTTCCCTTGTCTGGTTGAATTTCGAATCCCCACATGATCAGCCATATTGTACAAAAAACAACAATCTTAATCTCAACTCTCAGTCCCTTCACCCTCTTAGCCCCCTTTTCTTTTACACAACCCTTCCTTACCCTCTTAGCCACCTCCTTATTCTCTCAGCCTCTCCCTCACACAGTGCCCACTACTCACCCTATTAACAACCTCCCCTCAGCCCCCTTCTTCATCACACACACCCCTCCTCACCACTTATCTCACGTTGTCTCACAGCCAATAACCTGCTCTCAACTTAAGCCCCTCCAACTCCCTTTATTCATCCCCACAGTGGACTGCTCACAAGTATGCTAAATACCGGTACCATAAATACAAGAATCATACAAACCAAAGACTCATAGAATCATCTGATCTGATATTGACTGCTGAAAAAACCAGTACCTGTATACCATATACTGTATCCTCCCGAGATAATGCTGGTAAAAGTAAACGAACGCCCTCGGCTCCCAGATCAGTGCGCAGAGCTATGGATACCTCACAGGGACATAATGCTCCCAAGTCAGCATGGGGAGCTACGGATGCCTTCAAGGTAACTTGTGGGCTTCTCCAGCAGTGGTGTGTTGGCATGGTGGCTCCTGTCCAGTTGTGTCCCAGATTTCCCGGTTGAACATGCTGCTCCAGTTGGTGTTTTTTGAGTGGGGGTTTGCCGTCATCATCCCTGCAGGGACTTCAGTTCTCAAGAAACCCCGGTGTCTGTGTGCCCAAACCCCTCCCTCTAACAGGAACAGCACTCCCACCCAACGCCGACAGGTACTTACCATTGTTCACATATATACCGGTATTTTTGTTGTTTTTGTTTGCAACCTCCCGATTGTAGGCTGCACCCCTAGTTTAAAGACTTAGGTGAGTGGAGAAAAGTGTGGCCTATGCTTGGGACAATACGGTATATGGCACACACACCCCAAAAAAGGGTGCCTTTTCTCTAGTTACTAATCTCAAGACAGTGAAAGGCCTCCAATGTTGTTTGAAGATTTAGAAAGTAAAAGATGGTCATTTAGGCCTTCAGGGTTTCAAACCAACAATTTGAATTATACATGGGAACAGATGGATGATCAGCGTTGCTGTGACATTAAGTTCTCTGTAGCCAAATTCAGCTGCTATATTTTGTACCAACTCGGTATCCTTACCCCCACCTCAGTGGATGCACTGCAACTACAGTTCACCTCATGCCCAACCACCACTGCCGCTGGCTGTGATTTTGGAGGATGCCTGAAATTAGAGTTTGGGGCATCTGGTGAGAAAAGACTGTACTAAATGAAGTTTCTGAGAAATTTTCAAAGGCAGTTCAACGTACAACACATGGTAATTATCCAGAGTCTAATGGGGCACTGACAGAATGGTTTTTTGTTGTTTAGTTGTTAAGTCGTGTCCAACTCTTTGTGACCCCATGGACCAGAGCACACCAGACCCTTCTGTCTTCCACTGCCTTCCAGAGTTGGGTCAGATTTATGTTGGTAGCTTCAATGACACTGTCCAACCATCTCATCCTCTGTCGTCCCCTTCTTCTCTTGCCTTCACTCTTTCCCAACATCAGGGTCTTTTCCAGGGAGTCTTCTCTTCTCATGAGATGGCCAAAGTATTGGATCCTCAGCTTCAGGATCTGTCCTTCCAGTGAGCACTCAGGGTTGATTTCCTTCAGAGCGGATAGGTTTGTTCTCCTTGCAGTCCGGGGGATTCTCAAGAGTCTTCTCCAGCACCACAATTCAAAGGCATCAATTCTTCAGCGGTCAGCTTTCTTTATGGTCCAGCTCTCACTTCCATTCATCACTACAGGAAAAACCATAGCTTTGACTGGTTTAGCTACCCATGTAAAGCAAGCATCAAAGATTATAGTCAGGGAATGTATTAAACAGTAGCATTTAAAGTAAAATATTGTTTAAAAGAGAAATAATGCAGAGTATGAATTACTTCTTTATGGCATGGGCTCCTTAGATGGTTCTCCTTAAATTAATTAAATAAGACTTATACAATTTAAACATAGAGAAAGGTAGCATAGAATTTCAATAAATAAATATATAAGAATTCATTTCTTTATGTCTTCATGGATTTGATAAAATGGCCTCTTTGCTCTGCATACCCAGAACCATAATTTATTTGTTAGCATTTAAGATGCCATTGGGATTCTCTGAAGAAGTGGACTTGTCCACAGAATTTCACATTAAAATATAGCAGTTAATCTTTAAGGTGCCACAATGGTTTTGTCTTGTTTATTTGTCTGTTTGTTTGTTTATTTGTTTCCTGACATGGGATACTCTATTGTTCTTGCATAATATTCAGTTTTGAAATCCAGCTGTGGTCCCATGTATGGTTTAAGTCCCACTGAGGTTTCTACATCTTACCGCTGAATAGGCATGATCAGTTTGTACTCTTAGTACCCAGCTGTGATGTCTAGGAAGCAGATTTCTCAGAGTTTATTAGGCTTTTTTTAGAAAAAAAAATTGGGATGTTTTGGAGGGTTCATCGCTCCCTGAATTCTCCATGCAAGGCATGGGAATTCTGTGACTTACAGTTAAAAAAAAAACTTTTCCAAACTGTGTTATTTCTTTCTCCCCTCTCACTCCCCCCCCCCCCCCGCACAACCTGTATGCACCTTTTGTTCATCTCAAACTGTGAGCTCTGGACGTGGATATCAGATTAAGTACTGGGATGTGCTGGAGGGCCCTTTCTTCTGAGTTCCCTGCCAGAGGCCACCCAAACCCCGTAATGGGAACTTAACCACTAGATGCCTCCCCCACCATTATTATTATCAAGAAGCATGTAGCTGCACTAACTTGTACCTCGCTGCAGAGATGCCCTTTTGTGGCACATTAGCACAGGACAGGCATAGCTGAGCTGCTAAATGTGACACTCCTTGACGATGCCCAAGGGAGAAATGGGTGCCAGCTGTGGCCTAAGAACTCCAGCCGTGCTATTTCATTAGAGTCAGCAACTCTCTATTCTCAGGTGCATAGTACCCATACCTAGAAGAGGTTCTTAGTAGGTCTGATACCTTACTCCCTATAGATTTAGGAATATGGCCCTGAATAAATGCAGCTGTTAAAATGCCAGAGCTAGTTTTGTTAGCTTTACTTTCAATATGTGTCTTCTTGGAAATTGCACGTATTGGCAGATTACTCTGCTGGAAACCCTTATGAAAGCTGACCTGCTATAGTTCACAGCCTGCACCCAGGCTTTCTTGAAGTCCTGGATTGGAGTATATCTGGATTAGAAGTACTGCTTGCACAGCTATTTTATGAACCAAATCCATCTTGATCCTTTGACTTAGTTTGTTGATTTCTCACAGTGCCCCATCTCTCCTGATAATGTTACTTAAATATTTTTCTTATCTGCAGAGAGTTAATGGCGAGCTGCTTGGCAATTTTGTTCTTCATGCAGAGAGCGTTGTGTGACCTGCATCTTTTTCAGATGATGTACTTGACACATAGATTTCACAATCAGAATGCCCATGTCTTGGTTTCACCTGTGGCTTTTATCTTTTGAATAGCATCCTAAGCTTGCTGCCATTTCAGGGTTCATAATATCCATTTAGAGAGAGCAAGAGATGGTCCATTTTTTTTGCAGTTGCCAGTGTTGCTGCATTTTATATCTACCTTCCTTACTAGTGTCAGTACATCTGTTCACAAAGTTTGACTATACACTGCTGCTGCAGAATTCTTACAATTCGTGAAGAATGCAGGTGATATGGTGGTGGTCATGTTGATTGTCGCAGGTGCTTTAGGTGAGGCAACCCATGATCCACCTGTCATGCAGCAGCAAGAGTACTTATCCTCCATTTTGTTGGAAATGAAGCTGTTTCACATTTCTGCAAATATAAAGAAGTACTGTATGTGGCCAATGGCTGAAAATCCCATCACTTAAAATTAATTAGGTGAAAACATCATGGAATGCCTGCCTTGTAGATCTATTTCTATATTAATTTGGTGACAGAATGTGACTCTGGGGAACTAAAACGTCCCATTCTGGTCCATGAAAGTTAAAAGAAAAGAAATATTCCAGTTGGAATGGGGTAGATCAAACTTGTTCTCAATATGAGGGAATGCTTTTTTTATATCACCACACTCTGCTTATAACTTGAGTTCAATCCAGGGCTCAAGTAGCTGGCTCAAGGTTGACTCAGCCATCCATCCTTCCAAGGTCAGTAAACTGAGTACAGTATCCAGCTCATTTGGGGGGGAGGAATGTGTAGCCTGCATAATTAAATTGTAAACCACACAGAGAGTGCTTGAAGCACCGTAGGGTTGTATATAAGCAACACACTTTATTTTTTCCTTTGCTGTATGTTTAGCATGCACTAGTCAACCTGACATCTTCCAGAAGTATTGAACCGCACCTCCCATTTGTCCCAGCCAGCTCCTTGCAGTCAACAACATCTGGCTGGCTGCCTCTTAAGCTTTGGGGTTCTGCCTGAAGATCTAGGTCTTGAGTCTGCCTGTAGTTCTGAACTGCAGATGTAGTTCATGTCCTGTAGGAAATAGAATCTCCCAGTTGGTTTTACAACTCTTGTGTCCCTGGATGCTGGTTTTGGAACATGACGTTTTGGCTGCTGCTCTGTGTACCCTGTTTCCCTGAAAATAACACCTAACCTGTATTTGAATAAACATAGATTGTTGTACATAAAAAAATAAAACATCCCCTGAAAATAAGCCCTAATGCATTTTTGGAGGAAAAATTAATATAAGACCCTATCTTATTTTCGGGGAAACACAGTATTAACTTCATGACCAAGTGTTTACTTTCCACATTATTGTTTCTTTCCCTGGACAGCAATTATTTTCAAAGACTCACCAAGGGATTGGAGAGCCTGTCACTTTTTTGGACATATTTTGGGGAGATGTGGAATACTTAATGTTGCTTCACCTTTGGTTTATGAAAATCTGCTAGGAAGTTTTGAACTCCTTGCAGATTGTCATAAACTTATTACCTTCCTAGCAACTGTGCCCTATTTTATTCCCTGTTCTCCTGTTTTCTTCTTCTAATGCTTGGTTTCCTTTACTTAGATTGCGGTCCTAGACAACCACAAACTGGTTCTGACTTTAGAGTAAACATAATATAGGACTGTGTGATATAAAGACCAGTTTAAACAAACATTGTGCACATGGTAGCTATACAAAACCCAAGTGTCCAGGAGTCATTCCTGTTCCACTGTGCAGGGCAGAACATGGTGGTGTTCAGGAGATTTTTGGACCGCACTGGCTGAAGAATTCAAAGCGTTGTCCAAAAAACCCTTCTCTCTTCCTATGTGGATTCAGCTCTCTTTGTGTGTGTTTGTACCTGAGTCTCAGATACGAATAAATTACTATTTCCTCACATTGCTCACCTGAGGTCCAAGAGTATTGAGAGAGAAATAGATTCCATGGTCTTCCTCCACCATGTGCTTCAGGAGCTGCTGTGCTTGTTTGTTTATTACACTTATGTCATGGCACCTTAACATCTTAATAAAAAAATAATAAATAAATAAATATACAATTGAAAAATCAATTAAAACCAGCTTCCCCATAAAACCATTAAAATCAACAAAATGCGTGAAAAGCTGTGTTGTGCAACCAACCTATTGTCATTTGTGGGTTTCCTGACAGAATTACGGGGTGTGACCATTCCTTATTCTATGTTATTTCTTTTCTGTCTCACTGGAGGGATTGAATAGATGTATTTTTCTTTCACACATTTGTGTTCATTGCCTCCAAATCTAAAAGAACCCTTGGCCCCATGACAAAGATATTTGCCTTTCTGCTTTCTTTAAAGTCCTTTTTAAGAGTTCTGTGGGGCTTTTGCTGTCAGAAAACCCAAGCAGGAGACCCAAAATGAAAGAACTTCAAACTAAAAGAAAAGAAAAAGGCGCTCTTGAAAAAAAAAACCAAATTGGACTGTGCTAAAATACTGCAGGGTTTGCTCTGCTTACAAAGCAGGGGGATTTGAAATATTTTTACTGACCACATGACACAAAGGCAGATTTGAATCAATCCAGCCCCCTTTACTCCCAAGTGGGTTTTTTTTCCTGCCCCTGAGGGGTTCTATTTTTTTGTGTGTTTAGTCGTTTAGTCGTGTCCGACTCTTCGTGACCCCATGGACCAGAGCACGCCAGGCCCTCCTGTCTTCTACTGCCTCCCGGAGTTGTGTCAGGTTCATGTTGGTTGCTTCGCAGACACTGTCCAGCCATCTCATCCTCGGTCGTCCCCTTCTCCTCTTGCCATCACACCTTCCTAACATCAAGGTTTTTTCCAAGGACTCTTTTCTTCTCATGAGATGGCCAAAGTACTGGAGCCTCAGCTTCAGGATCTGTCCTTCAAGTGAGCATTCAGGGTTGATTTCCTTTAGAACTGATAGGTTTGTTCTCCTTGCAGTCCAGGGGATTCTCAAGAGCCTCCTCCAGCACCACAATTCAAAGGCATCAATTCTTCGGCGGTGTGCTTTCTTTATGGTCCAGCTCTCACTTCCATACATCACGACAGGAAAAACCATAGCTTTGACTATTCGGACTTTTGTTGGCAAGGTGATGTCTCTGCTTTTCAAGATGCTGTCAAGATTTGTCATCGCTTTCCTCCCAAGAAGAAGGCGCCTTTTAATTTCAGGGCTGCTGTCTCCATCTGCAGTGATCATGGAGCCCAGGAAGATAAAATTTGACACTGCCTCCATATCTTCCCCTTCTATTTCCCAGGAGGTGATGGGACCAGTGGCCATGATCTTAGTTTTTTTGATGTTGAGTTTCAGACCGTTTTTTGCACTCTCCTCTTTCACTCTCATTTTTTTAAGCTGGAACAATTCAAATCTTTTTCCTGAGCGGTTAGTTGTGATACATTCTTGTAAAGACAGGAAGTGTCGCTGTAGGAAATGTTTTGGTGGTGTAGACACCTGGGGGGGGGGGTCTGGGGGAATGCATCCCCATACAATTTTTTCCAGTTCTCTATCATCCTCTGATTTTTTTAAAAAAAAACATATGTACTGTGTATGAGATTAGCAGTAGATCCCTCTATCACAGTGTTTCCCAGCCTTGTATAACCCAGATGTTCTTGGAGTGCAACTCCCAGAAATCCTGGCCAGCACAGCTGGTGGTGAAGGCTTCTGGGAGTTTTAGTCCAAGAACATCTGGGAATCCAAGGTTGGGAACTACTGATCTACAGTTTCTGCAACATGGGTGACCCAACCTTGGGAACCCCTGCTTTATCACCTTATTGCTGGATCATCATTATTACCTCCCATATTTATGCCCTGACAGTTTTCTATCAGATGGGCAGTGGCAGGACAAGGGGAAGGAAGGAAAGAAGGGGGGCTGTAGGCTGGAATGCAAATCGCATTGCATTCGATCAGAACTGCAAACTTCTGAATCAATCTGCAGCTCCTATGAGTATTCAACTGCGATTTCAAACATAGCACTGGTTGTGGATCCAATCACAGCAAAGCCAAATCGCTCCAATTCAGCTTTCCAGTGTAGCCACATCCTGAAAGAAACATGAAAATTTTCACCACACACATCCCTGTATACATCTCTCTCCCTGACTATAAAGGAAACAGAACAGTAACGGCTGAAGTTAAATGACATGTAAAATGTAGGCAGTTTAACTGGAGCTCTTAACTGTAAACAGAATTATCCTCCACAGTCACTAGACGGTGGATAGCATGGTTATTTTTCTAGTGTCGAATAAATGAGCACCAGCTCTGGATCGGAAACCATTGCTTCTATTCAAACCCAATTGAAAGAAGTGAACTTCAGTAACAATTCCCCAGCTTCCCATTGGCATTAAGTCTTCCTGAAGTTCCTCTGCTTCAGAAGGAGCACCATAGGATCAATGTGACCCTGGTAGGTTGAAATGTTCCCCTACCAGCTTCTGGTATTTGAGTTTCATTTTTTCATTGTCATACCTCTGTGCAGTTATTCTTTTGCATGAGGATTGGCTTCTTTGTCCTGAATAGAAAGCAAAAGAGCATGGCTCTCAGATGACAGCACATATCCCATGGGTAGAATGAAAGCTATGCTTCAGAATGAGACAGAATGGCCTCTTGCTTTTTCTGTGCTTGCAATGCTTTGTAAAACAACTGCTCCTTCCTCTGGCTTATTCTTCCTCTTCTCTCCTCTCCCCTCTCTTCCACCCCCCATTCTTCCTGCCATTTACATATGTTTAGTATACTAGCCAGATGTTCCAGAGCTGTTAGCAACCCTAAGCAAAAGCAGCTATATGAAGAATTCCTAAACGTCCCCTCTATCTCCTTTTTTTGGTGTCAGCTTGGTCTCATCTAGCAGGTCTTTAAGGAGTGGTGGGGAGGGAGGAAACATTTAACCTTGTACAAATTGTGTAAGAAACGGCTAGATTGATTTCCCCTATTAATCTCTTTAAAAGGACATGGTGGCGCTGCAGGGTCAGAAGACCAAGCAGTCGTAAGATCGAATCCACGCGACGGAGTGAGCGCCCATCGCTTGTCCCAGCTCCCACCAACCTAGCGGTTCGAAAGCATGCAAATGCAAGTAGATCAATAGGGACCACCTCGGTGGGAAGGTAACAGCGTGCCGTGTCTAAGTCGCACTGGCCATGTGACCACGGAAGATTGTCTTTGGACAATCTATGGCTTGGAAATGGGGATGAGCACCGCCCCCTAGAGTCGAACATGACTGGACAAAAATTGTCAAGGGGAACCTTTACCTTTACCTTTTATTAATCTCTTTCCAAAACTGCAGTTTACAGGCCATTTCAAGAGCACTGATGGGATTGCAAAGAACAGAGTGGAAAATGGAAAGCCTCAGGAAAATAAGAGGACACAGAGACTGAACCCAGATGACCAAACTGTTTTGTTCCCTTTTCCCAATCAGTGGATTGCTCAGGAGAGTCTCAATTCCTTTGCATTTCCAGAAAAATATGTTTATTTTACTAATTTGCAGACATAGGAAACATTCTTGGGTTTCCTGACAGCAGTATAGGGGCATGAAGAAGGGGGAACAGCTGTCTTGGACCTGGTTCTTCTCGACAGGAAAGAACTGGAAATGGGGAAAACCTTGTGTCAAAGGTGTTCTGGGATTTACTATACTGTGGAAATGGATACCTGAGGTTAGTATGGCACAAACCCCGGACATGGAAAAGGAGGACTTCTTTAGCTTATGGAAATACTGGATGATATCTCAGTGTCAGAAATACTCAGAGGGAAGGGAGTTCACAAAAGAGGGGAGTTTCCTACAGATGAAGTACTGAAGGAACAAACAGGCCATATGAGAAAAGAAAAGGGGAGGCATCTACAGAAACTGGAGTGGTTCTACGAAGAGATTTCAGATAGGCACCTGGCTGTGAAGTCAGAGGTTGGGCGCTTGATTCCCCACCGTTCATCCCAGAAGAGCGAGTCTAGGGGAATCTGCAGAATTCCCATCCTCAGAAGAAGAAAATGGTAAACCACTTCTGAATATTCTCTACCTAGAAAACCGTGAAAAGGGTCACCCTGAGTCAGAATTGACTTGATGACATGTTGTTGTTGTTGTTAATCATCTTTTAAAAGGGGGCAAGAAATGGAAGGTGGGGCAAATTGCATAGAAGAGTACAAATAAGTAGTCAGCATAGGTAGAGAAAAGGTCAGAGGGACTAAAGTTCAGAATGAGAGACTTGCAAAAGAGGTAAAGAATGCTGAGGAGTGACAGAGAGAAAATAGGACTGCTCGATACCTATTTTGCCTGTTTTCTCCCAAAAGGGAAAGGATGCTCATCCTAAGCGCTGATAGAATAAAGGGAGGCAGTGGGAGAGCTGCTCTCCAAGATAAGTAAAGAGGCAGTACAAAACACCTAGCCGGTTTGAATGCATTCAGGTCTCTAGGGCCACGTGAACTGCATTCAAAGGTACTGAAGGGACTTGCAGAAGTAATCTTCGTCAATAGTCTTGAGAATTTTTTGTAGAACCAGTGAGGTCTCTGAACCCTGGAGGAAAGCAGTACTCATCCATAAAAGGAAGAATGAAAAGAATTAGGTTAACTACCAAACGGTCAGCATGATATCAACCAGCATGATGGTTCTGTAATAATAATCATCATCATCTTTGAACTACAGAGCTGGAAGGGACCCCACAGATCATTGAGTCTATCAAGGAGGCGCAGTGGGGAACTGAACTCGCAACCATACTGAAACCACTGTGCTATTAAACATTTGGTTTATGAGTACTTAGAAAAAAATGCAGTGATTACTGAGAGTCAGCATGGTGGGTTTCTCAAAAGCGAGTTGTGCTGTAGTAAACTATCCCCCCTTTTTAATAGTTGGCTTGGCAAATCAGGGGAATGCTATCAATAATACTAGAGATATAGTGTATCTTGATTTCAGTGAGACTTGCATGAAGTACCTCCTTGATATTTTTGTGGCTTATCCTTGGGTGATATGCCATGTTCAAGAGCATCAACAGTTTTCCATCATCACTGCCCTTCTTTGGAATTGGGATGTAGACTGATCTTTTCTAATCCTCTGGCCACTGCTGAGTTTTCCAAACTTGCTGGCATATTGAATGTAGCACCTTAACAGCATCGTCTTTTAAGATTTTAAATAGTTCAACTGGAATGCCATCACCTCCACTGGCCTTATTGTTAGCCATGCTTTCTAAGGCCCACTTGACTTCACTCTACAGGATGTCTGGCTCAAGGTCAGCAACCACACTATCTGGGTTGTCCAGGACATCCAGATCTTTCTGGTATAATTCCTCTGTGTATTTGTGCACCTCTTCTTGATGTCTTCTGCTTCTGATAAGTCCCTACCATTTTTGTCCTTTATCATGTCCATCTTTGCACAAAATGTTCCTTTAACATCTCCAATTTTCTTGAACAGATGTCTGGTTTTTCCCTTTCTATTCTTTTCCTCTATTTCTTTGCACTGTTCACTTAAGAAGGCTCTCTTGTCTCTCCTTGCTATTCTTTGGAAGTCTGCATTCAATTTTCTGTAACAATCCCTATCTCCCTTGCATTTTGTTTCCCTTCTTTTCTCTGCTATTTTATAAGGCCTCATTGGACAGCCACTTTGCTTTCTTGTATTTCTTTTTCTTTGGGATGGTTTTTGTTGCTGCCTCCTATACAGTGTTACGAGCCTCCAGCCATAGTTCTTTAGGCATTCCTATGGGCAAAAAACTCACCTTTAAGCAAAAATCCTCCATGCAGCACCCATTTTCACTGCCCGATAAGTGAGGAATCCGGGCGAAAACACAGCGGGTGGCCATTTTTTTTACCCGCCAGCCATTTTGGAACAGCGATCTAATGTTGGGAAATCATCGCTATGCGATAATCGGTAAGCGAAACAGCGTACCGATGATCGCAAAGCGATTTTTTACAATTAAAACCATGGCAATGCGATCGCAAAAACAATTGCAAAAAGTTCGTCGCTATGCGGATTCATCGTTAAATGGGGCGCCCGTTAAGCGAGGCACCACTGTAATTTTCTTTGCAGCATCAGACTTTCCATTCACTTCCAGGCACGTCCGCAGCTGAGCATCCTTATGGCTTTGACCCAACCAGTTCATTAGCTCTGGAGGTACTTGTCCTCCGCTCTTCCTCAGTAGCATGTTGAACGCCTTCCGACTGAGGGACTCCTCTTCCAGCATCATATATTTTAGCCTTTTGTTTCTGTCCATGGACTTTTCTTGGCAAAGATACTGGAGTGGCTTGCCAGTTCCTGCTCCAGGTGGATCACGTTTAGTCAGAAGTCTCCACTATGACCTGTCCGTCTTGGGTGTCCCTGCACGGCATAGCCCATACCTTCTCTGAATTACTCAAGCCCCTTCACCACGACAAGGCAGCAATCCATGAAGGGGCACTCATTCATAGGGTTGCCATACGTCCTGTCAGTACATACCACCAACAGAAACAACGACAACCTTCTCTTTTGGTCAAAACTCATCTGGACTACTGTGTCCAGTTATGGACACCACAGTTTAAGAAGGATATTGAGAACCTGCTGTGTGTCCAGAGGAGGGTGACCAGGGTTTAGAAACCAAATAAGGGGTTTGGAAACCATTTTTTACAAGGGAGGGAGCTAGTTGTGCTTCATCTGAAGAAGAGAAAACAGATAGGTGATATGACAGCTGTCTTTATATATTTGAAAGGGGATTCTGTGTGGGAAGATAGGCCAACCTTGTTTTCAGCAGTTCCAAATATAGGACCTGAACAAAAAAATGAATTCAAATGGCAAGAAAGGAGATTCAGCTAAACATTAAAAATAACTTTCTGATAGCCCAAACTGTTCCCCAGTGTAACAGGCTGTCCTGAAAAGTTATGGATTCTCCTTCATTGAAGGGTTTTAAGCAGAGGCTGGTTGACCATTGGTCAAGCATACTTTAGTTGTGGATATCCTGCATCAGCAGAGGGTTGCGCTAGGTGGCGCTTGGATTTCCTTCCAACTGTACGATTTGATTATTTTAATTACTTTGTGAAGTGCACAGCTGTTGTTCCTTTTCTCGACCACTGTCTCCACTTTGTAAGGATATTGAGATACTGCAGTGTGTCCAGAGTTGAGAGACCAAGATGATAAAGGGTTTGGAAACCAAAGTCTACAAGGAACCTTTTTTAGGGGAAGTAATCATGTTCAGTGTGGAGAAGAAAAATCTTGAGAGGCGATACAACAGTCGTCTTCATGTATTCCTGATACATTGCAGAGCCAAACCAAAGGAAAATAGTTTCTCAACAGTGGTTTAAAAATAAAGAAATACTGGACACCTACATTTTTTACACATTTTAAATTCACTTAAATCTTAGCTCCACTCTGAGAAGAGGAATAGAAATGGAGTATGCTTCTGCTGAATGATGCTAAATATAGTTACTTAAGAATAAGCAGCATTTTTTAAATCAAAGATCAAAAGGACATAGCAATAATACACTGTAGTTATCTACACATAACCAGCTGACCCCAGACCATAAACTGTTTTTTAAAAATAAATAGCAAATAAGGTTGCTACAGACAGTGAATAGCATCACCCTTGGTGGTGCCATTTCCAGCCCAGCTGCTGCCTTCTCATCAGTTCCTGTTCTCAACAGCAGTCCTTACCCGCTTCTCAAAGCACCGGGCATTCATCCTGAAAGCTGCACTCGGCTGCAGCACCTGCAGAAGCTTTGGAGGGTGTTTTTTTTCCGTGTGTGCTAGAAGAAAAAATATTGTGCAAAGAGGCTGTAAGTGGTCGAATACATGTTTTGCATGCAGAAGATTGCAAGGTATAACACCTCTAAGTAAAGCTGGAAAAAGTGCTAGCTATATTCCATGGACAAGGTCTAATGCAAAGTAAGGTTTCCACATCTGACCACACATTGCTTGAGATTAGTGTGGGTGAGTGGGAAACAGGGTTATTTTGCTTTTGCTTTGAAATGCTACAACACAGATTTAGAATGCCTGATGTGTTCGTAGAAGGACCTAGGTTCAATCTATGACATCTTCAAGTAGATCTGAAGCGAGGCGAGCCATTGACTATCAATAATGTTGGGCTAGATAGACCAGTGATCTGACTCAGTACGAATAACTAGTAAAGGACCATTTAAACTAATAGTTGCAAAGTTACTTCTTAAGTGTGATGCGTAACACCTTGTAACATCTAGTTCCTTTCAAAAATTACTTCTAAAGGGCATTTTAGGATATTTTAAATGCCATTTTGTCAGGAATTTTTCAGGCTTTATGCCATCCTCATATCATTCCTCACTGGCAACGGAGATGCTTGTGTTTTGCTATTCCCAATTAGCCACTAGGGGAAACCAGAGAGTATTTTCCTGCGTTTTTCTGTCCTGATATTAGTGGCATTGCAACGTGTTAAGAATATGCTGTGCAATGAAATACTGTACTTAAGTGATCGGAATAATTATAACAAAAATCTGTATTATTAGTTGTTTTGAAAATGTAACATCATTGAGTTTGGACAGCTCCCTGTGTTCATAAAATGACCTCATGTGCCACCCCTCAAGATATATGAAGACGTTTACAGTTCTAACTTCCTCACTTAGCCCACATAGCAACATATCATGTTCTTCCTTAAATTAGCTCAACAGGGTGATGACTCTATGTTTGGTCTCAATGCCTCCTCCGTGTTCTACATGACTAGGAAATCAGATTCCTCTATGGGTCAATGTCAAAGATAGTTCTATTGGCAGCAGAAGGCAGGAGATTGTTGCCAAATCTTAAGGGAACAGATTGCTTTTGAATCTGTCAAAACGATGCCTGGGACACAACCCAAATGGATCAGACCTAATGTTTAAGAATCCCTTTATCTTATCTTATCTTCATCACTGACTTTAGGATGGGATCTGAAAATTGATGCTATCTGCTTCTCCCAGGATTCCATATGGAAAATATTGGTGGGTTGTTGTTTTTTTTGCACATACAGTACTCCAAATTCAATTATCTAAGGAAGTTTTTCACTAGGTTAGAAAGGCTCTTGCAAATATCCCCATCTTTCTTTGGAGTATAACTCTCAGGTGCCTTTAACCAGGTGGCTAGGGCGAGCTTCTGAGAGTTGTAGTAGAAACAGAAACTTTTCCAAGATCTGGGGTGGGGGTGGGTGGAACTAGAAGAACTGGGGGGGGGGGGGAGAGCAGAGAATGACAGAGCCAAAGCACTCATGAGGTCCAGCAGTTTTGTTGATTTGTTTTAGAAATTGGGAAGAAGATTTAACTCTACTGTTTTTTGCAACTGAATACTCACCACGAGGGACGTGGCCTGTGCTGCACGGTCAGAAGACCAAGCAGTCGTAAGATCGAATTCACGCGACGGAGTGAGCACCCGTCGCTTGTCCCAGCTCCCGCCAACCTAGCGGTTCGAAAGCATGCGAATGCAAGTAGATAAAAAGGGACCACCTTGGTGGGAAGGTAACAGCGTTCCGTGTCTAAGTCGCACTGGCCATGCGACCACGGAAGATTGTCTTCGGACAAAAACGCTGGCTCTATGGCTTGGAAACGGGGATGAGCACTGCCCCCTAGAGTCAAACACGACTGGACAAAAATTGTCAAGGGGAACCTTTACCTTTACCTTACTCTCCTTACCCCTCTGAAACATCTGTGTGTCCTGCACAGGAAAAGCACCAATACCCTTATGCAATCAGTCTTTCTGATTGATTGCTTAACCAGAGCTTTGAGACCATGTTTTATTCTCTCTGTGCTTTATAGTGACTCAGTTACTAGGTGTGAGCTTCTCTCAGTTTTGTATGCTTCACCGAAGCAAAGCAGCTTGTGATTGTAGCAATTCTGTGCCATTTAACTGCAGCAGTCCAAATTGATAGTAGCTTTGATTTGTTTCCTCCAGTGATTCATAAGTTGTCATTTTAATTGTTGGCCTTGTGATGTGAACATTTTAAAGATTTGATTGCTAGCTTGTTCGCTTCCCAAATCAGCACAGGGAGTTTTGAGCACTAGGAGGGTTTAGATGCATATATGGATGGATCATGTGTTGCTTAGAACTACTTTTGTTTTTAATTTGTCTAGTGCCATGGCCAGCCCTGCTCTTAGGCCAAATGAGGTGGCTGCCTCAGGCAGTAGATGTCAGTGACAGGCAGCCAGACAGAATTGTGGGGGCCACTTAAACAACCTGGTACTGCCACCGCCATCCCATAATTAGCCTGTTGCCTCTAAATGGAGTAGAATATGCTAGCCCACTCTCGGTGTCTAAGTAAGATCCAGGGCCATTTGAGAAGGAGAACTATCTTATCAACAAGATGTCTTGGGCTGCCTTTGCCTAGAGTTTTAGGGTGTCAGGAATCTCAATTATTTTGGTGAAAGGAATGTCATAAATGGGAAGTTACTTTCTTCTCATAATGTGATATGCTTCTTCCCTCTGCCAGTTCTGGTTATACGGCTGATTCCAGAAACCTGGCACAGGTGAGCACAGATTATCTCTCAGTGTCATGCAGGAAGAGGCAAAGCTTATCCCGTATGTTGTTGCCGAACTGCAGTGCAACAACATGGGGGTGGGTACACACACTATGTCCTCTCAGCCTTTTGCTTGTGTTCTCATTCAAGTATGTACATGTAGTTTGTTTGGTTCTTGTTTTACACCTTTTACTATGGTATGGCCGAGGCAAAGAGGAAGTCACAAAAGCATCAAAACCAGGGAGCTGGACAGGAGACAGATTGGATTTGTCTTCAGTGTGGAAGGGATTGTCACTCTCAAATTGGCCTTCTCGGCCACACTAGACGCTGTTCCAAGTCCTCCATACAAAGCACGATACCATAGTCTCTCGAGACTGAAAGATGCCTACTGATAGTATGGATTCATTCATGAACCATTCAGGAAAATCATAAAATTTAACGTATAAACCATGAGCCATAATGACTTTATGAACCAGTCTTCATTCCAGCCCAGCAAAGAGTTTCATAATTCTAGGATGTGATGTCCATATCATATATAGTTTACCCATCCCTAGCTGATCGTTATATCGTTCTTATCATTTTTCTTTTGCACACAACATAGGTATTGACCTTAGTAGTAATAAAGAAACAGTGTAGACATTTTTAAAAGAAATAATTCGTGCATGATGAATGTGTCAGTTCTTGGATATCAACACCACATGGACCACTCTGAGGTTGTCTACACACTGAACTCTTTTGCTGTCTCCCCCAAGATATGGGCCTCAATACTGTGCACCTGTAGATTCTTCCAGGATGAATTCTTATTTTAAAGATCCAGAGTAATCCAGTGCACAGGTATAGGCCTGGCTTAAAATATTTTGCAACTTGAAGTATAGGGCAAAACGGTATCCTTTTCCATACTCCATGTATAGGAGCCAACTGGATTGGCAGCTAAATTTTGCATCCATAATGTTGGGCCATTATAAACCAGTGCTGCCTTCGGGAAGGCAGCACGTGTCGTTCTGCCAACTCCTGCGACATTGCTGGAACCAGTTGTATTGGCTCTTGCCTTTCCATTGGACCATTTCAGCAATGTGGAGAGGGGGGATCTGCTGCTTGGGTAACAGCCTATCCTCCATATTACCTTACCCGAGCTTCATGCTCTGGAGAGGACACTCCTCGATTCAGAGCATGTTACCATAGTCTCTCGAGACTGAAGGATGCCTATGCTGCTATGCTATAAACCAGTGTACAAGAGAGGAGCACGCTAACATGTAGTGCACACACTCTGTTCTGTTCTCATTATTCATTTACCCGGTCTCTGCTTGGATAAAGGCTATAGTGCAGAATCTCCTGTATGTACTAGGTGAACATGTCATTGCCTATACAGACATGCTTTTCTTTCTTTCTTTCTTTCTTGAAGCACTATGGGACGGTATGTAAGCAGCACACTTTGCTTTGCTTTGCTTCTTTCTTTCTTTCTTTCTTTCTTTCTTTCTTTCTTTCTTTCTTTCTTTCTTTCTTTCTTTCTTTCTTTCTTTCTTTCTTTCTTTCTTTCTTTCTTTCTTTCTTTCTTTTTTATATATCACCTACCTTCCAACAACAAGGTAAGACTCTCCATTTTCCAACCTTATTCTCACAACCACTCTGTGAAGAAGCTTAGAGAAGATCTTTGGTCCAGCATTACTTGGTGCGTTTCATGGCTCAGTTTCTTGGCAAAGTGTGAAATTGTGGGCTTAAAAACCTAACTACACAGCAGAAACATTTCAAGGAACTACAGAGCAGATTTAGCTTCAAGTCTTCCCTTAGTAGACCACCTCTTTTGGTTGCTTTTATCAGCTGGCACCTACAGTCTCAATAACTCACTCTGAGACACCGGTAAGAAAGAGGATAAAAGGTTCCATTTACTCATGTTTCTGAATAGGTTTTAAAAAACTTTCAGTCTCCTCCTGCTGAGGAGACTGAAACTGAACAATTCTATGAAGATTTACAACACCTTCTAGAACTGACACCAAAGAAAGATGTTCTTCTCATTCTAGGGGACTGGAATGCTAAAGTAGGGAGCCAAGAGATAAAAGGAACAACCGGGAAGTTTGGCCTTGGAGTTCAGAACGAAGCAGGACAAAGGCTAATAGAGTTTTGTCAAGAGAATAAGCTGGTCATCACAAACACTCTTTTCCAACAACACAAGAGGCGACTCTATACATGGAAATCACCAGATGGGCAATATCGAAATCAGATTGATTATATTCTCTGCAGCCAAAGATGGAGAAGCTCTATACAGTCAGCAAAAACAAGACCTGGAGCTGATTGTGGCTCTGATCATCAGCTTCTCATAGCAAAATTCAAGCTTAGACTGAAGAGAGTAGGAAAAACCACTGGGCCACTCGGGTATAATCTAAACCAAATCCCTTTTGAATACACAGTGGAAGTAAAGAACAGATTTAAGGAACTAGATTTGGTGGACAGAGTGCCTGAAGAACTTTGGATAGAGGCTCGTAACATTGTCCAGGAGGCAGCAACGAAAACCATTCCAAAGAAAAGGAAATGCAAGAAAGCAAAGTGGCTGTCCAACGAGGCCTTAGAAATAGCAGAGAGGAGAAGGGAAGCAAAATGCAAGGGAGATAGGGAAAGTTACAGAAAATTGAATGCAGACTTCCAAAGAACAGCAAGGAGAGACAAGAGGGCCTTCTTAAATGAACAATGCAAAGAAATAGAGGAAGATAACAGAAAAGGAAAGACCAGAGATCTGTTCAGGAAAATTGGACATATTAGAGGAACATTTTGCGCAAAGATGAACATGATAAAAGACAAAAATGGGAGGGACCTAACAGAAGCAGAAGACGTCAAGAAGAGGTGGCAAGAATACACAGAGGAATTATATCAGAAAGATTTGGATATCCCGGACAACCCAGACAATGTAGTTGCTGACCTTGAGCCAGACATCCTGGAGAGCGAAGTCAAGTGGGCCTTAGAAAGCCTGGCTAACAACAAGGCCAGTGGAGGTGATGGCATTCCAATTGAACTATTTAAAATCTTGAAAGATGATGCTGTTAAGGTGCTACATTCAATATGCCAGCAAGTTTGGAAAACTCAACAGTGGCCAGAGGATTGGAAAAGATCAGTCTACATCCCAATCCCAAAGAAAGGCAGTGCTAAAGAATGCTCCAACTACCGCACAATTGCACTCATTTCACACGCTAGCAAGGTTATGCTCAAAATCCTCCAAGGTAGGCTTCAGCAGTATGTGGATCGAGAACTCCCAGAAGTACAAGCGGGATTCCGAAGAGGCAGAGGAACTCGAGACCAAATTGCTAACCTGCGCTGGATTATGGAGAAAGCCAGAGAGTTCCAGAAAAATATCTACTTCTGCTTCATTGACTATGCGAAAGCCTTTGACTGTGTGGACCACAGCAAACTATGGCAAGTTCTTAAAGAAATGGGAGTGCCTGACCACCTTATCTGTCTCCTGAGAAACCTATATGTGGGACAGGAAGCAACAGTCAGAACTGGTCATGGAACAACTGAGTGGTTCAAAATTGGGAAAGGAGTACGGCAAGGCTGTATACTGTCCCCCAGCTTATTTAACTTGTATGCAGAATACATCATGCGGAAGGCTGGACTGGAAGAAGCCCAAGCCGGAATTAAGATTGCCGGAAGAAATATCAACAACCTCCGATATGCAGATGATACCACTCTGATGGCAGAAAGTGAGGAGGAATTGAAGAACCTTGTAATGAGAGTGAAAGAGGAGAGTGCAAAAAACGGTCTGAAACTCAACATCAAAAAAACTAAGATCATGGCCACTGGTCCCATCACCTCCTGGGAAATAGAAGGGGAAGATATGGAGGCAGTGTCAAATTTTATCTTCCTGGGCTCCATGATCACTGCAGATGGAGACAGCAGCCCCGAAATTAAAAGACGCCTTCTTCTTGGGAGGAAAGCGATGACAAATCTTGACAGCATCTTGAAAAGCAGAGACATCACCTTGCCAACAAAAGTCCGAATAGTCAAAGCTATGGTTTTTCCTGTCATGATGTATGGAAGTGAGAGCTGGACCATAAAGAAAGCAGACCGCCGAAGAATTGATGCCTTTGAATTGTGGTGCTGGAGGAGGCTCTTGAGAATCCCCTGGACTGCAAGGAGAACAAACCTATCAGTTCTAAAGGAAATCAACCCTGAGTGCTCACTGGAAGGACAGATCCTGAAGCTGAGGCTCCAGTACTTTGGCCATCTAATGAGAAGAAAAGACTCCCTGGAAAAGACCCTGATGTTAGGAAGGTGTGACGGCAAGAGGAGAAGGGGACGACCGAGGATGAGATGGTTGGACAGTGTCTGCGAAGCAACCAACATGAACCTGACACAACTCCGGGAGGCAGTAGAAGACAGGAGGGCCTGGCGTGCTCTGGTCCATGGGGTCACGAAGAGTCGGACACGACTAAACGACTAAACACACAAAAAAATTTCCAACTGGGCCGGACAGGGTTTCCATTCTTCTTGAATGAAATGGTTCCCAAAACTCGAATTCCAGGGGCCTGGTTGCTCAGCCGGTATCCAGTCCTTTATCCTTGTCCCCATTGAAACAGGTAACAGGGGCACGGATGCTTTTCCCAAAAATGCCTCCCATTTGGTCCTCTCTCTGTGTTCCATGATTTCCCAGGTTCTCCCGGTCCTGGCCTCCTCCTCCTCCTCCTCTCCCACGCTCGCCATGGGATCATTTCTCGGTCCACTTTCCCTCTCTCTTCTCTCAGCCTCCTTCTCCACTCCCTCACCTTGGTTACTCCCCAATAGGATGGTTTTGGGGGAATTGCCACTCTCCTCCTATGGGGAAGTGCCCTCTTCCTAGGGTACTTTTAATCTCTCCCACCTGTGACTCCAGGGATCTTCCAACTAGATCCATTCCCACCCCCCAGCCAGGTGGTAAATATTTCTTTGTCCTTTACCTCCTCTCCTTCTCGTGTTTCTGCTACCTTTGTTTCCTCCTTCTTCCCTTATTTATCCCTTCCTTTTCTCTCTCCTCTTCCTCCTTCTTTCCCACCTTTTCTAACTGCTCTGTTAGCTCTTGCATCCCCCTTAGGCCCCAGAACTATCCTTCTCTCTTGGCCCCCTTGAGGGAATCCAGAGAAAGATACTCCGAGGGAGCTGTTAGTTCACAATCCCCTTCCCTCTCCCTCTCTCTCCTTTGTGGGAATGGACAGCGCTCCAGCGAGTGGTGCCTCCTGGCTCACACTGACGACAGACTGAAAAAGAGTGGTAAAACAAGTCTTAAGTCTCCTGGGCATTCCCATCCATTTGTGCCACCATGGGGGGGGTGCTTATTTGCTGATAACCTGGATTCTCCATCTGTTCCACCCAATTGCCGCCTTCTAGCACATGACAAGTGAGAGCCAGAGTGGTGTAGTTGTCGAGACTTGGAGAGATCCGGGTTCTAGTCCCTATTGAGCTGTCAAATTGTTTAAATTATTGCAATCTTCGTATGCTGCCTTTAAGAGGTTTTGGCTGGGAGGGACCTTTCTGTGCAGGGGTAACTGTGAATCAGTCTCATCGTTGTTTCATTGTCTAGTCATTTCCGACTCTTCGTGACCCCATGGACCAGAGCATGCCAGGCCCTCCTGTCTTCCACTGCCTCCTGGAGTTGGGTCAAATTCATGTTGGTAGCTTCAATGACACAACCATCTCGTCCTCGGTCGTCCCCTTCTCCTCTTGCCCTCACACTTTCCCAACATCAGGGTCTTTTCCAGGGAGTCCTCTCTTCTCATGAGATGGCCAAAGTACTGGAGCCTCAGCTTCAGGATCTGTCCTTCCAGTGAGCACTCAGGCTTGATTTCCTTTAGAATGGATAGGTTTGTTCTCCTTACAGTCCAGGGGACTCTCAAGAGCCTCCTCCAGCACCACAATTCAAGAGTATCAATTCTTCGGCGGTCAGCCGAATCAGTCTAGCGGCATCCAATTTTTCCCTCTCTGCCTCAGATGTTGAAGACAGCCACCAAGTGTCACTCTGCTCCTCCCTTCCAGCAACAGAAGACTTCTGTGGGTGAAGGAAGCTTTGCTGAAATCCCAAATGTCAAAAATAACTAGTGGTGTATTCAGTAATATAACAGCTTTAAGAATATTTTGTATTGAAGCTAGCAATGTGCAATAGGCTGGTGCTGAGCTTCTGACTATTGAACAGAAGCAACTATGCTGTTGATTTATATTTGGAAAAAAGTAGAAAATGTAGCTTTACTGCATCAGAAAATCTATTCAAAGATAATACCAAAGAAGGGGGTGGGGCAAGCTTGATTGCAGAAGCCCTGTGGCAGGATGCCATGGTGTAGGTGTACTGGTAGCCATTAAGGAAAAGACTCCATATGGATCTATTTCTGCTAACAAAGCTAAACCACTAACTAGCTTCCAAAGAGTCAGTCAAGTTATAAATCTCTTGGGAAAGACAGTTGAGGACAAGATAGCTAAGGCTTTCTATCCCTTGCTTCACTGGTTCATGTGTTAATGCTTTCTTACTTCCAACAGACAATAAGTGTGGCCCTGGGAACTCTGTCCCCAACAGTATAGTAGTACAGCCAGGGCTCATTCATTCATTCATTCATTCATTCATTCATTCATTCATTCATTCATTCATTCATTCATTCATTCATTCATTTAAACTTGTATGCCGCCCATGGGATCAGAGCTGTGGGATTGTTTTGATTAGGAAAGAGAATGGCATTATTTGCCCTCCACACACATAACACAATGGACTTTCATGCTTCTGTTCTGCTATTGTTTGGTCTTGAATAGGCAATGCAGGCCCATTACCTTTACAAAAGAGCTGTTCCCCTCCTGCAGATGAAAACTACTTGAGCTGGTCTTAATCTTGCCACTGTAGATTGTCATGATAAACATTTGTGCTTCCACCACAACACTACCAGTTACCAGACACCAATCTCAATACCGTTTTTTTTTCTTTAATGTAAAATTTTAATTTTATAAAATGCATGTACTTAAATCAAAACACAAAAGAAAGTAGAACTATTGCACACACACAAAAAATGGTCCTGGTGGAGGGGAGCCCCATGCCAGTTTGAATGAAGCCATCCTACTGCCCAAATGCAGAGGGCACCTGTCAGAACTTAGCAGTAACCCACCCAACTGGCTTCATGGTACCTTCCCAACCCAGTTACCCCTACACTTCCTGCTTATATCACAAAACAAAGCCTCTACAGAGAGGCCATGGCACCTTCCTGTTATGAAAGGTATTGCAATCAGGAGGCCTCGTTGGAGAACCTTTTAGAGACCATCCCGCCCACCCACGCGAAGGGTTACGGAACCCTACTGTGTAAACAATGTCTTTATACAAGCAGATTCCATCGCAGCCCATGCAGCACGTTTGGCAGCGCTGTTTGTGAGCCAGCAGTTTGCTGGGCAGGGGAACCCACACACATACAAATTAAAACAGAAGATCCAATAGCAAACTCACAGCAGGCTACACCGTCAGCTGTGTGACAGCTCTATAGGAAGAGGAAGCAAAACATGGAGGATGTTATTACACCTCAGGAGAGGTGTGAACCAGGCTCCCACAAAGCACAGCAGTCTCCCTTCTGGGGGATCTACCAGCAATAATTAAAATCCTATTACAAAAGGGCGGGGGGAGAAATTCAGGCTTATCGATGGAGCAGTGCTTTGACCAAGTAGCCCTCAGAAGGAGGGAGACGGCTGGTAGTACTTTGGTAGTCATGTAGAGCTAAGCTCATGACTTTTTCCTCTTGCTCTTCTCCCGGTCCTCTGTATGGAGGGGCTCCCAACTCCATAGCCTACAACAAATGGAGGCACCATGTAGGATCAGAATATGCATGTTGAAAATCCAAGATAATCCAAGCTCTCAAGAGAAGAGGACTGGGCAGACTCTCTCACACATACATATATAGAGAGTGGAAAAGTTAATTTTTGGACTAAAAATCTCAGACTACCCCAAGCAGGACTACAACACTATGTGGACTCAGGCATTCTGGAGTTGTAGTATGAAAATATGCCTTTCCCTAGTTATGCAGATGTGTACGTGTACACCCATAGCCTCATGTACACCATGTACTGTACTTGCTTGCATTCAAATGATTATTTGATTAGAGCGGGAGACTTCCTCTGCTTGGTTGGGCAGAGCCTAGTCCCAGAATCGCTTTTGGGGAGAGGGGGGTTCCACTGCCAAAGGAACTTCATGGATCCCAGCAATTCTGCTTGCAAGGAATGTGAACACCCTATTTCCAAGCAAGAATGCTGGCTTCTTGGTGGCTCACCTCCCAGAGGCTACATACACAAACCACCTGGGCTAGCAGTTTTGTCTTACCTCAACACTTGGTGTTGGGTTAACGTCCTTCATGGCACTTCTGGTCAACGGGCCACCTAGGGGGGAGGGAGTGTTACAGTATAAGCTGCCTCATGCCTACAGTTCTTCCTGCAACATCTGGTTACTATTCTCTGCCTTCCAGCAAGCATTAGCTGCTGGAAACTGCTCCTCCTCTGCCTAATGGTAGGACTGGCCCTGATTGTCTGTAAATTGTAGACCAGGCTTGTCCAACCTGCGGCCCGAGGGCTGCATCTGGCCCAGATTGGCTCATCATGCAGCCCAGTGCAATTTTTTATTTTTAAAGAAATTCCAAAGTTTCAAGTTACACTGCTGGCGCTTGCGGCGGAATGCGGCTGGGGCATGTCACAACGGTGGGGGGGGGAGAGGGAAGGAAGGAGTGGGAGGGGAGAGGGTGGCTGTGTGACTGCATTGTGCCATCCCCGTCAATAAGTGGACCCCCTCCCGGCCCCATAAAGCCGCTGGAGTCGAAGCTGTCTGAGATCGCAGCTGCCGGTAAGCGCGCTTGGAGCGGGGCTGCAGAGGACGGCTAGGGCTGCCCCCCCCATGTGGCCCAAACCAAATTTATGTGTGACCCAAACCAAATTTTCATCTTCTAATGTGGCCCAGATAAGGTGAAAGGTTGGACACCCCTGTTGTAGACCATCTGCTCTGACTGGTGTTCTCTGTTCTGTGACTCCTGGTTGCTGTTGGTGGATGACAGTTGTCCAAGACTTCCCAACTTGTCAAATGGGAGCATTTTATTTAACACCATGATTTCCACAGACATGTTATGTCATCACCTGGAAGAGAAAGAATAGCTCCTGAGAAAGGCAGAATTTCTAACTACAGAAGGGATTAGTAATTGTGATTCTCCAGATGTTTTTCCTTTTGACTGCACTCCATCCCCAGTTCAGATTGGATGCCCACCTTGACTCCTTAACATCATCAGGTCCTTTCATGAGGGAATGAAGGGCATTGTAGTTTTTGCTGGCTCAGCATCAGATCCCTTTGACATCTGAAGCAGAGTCCTCATGCCGACTCTGTTTGGGATCTCTTTTTTTGCTGTCATGCTGAAGCACGCTTTTAGAACTGCAGCAGGTGTTTATCTACTGACTAGATCAGATGGAAAGCTCTTAAATGTCTCTAGATTGAGAACAAAGACCAAAGTCCGGCTGAAATGCATGTGTTCCTCTTCGCCGATGGTGCACCTGTTGTTGCCCACTCTGCTGAAGACCTTCAACAACTCATGAATCGTTTTAGTAAGGCATGTCAAGATTTTGGACTGACAATCAGCCTGAAGAAAACACAAGTCATGGGCCAGGGTGTGGACTCACCTCCCTCTATTACCATTTCTACAGAACAATTGGAAGTTGTTCATGACTTCGTGTACCTTGGCTCAACGATCTCTGACATTCTCTCTCTAGATGTCAAGCTGCATAAACACATTGGCAAAGCAGCTACTGTACCATGTTCTCTAGACTCACAAAGGGAATATGGCTTAATAAGAAGCTGACGACACATACCAAGATCCAGGTCTATAGAGCCTGTGTCCTGAGCACACTCCTGTGCTGCAGTGAGTCCTGAATGAGAGGAAGTTGAACACGTTCCATATGTGTTGTCCCCGACACATTTTTGGTATCACCTGGTAGGACAAAGTTCCAAACAGAGTAGTCCTAGAATGAGCTGGAATTTTTAGCATGTATACATTACTGAAACAGTGATGTCTACGTTGGTTCAGGCATGTCGTGAGACTGGCTGACAGTCGGATTCCAAAATATCTCCTGTATGGAGAATTAGTGCAGGGAAAGCGCCCCAGAGGAGACCACTGCTACGATACAAGGATATCTGCAAGCGGGATCTGAAGGCCTTAGGAGTGGGTCTCAACAGATGGGAACCCCTGACATCTGAGTGTTCAGCCTGGTGCAGCATGGCCTTTCACTATTTGAGGAGACACTCGTTCAGCAGTCCTGAAACCAGCAAAATCAGGGAGCTGGACCAGGGACAGATTGTATTTGTCCTCAGTGTGGAAGGGATTGTCACTCTCGAATTGGCCTTCTCAGCCACACTAGATGCTGTCCCAAGCCCTCCATACAGAGCACGTTACCTTAGTCTCTCGAGACTGAAGGATGCCTACACACTTCCAGTTCAGTACTGAAGGAGCTTCTGAGTGTAACAAGTGTTGGACTATAACTTGGGAGATCAGGATTCCAATCCCCACCTGGCCATGAAACTTCACTGGGTGACCTTGTATTAATAACAGGCGTCCAGCTCAACCAACCTCACAGGGGTGTCGTGTACATAAGATCAGCAGAAGGAAGGCCATGTAAGTTGCTTTTGAGTTCTTTGGACAAAACACGGCACAAATCTAAGAAAGAAACATAAAGGAAGAAATAAATGATCAGTCAATCATTCAATGATGGGAATTGTAGTACATGAACATGTGGAGAGTCACAAGTTGACCACCTTTGAACTAAAGCCTGAATCTGCTCCCCTTACCCTACTACACACCTCACCGCATCTAAGGTTCCCTCTCCCATAATGGCTGCCAACATAAGAGTTGTGTTAGAAGAAGCTTCCCACTGATGCAGAAATATAGCTACATTTAGCATAATTTTCTCTCTGGTGCAAAGGAATTTAACAGTAATCTTAACCCACTTAAGAAATTGTTGTTTATTCGTTTAGTTGTGTCCGACTCTTTGTGATCCCATGGACCAGAGCACGCCAGGCCCTACTGTCTTCTACTGCCTCCCGGATTTTGGTCAAATTCGTGTTGGTGTCTTCAATGACACTGTGCAACCATCTCGCCCTCTGTCGTCCCCTTCTCCTGTTGCTTTCACACTTTCCTAACATCAAGGTCTTTTCCAGGGAGTCTTCTCTTCTCATGAGATGGCCAAAGTATTGGAGCCTCTGCTTCAGGATCTGTACTTCCAGTTATGTTAACGTGCAGTGGAGCAAATCAACATTCCACAAAAGCAATTCTAAAAATGGGGGCAGCCTAAACAAAAATCTGTAACTTTGGAATTGGAATTTAAATCAGCACTAAATTTGGCACAATTGTAGCAGACTGTCTGCTCCTGCTCTGTGCCAGAATTGACAAAATTTGGGCAATGGGTTTTTGAGTTATGGTTTTTAAAAGTAAAACTGCCCCCTTCAGAATCAAGTGAACCTAAATATCCCCAAATTTAAAATGGCTCATACAAAAAGACCTGTTTTGCCTATAGTGAAAGAGAATGGTTGGTTTCACACACACACACACACACACACTTTTTTTAATTTGGAAAGAATCAAGGCTGTATGGGCTGAAATATTTATCCTCAAGAAAGGCCTTTCAAAAGGGGGGGGAACCCCACTTTGTTATAAGACTGAGCATGAGTGGAATAGGATTACCAGCAAGAGGGTAGCAAAATAGATACATTATTGCAGCTTTGTGAGCCCAAGGGGGAGATGTTTAGAGGGCAATGAAAGGTCTCAGAAACAATGAAAAGAAGGGTTTTCTTTGAAGGAGGGGAAGCAGCCTTGCTGTAAAGAAAATAATGGAGTGACAGCCCCCCAGAAAGCAGGACATTTTGCCAAGTATCTTCAGAGAATTAGCATACAATTCTGTATAGGACATTCAAAGTATTTCTGCATTAGGAAAGCACAGAGGAGTTGTGTTTGTCCCAGATCTGAGTGCTTTCAGAAAACATTCCCTAATGATATATGAGACCAGGCCTCCACACAAGTCTTCTAAGAGGAAATCAGCTCCAGGTCTGGGGCAATCTAAACCTTTGACCCTGTTGGTTAGGACTCTTATTAGCTGACTCTCAGGAAGAGTATTTTTAACTCTTCCCTGGGCAAACAAGGAGTTGTGCTTGCAAAGGGATTCTGTGTCTAGTTGTAAAAAATATTTTTAAAGTACTTTTAAAACAATAGAGAACAACTATTTGGAAACTCACTCGTTTAAGCTGTGAAATTATTTTTTATCTACAGGTTATCCTCTTGTGCTCATTGCCATTCACAAAATGGTACCAAGCAAGGGAAAATTCCAGAAGCTGACTTCTCTCTCTTTTTTTTAATCAGTTAACCACAGTGATATGCAAGCTATTTTAGGACTCAGTCCCCCCTCAGTAAAATTGAAAATTGGACGAGCTAGGGATTTGGCTGAATTAAGCGATCAAATGCTGTTTAAGTGATAAATAGTGATAGCAAAAGTAGTTTCATGGGCAGTTGTGAAGAAGGATCACAGACGTGAAATGGGAACAGCATATTTATTTAAGCATTTTTAAATTGCCTTTTGTTCATGTACAGAAGGTGATGAACGGTTCACCGATAAAAGCAATTACTAAAACCAAATCCCACAATTGGAGCAAGCAACAGCAGGAGAACAGTTACCTTATTGAATATAAACAGCATGTGCAAACAGAACGGCTTTATGTTTATATTCCTTTATTTATTTAATATATTTTACCCCACCTTTCTATATATATATGTATGTATGTATATATATATATATAAAGAATTAAACACCACACTAAACAGTAAACAACATAAACACACAAAAGCAACAAGGCACAACAATCCATTAAAAACTTCGCTCTGACGGCCAGTCTGGAAAGGAAAGCTTGCTTGAAGACAAGGGTCATTATCTGCCTGCAGAAAGACAGCAAAGATGCAGCCAGCCTGGCCTCCCAGGAGAGGGAGAGAGGACTTTACACGTGACACATAAAATTGGAAAAAGTGAGAGCTTGGTGGAACTTGTTTTGGGTGGAGTTCTGTAATTGCCGCCTAGAGCATAGGAAATGTGGACTATCATTCCTAGCGGCCATGTTGGCCGGGGGATTCTGGGAACTCTCATCTGTAAAAAAACTTTTCTAAGCAGGGCCAATGCCTGAACTAAAGTAGCCCTCAGACATGGATACCCAGTGTGCTGTAGTAGTGAACAGAGTGATAGACTTAGGACTCCAGGAGACCTGGTTTCAAACCTCAGCTCAGCTGTAGAAATTCAAAGAGGGTGGTGAGGTTAGAACTTGCAAAACCTCTTTGAAAGCCTTATTAGGGTAACAATTCACTGGTTCCAATTTGTGGCACATAACAACAACCACACATGCTACAGACCTGCCCCTCAGAAGAGAGCCACTCAGAACAGGAAGACTGTGTAAGGACTGGTGAACAGTAGGCGCTCTTCCCACCCTGGTTTAGTCACAGTAGCAATGAGCAACATCTCCCTGTTTTACTCTAAGCTCATCATTCCTTGAATTCTGGATGTATTTTGGTTTACATATTGCCTAATGCTACCCCTTCCTCCTTAATTTCCAATCTAGATTCAAAATGGTGTGAGTCCACACTATCTGAAAGAAAATACAAATGCAAAAATAGGTAATACCTTTATAAACCACTAAAAAATCATCATATAATACACAACCTTTTGTGGATAAAAACACCACTTCATCAGGTTTGTACCAGTGTGAAGAACAGGTATAAACCTGATGAAGTGGTGTTTTTATCCACAAAAGCTTGTGTATTGTATGATGATTTTTTAGAGGTCTACAAAGATATCGTCCATTTTTCCATTTGTATTTTATTTTATTTGGACTGCATGGCCACCCTTAATTTCAATGGAACTATCCAAAAAAAGTACTTCCTCTTTCAATTTCTCCTCAAGACCTTGAAATAGTTGTCAGAGGTCCTGCCCTGAATCATGTGCTGAGATAGGGAAGGCCACAATTGAGGAGCACATCAATAGTTGCCAGATAGTTTTCCATGATGTCATTCTGAGAGCCATTAGCTGTCAGGAGACTAATATTAGAAATAAATACATAGGTATAGGAAATATTGCTGCATGAGCTTCTAACAGCATGCCCGTCTACGGGGATTTCTACCTGCTTGGAATAAATCCCATTGAATTCAAAAGAGCTGAATGAAGACTTCTACTGTACAGTATATGATTTCATCATCTGACTACTATCTAACTCACATGAACTTGTGAGCAAATTCTATTCCATGTAGAAGAATTTGCATCTCAGTAAATATGCATAAGATTGTAAACCTGTTCAATACTCCATTGGACTTGGTTTTCAGATTTCATTCTCCTGAAAGAAAAAGGATCGCTATGAGACTGTCAGAAGAAACAAAGAAAGTTATCAGGAGATATATTCCTGCATTAATTTGCCAGGGGGCAGGGAAGGTACCTAATTAGTGGTTTCTTCTCTGTGTAGAGAGCTTTCAGAGAGCTTTCTTCTCTAACGCATTGATGGTTCTTCTGAAGTTTCCTGATCCATGTATAATTAGTCCCAGGTATGTGCAACAGCATATTCTCTCTCTTCCTCCTTCTCTCCCTCTCTAGGGAACATAACACATCTTATCCTTCTCCACCACCCTCCCATGTGCCTTCCCATCCCTTAGTTTTCTTATGATTTTATTAGACGGAAGAGATAACATTCCTTCCTCCTCAGTGTGGCACAGACTGAAAGAGAAGTAGGGTAAAGGCAGCTTCAGCTGCTATAGCCTTAAGAACTGTCACATGGTGCCCTGCCATTGTCCAGCCACCCTGGACCCTCTGTAGGATATGTAGCTGCATGCAACACCGGCTCCACAATTTGTTTACACTATTTGTACATAATATTCTCAAGACATCACATAATGCTTGTCACATCATATTCATCAGCATGCGCTAAGCCTTAATAATAATAATTACATGCCATCAAGTCAATTCTGACTTGTGACAACCCTTTCCAAGGTTTTCTATGTATAGAATATTTAGAAGTGGTTTACCAGTTGTATCTTCTTGTGGGGGAGGGGCGGTATCGTGGGACTGTGCAGCTTTTACTACTCATTTTTTCAGGCAGGCCAACCAGCTTTTAAAATGTATTTTTCCCCAGGTTGCTGATACATGTTCCTAATACCAACATGCATTCATTCTACACTTTACAAAATAACAAGAAACACTCCTTCTGGATGTTGCAGTGTTAATTTGTTGGGTGCCTGAGTTTTAAGCCCTGTGGGGCTATTTGTGTACTTGGATATTTATTGAGGATCATTGCAAATACAATTTCACAAAATTAGTGTCTTCTTATTCACGGTTATATAACAAACAACATAAGCAATTATAGCAACAACAAAATCCTACAGTTTGTGCACCCGAGTCCTTGGCAACAGCACCAACGCAGAAGTCGCTTGTAGAGTGGCAAAATTAAAGTGTCCTTTTGAATTCAAATTAAGACAAAAGTCCAATATATCTTTCTCAACTGGGTTGGGTATCCATGACATAGAAGAATCAGCTGCACATGCACAATCTTCAACCCTCTAGAACAGTGGTCCCCAACCTTGGGCCTCCAGATGTTCTTGGACTACAACTCCCAGAAGCCCTCGCCACCACCTCTGCTGGCCAGGATTTTTGAGAGTTGAAGTCCAAGAACATCTGTAGGCCCAAGGTTGGAGACCACTGCTCTAGAACAATATATCAATTCAAATGGCTTATACATGAATCTTATGTGGATTCACACACACACTACACAAATATATGGGAACGATAGCTAGACCAAGTTGTTAAGCACCTTAGCAGACAAAGTGGCAGCTCCAGCCTCTTCAGCTCTCCCACTCTTTCTGATTCAAATCTCTTACTCACAGCCCTGCTCTTTCTTAGTCCCACCCCTTTCAGCTGAACTAATATTTCATAGGGGTTACACCTGCATTAGAGAAAATAGAAGGTTCTTTGTCATTCATCTTTGCTAGATGAAGGTGTCACTCTGCCATGAGACATTTTACTGAAAAAAATGGCAACAAGGGCAGTGATATACACAGGAAAGCTGTGGTGAAGTTTTGGCAGCCTCAGTTTTCATTGTATTTATAGGACTGTTAAATATCATTTACATATTTTATTTTTAGTTTTATAAATTTTTTTATGTTCTTGTATTCTACCTTCCTCCAAGCCAAGGCCATTCTGGCTCAGAAATTTTAGGAGATATAGTCCCCAAAAGTAGTACAGTATTTCCAAGCCTTGGCTTTAGGATGGGATGTATGAAATGGCTGCAGATATTTGGATCAGCCCCCATCAGTTGAACTTCTACTGGAACTGTCAACTGAAGAACAAAATAAGCAGTGGTTAGTGCTGCGTTTTAGAAAATATAAAATCCAGCTGTTAGCCAGAACTCTTTCAATCCCTAGTGAAATGCATCCATTCCTTGGTAGATGTAAAAGAGACATTACCATACATTTTGGCAGTGGAGTCTATAAATTAATTGTGCACCATGTGAAGGAGGATTCCTTTTGCTTTTCCTTAATCTCCTGCCAATCAAGTTGATTGGATAACCCCAAATTCTGGTATTAGAAGAAAAGAAGAAATTTCCCAGTAGTTTAAATCCAGCCTTTTCACCTGAACGGCACTTATTTCTGCTTTTTACAGCAAAAGGGTTTCAGTTTGTTTATGTCCTCTGGTAGATCAGTTAGGAGATAATAATGAAAAAAGTTTTTGTGTTTTCCTTCTGTTTCCCTTTTGCAAGATGTTGAAATGTGCTCCCCAGTTCTCCCCAAGACCCCTCCTTATATATATAATTACATAGCAAGCAAATATGGTTATTCTTACCTGTTGGTTAATGAGCAACTGTACCTCACAGATGTCTTGGTGAGTCTTTTTCAGACACTGCACGTGTTTAGCTGTCATGAATTGACATGTGATTGACAGGCTCTAAACTTAGCTTCTGAACTGGGGTGGTGGAGAGAGAGGCAGAGAGAGAGAGAGAGAGAGAGACTGACTGTTGCAGGGTTTGCTAATGTCGCAACAAATTTTATTTATTTATTTAAAATATTTTTACCCTACCTTTCTGCTTAAGAAGCACCCAAGGCAGTTTACATTATTAAAAGCTAAAAACAGTACAGTCTACAACACTAAAAAGGATCAAACAAATACCACACTAAAAAAGTAAACAAAAGAACACCAAAACACATTCAAAGTAGTATAGTACTACCATCCATTTAAAAACACCGCTCAGGCAGGCAATCACTGAGGGAAAGCTTGCCTGAAAGAGAAAGGTCTTAGTCCCCTTGCGGAAGGATGGCAAAGATGGGGCCAGCCTGGCCTCCGGTGGGAGGGAAAATTCCAGAGTCTGGGAGCCGCCACAGAGAAGGCCCTCTCCTGTGTCCTCATCAGATGCACCTATGAAGGTGGTGGGACTGAGAGAAAGGCCTCCCCTGATGAAAGCGTGTATCGCATGTGGTGGCACTTCTTTTTTGATAAGCAGTTTGCTCTATCTTCAGTGTGGCCAGAGAAAATGAGCTTCATCTTGAACATGGGATTCCAGAAGTATCCATATATCATGGACCTAAATCCAAGGTAGAAAGCTGGCAAGCTGTCTACTGGCAGGGTAAGAAACAAATTCAGGATGCAAAGCAGGCAAGAGTCAAGTTGTGAGAAAGGCAATAAGCGAAAGAACCCAAGAACTGTGACAGTTTCAGGTTGCAGCCTTGGACTGCTGCTAGCACTGTTGAGCTGAAAACCCAAATAAACAATGATTGATTTTTGAGCATGTAAAATCCAGTTGTCACTCAGGGCTGCCTCGATCCCTAATGAACCGCACAGCTTCCCTAACCGTGAAGTGCAAATAAAATTCAGACATGTAGGCTGCAATGTCAGCCTGCTGGAGTAGAAAACCCAGGCGCAGGTCAAGATATATGGGTGATATCAGGAACCATCACTCCAAGAAACCAAGTTATTATGTACGTATATACATATGTATGCATGTATGTGTATATGTGTCACAGTCAGAGCACACATTTCATCCAGTGAGCTTAGATCAGGGCAGTCGGGTTCATTCCCCCATGTTATCTGCAGCTAGAAGCTGCGGCTATCGCTTTGTGTTGGCATTAGCTGAATACTTCAGAAGGCTGATCTTGCAGGGGGGAAAAAATGGCTGTGCTTTTGCCAAGACTTGAAGTTTTCCCTGCTCAGTCGCAACCCAGGACTCCAGATTGGAGCCCGGATACCACCAAAGCTAAGATGCCAATCTCGGGGGGGTAGTCTGAGGCAGCCTTCCCCTCCCACCCCCCACCCACTCCATGTTTGGTGGGATAGGACTGGCTTTTGCAGAGAAAGCCCAGGCTCCCCTCCTGGCTGGAGGCACAGAGGAGCCTTATGCACAAGGACTGATCGACTGAGGGTGGTTTGAGAAGAGTTTTTAAAAGTTGCCTAGCAACCTGGCTCATATTTATTTTTATCCCCTCCCCTCTTTCTAAAGTGACAGGGTGCTTATAGGACTGGGGCTGGAACTGCAGGGTGGCAGTAGCCCAAAGAACAAAGAGTAACAGGTGGCAGTGGGACCAGTTTTTATATTTTATTTTTAGCTCTTCATCCAAGAAGTTAAGCAAGGCAAGCCTGAGTCTCTTCCCTCTTCCCCCTCCCCTCCCCTCAGTCCTGTATCCTCAAAACATCCCCATAAGGTAGATTAGAGGAAGAGAGGCAGTGGCCTTGTGAGGCGACTGGCTGGGTAGGGGACTTAACTGGTCTTCCTGAGCCATCTGGCCTCAGAAGTCGTCCTAGACTTTTTTAGGCCTGAGTCTAAGCAGCTAATGATTTCCCTTCCCCCAGTGATCACTGTGTTTCACAGAAGATCCAGAGCATTTCATGAAATGTTCATTTAATCTAAAGTTGAATTTAATTTTCAGCATTATTGGTCTCAAAAGTCTCCTGTTCTCCCTGTGCTCCCTCATACAGGCTTCCTGCCCCAGCTCCATCCTCTGAGACTGATCTGCCAGAATTTCCCCCTAAGACGTGATAATCCTCAACAGGATATCACGGCACCTTCCAGCCGCTTAAATCAAGAAGCCCAGTACCCTAAAGCCTTCCAAGGTATTTTAACGGATGAGGAAGGTCATCCTGCAAAATATCTCTGCACATCTCTGGCAGTAGAAGTACGATCATAAAAATTCAATGGCTAACAAGGTGCAGCCCTTTTGTGACCCACAAAAGTGGTGGCCTGAGGTAGTAACTACCTCCCTCTGCCCAGAGGTAAGGCCGACTCTGTTTTCAGTACCGGGTCAACAGCGGCATGCCTGCTACAGCATGTTGCAGGGTGCTGTTCCTGATTTTGGCAGAATGAGGAAGCAGCCCAATCAATGCAAGGTCATCAGGAGAATTGGTGGGTGGGTGGGGATTATTTACTAGAGAAGGGAGTGTAGGCACTAGGGTGTAGCACAGAAAGGGAAGGATAAAGGCTTACCAAGCATAGCAGACAGCGCTTGGATTTGTGGCTGTTCTCATTTACCACAGATTCAGGTGAAGGAAATGATCTGTTTTTGGATCTCCGCTTTCAGGGTCCCCATATATGACTGTGCAGTTCTGGAAATTTTAGTGGGGGAAAAATCCAACCAAAAAACCCCCCTCCAAATCTGTTCTATCCTTGCAACTGATTATACAGCACTTCTGCCTTTCAGAGAGCCTGAGGCCAAACTGCCTCCCACATCATCAAGTTGGTTATTTCAGCATCCTCTGAGAATAGCCATGGTATCTCTCGGGTAGCGCAGGTCTTTTTTCCCTCCCCAAAATGGAGTCGTCACTTGTTGTTTTTACACAGAAACTATTGAGCCCTCGCCAGTCTTCTTCATCGTTTGCAATTTTGTTTTTGGAATTGGTTGGCTCAGGTTCACTCTAAAATGGCCAAAAAGAGCTGGCATCTTCCTCAGTTGGTGCTAATTTTCCCCCTGTGTTTTACTTTCTCCTTTTCCTCCCCCTTCTGCAGCAGCCGTGATCGATAGGCAGACAATATGTTCAAAGAAACTGTGCATTCATTGGTATCCAAGAGGGAGCTGTGGGAGGATTTGATACTGAAACAGGCTCATCTTGGCTTTTCTCCTTAGTTAGGGGATACATTTTACCCAGCAGGTTTTTTCTCTCTCTTTCTTTTCCATTTTCTTTCTTTTTGTGTTTGTTTTCATGAGGGCCAAACTAGGCAGATGTGTGGATTTAAACCCCAGCGGGTCCTACTTGAGTAAAGCCGCTCCAAGGAGAGGTGATTTTCAGCCAAGAACCAAAAGGTAAAGGGATATTTAACGGGGCTGGCCCTACCACCAGGTCGAGTGAGGTGGCATCATTAAGGCAGCAGACTTCAGATGGCAAATTATGGCTTATTTCTTTCTGCCAGGAGATGTGTGTGGAGAGACACTTATCTGAAGGGGGCCTAGCCATTTCCTGCTCTGTCTCAGGTAGCAAAATGTCTTGGTCCGGCATGGGCCCTTTCCTTCCCTTACCAATTTTCCATGGCAGCTCCATCTTCTCAATCAACCTCCAGCTTCTGTGGGAGTCTAAACCAGCCATTCTCAAACGGCGCTCCTATGGTTTCCTGGGGGACCCTGGCACATTTGAAGGGAACCAGAGACTGGAAATAATTCTTCACACAACCTTCTGAGGCTTGTTATGCAACTTACACAATCTTGATTTGGCCTATATTTCTTTCATATTGTGTTGATTGATGTGACCAAAAAAAGGTTAAGAATGGCTGATGTATTTGCAAGGGCTGTCCAAGGAAGAGCGTCTGATGCAGAGTCACAGTGCAAAAAGCAAAATCTCCTCCCCTGAAAACTGCCCTTGTTTTCCCACCTCCTGAAGATTTGATGGCTGGGATTTTAAAGACAAATGAGTTTTGTTTGGCATCGCCTTCTGTAGACTTTTGTAGGCCTGTCTTTTCTACAGAAGCAAGATTACAGTCGACACAAGTTTATGCCAAATAAGCTTAGTAGTCGTTAAGGGGACACACAGGGTTCCGTGGTCAGAATCCTACTGTGAAAATTCATGACAAGCGGCTTGTTTCTTTCCCAGCTACGATGCTTCTGATACAAAGGCAGAGAGGTCCCCAGCTTTCTGTCATCCTGCAACTGGTCTCTATTGTGCGACTACGGCAATGGCCAGGTGTGTGACAGCCAGCCGGCAAAATACACCCGTTATGCAATTGCGTTTTTGCGATTATATAACCCAGCAGGCTTCTTGCTGTTTTTTTGCCCATCCAGGTCAAGGAAGTCTCCACTAGTCTCCCCTGATTTTGGCTGGCTAGGGACTAGTTGTGTGCTCAGTCTGAGTTAAGCAGTAAGTAAGGCTGCCTTGAAATGAGTGTGTCTCCCTCTCTTCCGCCCCCCCTTCCATCTTTGGCATTGGACAGTTTTTGATTTTTTCCCCCCATTTTCCTTGTCATGTCAGTCAACAACCTCTCTGAATCTGCACATAACTCTCACTTCCCTGCAGGCTGCTTGGATTTCTGTCTCTCGCTTTTTCCTCCAAGTGTCATCTCAGGGTTTATTAAGGTGCGTGTGCAGAATTTCAATTCCTGAAAATCTTTGCTTTCATGGTCATTGAGGACATGCTTCAATATGTGCAGGTAGTGTTTTTGGAAACCGCTTAGGATTGGGAGAGGGACAGATAGAGTACACCCCTAACTATCTGGTCCTTCATCTCTGGCTTTCAAACATGCCACTCTTACCCCTGCAGTCTTAACTGCCCCTTGTGATCTTGATTTACGGGGGAAATAGCATCATAGGGTAAGAAACAGCAATAACTGCTTTCATGGCAAAAGAGGAAGAGACAAAGAGACCACCAGACAAATTCAGGAAAAGCATTCAAAGTCAAATAACCATTGGTGGGTTGGTTGGATATTACCATTCTGCACAAGTTTGCAATAGTACCTTAAGTTCTTTGCAAAGCTTCCAGATAGTATTCTTTGGGACGGGGAGCTATTTTGTTTTATTTTGTTTGTTACATTAATCTCACCTTTCATCTACTGAGCTCAACAGAGCACTGCCTTTCCTCCTTCCTCTTCATTCTTACACCAATCCCCTAAGGCAGTGATCCTCAACCTTGAGCCTCCAGATGTTCTTGGACTACAACTCCCAGAAGCCTTCACCACCACCTCAGCTGGCCAGGATTTCTGGGAGTTGAAGTCCAAGAACAGCTGGAGGCCCAAGGTTGGGGACCGCGGCCCTAAGGTAAACCAGGCTGAGAGAGAGTGACGAAAGGATACCCAGTGGGTTTCATTTTGGCTCATTAGGGTCTAGACCCTGGATCCCTTGAGCCCCAGTCCAGCACTTCAACAGCTATGCCAACCTTAGGCAAGTAGGCTTCTTTCCCCACTCAAGGAGCATTGTCTAAAATCAGTGGTTCCCAACTTTGGATTCCCAGATGTTCTTGGACTAAAACTCCCAGAAGTCTTCAACACCAGCTGTGCCAGTCAGGATTTCTGGGAGCTGCAGTCCAAGAACCCCCAATGGTTACCTAAGGTTGGGAACCACTGGTCTAAATGGTATCTGTGGCAAACCTGTGGGGTGAGCCAGACGCTGCAGGGACTCAGTTGCCCCCTTGTACCTGCTCTGTCCGAAGCAGCTATTTCAGTGAAGAAGTTGTTGTTGTTGCTGTTGTTGTTGTTGTTGCTGTTGTTCTTACCAGCTGCTCTGGGACTTGACCGTATCTCTCTTCTTCCAGGTGAGAGCCTCCTGTAATCCCCAGCCCAGTCTGAGGACTATGCCAACACCTCCTTGCCTCTCTCAGCCATGGAGGGTCCCATGTTCGACACCATCCTGGAGACAACAGACGGGGTAACCCCAGATTCCAGCTGGGCCCTGCCATATCCGCTGGGCTTCCAGGTCTCTCTGACAGGCTTCTTAATGCTGGAAATTGTGCTGGGGGTGAGCAGCAACCTGACCGTCCTTGTGCTCTATTGCCTACAGGCTGGCCTGGTGGACTCGGTTAGCAACATGGTGACCATGAACTTGCACGTCCTGGACGTGCTCATCTGTGTCGTCTGCGCACCGCTCACCATGGTGGTGGTGCTGGTGCCCCCAGCTCGTGCTGCCACCCTGCTTTGCTGCTTCCACGAGGCCTGCATCACCTTTAGCAGTGTGGCCACCGCCACCAACGTGCTGGTGATCAGCCTGGACCGCTACGACATCTCTGTGCGTCCGGCACAGCGCGTATTGACCCCAGCCCGTGCCATTCTGCTCCTGGCCGGTGTCTGGGTATTGTCCCTCGCCGTCTTCTTTGTACCTTTCCTGGAGGGGGAGTTTGGTCACGCAAGCGCATGGCAAAACCGCACGGTGCTCTGTGTGGGACCGGAAGAATTCCACGCGGAGCTGGGCACCTCCTACCACCTGGCCATCCAGATCCCTACATTCTTTGCTGCAGTGGCCGTCATGTTGGTAACCTATGCCAAGATTCTCCAAGCTCTCAATATCAGCATCGGCAGTACTTTCAAACGCAGCCAGCGCCGCAAGACGAAGAAGAGAAAGCGCCGGAAATCTGCGGAGCCGAGCAGCAGCATGGTTGGAGGGGCGGAAGCCAAGCGGCAGTCTCAGCCGGTGCCTGCCCTCCCTACCCCACCGCCCATGGGGGTGCAGGCCTCCGTCTCTGTAATCATTGCACTGCGGCGAGCCGTCAAGCGGCACCGTGACCGGAGGGAGCGCCAGCGGCGTGTCTTCCGCATGTCCCTGCTTATTATCTCAACTTTCCTGTTGTGCTGGGCACCCCTCTCCGTTGCCAACCTGCTTATCCTGTGCCTCGGGCCGAGCCCCTTGATGGGCAAGCTGCGGATTTGCTTCCTGGCCATGGCTTACGGGACGACCATCTTCCATCCCCTCCTCTATGCCTTCACCCGGCAGAAGCTGCGGAACGTGCTCCGCAGCAAGCTGAAGAAGCGGGTGGTGTCGGCCCTTCAGGTGGATCCGGCGCCCGGCGGGACAATCATCCACAACTCCTGGGTGGAGCCACCGCGCAAAAGCTGCAAGGGCCGCTCTCGGGGTAGCGATGGGGCAGAGCATTGCCTGACGGAGGCTGCAAAGGAGTGAGGGGTGGTAGGCCCCCGAACCCTTAGAATGGCTACCAGGGGAGTTTGCAGGGGGTAGTCTACTAGTCCACTGCCTAACCAGAGCTGGTCAAGGGTGAGCACAAAACACTGAACCTCCTGACGGAGGGCAAGCAAGGCATGCGGCCTTCTCTTCTCCAGGCCACTTGGGACTACAGAACCCATGCTGACCCCTGAGTTTGAAGCCACCAAGGAGAAAGGAGGGGGTGGGCAATGTCACGGGAGAACCAGCCATCAATGCTTCACGGTTACCCCTATGGGTTCTGTGTGGGGAGAGATACTAATCCCTTATAATAGTCTAGCCCCTCCACACATAAACCCACCACCACCACAAAGCGCAGGTCCTTTCTGTACCCAGTCTTGAAACCATGGGACTGGCTAAGGAAAAGATGATGCCCTGGTCTTCCTGTCTCTAGCCTTGACCCAATTCACCACACTTAAGACCCACTTGAATTATTGCTACCTACCTACCTATCTATCTACGTATATCTATATACAGTATTTAGTGCCAAGAAGTGAGGCAGACACCCACTCAGGTGATGTTCCCCTACATCAGAGCCCCAAACAGTTCTGCCCTGGGAGCCTATTTAGCCTCAGACGCCTCTCTCTTTTATTGCTGGCTAAACACAGAATGGCTCAAGCAAGCGATGTGGGGGTGGGGGGGGCACAGAGGCCTGGGAAACATGACAGGGTTGTTGGGGAGAGACCCAGGCTTTGAAAAGGGCTAGGCTTAGCCTGAACCTCATGCTGGTCTTTGCCTCTGCTGCTGTGCTATCCTGTTTTATCTCCACCACCCTCGTAGATAAGGCAAGGCCCAGGGTGTCGGGGGCCCAGTCCCCTCCAGAACCTCAAAAAGGCTTTTCGGAAAGGGCAGGCGTGGATCTCCTGCCCCCCCACCTCTCACAGGGACTAGGTGTCTGGTAATTGCCACTTTCTCGAAAGTCTTACATTAAACTCCGTTCCTGTACCGAATTTCTATTCAGGAAACAGTTTCTTAACACCTCGAAAAAACAAAAACAAAAAGTCTTGCCACTGTAAATACAACGTTGGAGTCACTGATGCTCAGATCAGCCAGGGTTTGGCACTTTACTACATTGCATTTTGCTCCCCAAGAAACAAAGGGGGGGGGAAGGAAGGATCCCACTAAGGAGATTCCTGAAAAGAGGAAGGACAGTTGCACACAGCCACCCTGCCGCCAGTCTTTCTAGTCCGAGGAGAGGCATCATCCTTGCCTTGTTCTCCTCTTTAGGGAACAGGCTGTCAAAGGAGGGGGAGCCACTTAGACTGGGCTCAGGTGGGTGTGACCCTTTCACATGATACCTCTGGAAGAGAACAAGCACAGTCTGTAGCCCAAGAAAAAAACAAGCATATGCTGAATGGAGGGGGCTGGGGATTGCCAGGAGCAGGCTGCCAGTTTCCCACTGGAAGGATTCCTCAGGGCTGTTCTTGGGTGTTGAGGGAGCTGGGTCATGACTCACAAGGTGGAAGCCTGTGAGGGGCACCCAGAATGTAAGGCCACCATTTTGGTTCAAAGCAGCTTTTTTCCTGCAGAACACACCTTGGGAGGCTGCATGGCTCTTAGCAGCACCTTGAAGACCATCCTCTCGTCAGAGGAAATGTGGGAGTTGCATTCCTGTGTTCCTGCCGGAGGCTGGAAGCAACTAACAAATAAATCATGATTTATGATTAATTCAGATGTCCAATAACAAAGGTATAACCACATCACATTATGATCGTGAACATGATGAAGGATAACTTTAATCTTTTTGTGGTACAGTAGGACTGTGGTATCCACAAGGGATCGGTTCCAACACACACACCCCTTGCAGATGCTGGAAATTGCAAATAAGTAAAATCTCTATATAACATAGTCTCTGGTTCCCTCTAGTGGCCATTTCTGGCAATACTAGTTGGGAATTGTGTATTTCTGGGTTTTTTATTTAATATTTTCAGGCAGCAGATAAATGAAACCATGGGTACTGATTCTGCTGATACGGCAGTCCTGCTGTATGATCATAAGCTTTTAGTTACTTTTATAGTTATGGAATCTGACCTTGCTAAATGGTAGAAAAGGAAGATGGCATAGTTCCAGGATGGGCTCACGCTGCTTACTTTGTGATCTTTTGTGACATTCAGCAGTATAGATAGGAGGTGAGTATGTCTGGGTCACAGACCAGCAGTTTGTGGCATTCAAATTTTTAAAAAAGTAAATAAAAAGCAAACATTTATTTTACTTTCAAGACAGTCATAAGTAAATAGTTACATTTTTTAAAAATGCAGCTGTGACAACAACTATCAAGGAACAACAATTGCCACTAGTTTGTGTGTGTGTGTGTGTGTTTGTGTGTGTGTGTGTGTGTGTGTGTTTAATGAACCTTCCAAGCTCTAGTCCTCATGAATGTCAGACTCCAATCCTGTGTACCAGGATTGGGGGCAGAGGGACACACAACATAATACAATTCTTCCCCCATCCAGTTTTGGTGATCCCCCAGACTGTATCATTCCCTCCTTCTGAATGTTACTCACTTCTTGCTTAGGAAGGAGAACTGTCTGGAAGATCCCAGAAACATTGGCTCTGTTCTAAAGCAAGTTGCAGAGCCTTTCTTGAAAGTGGTGTGCATGGTTTCCCCAAACCCAGAAGCTAGTTACTACTGTAGTTACATTTTTAAGTTAGACAATTTCTCAAACATAACTAAAGCCATGGCATCTTAGTTACTTTAAAAGAAACCTGAGTGCAACAGACTGCTAGCCTATGATACAGACATACTCAGTATCTGCAAGAGACCACAAGGCAGCAGTATGAGCCAGCGCCTGGACTGTATAATATTCCTCCCATGACATTTAGTCAGGCCACAACCCCATAACTACAACTGAAATGTTAGCTACACTGCAGAAAAAATGAAGCTGTCCTTAGTCAAGTTATGAATGTCACTGGAAAAAAAGAGTAGATTTCAAGTAACTAATTTTTTGAACCTAGCTACTTTCAGGTTATGAGTCTCTGGGAGGATAGCCACCTCGTCTTGCCATGAGCACCTTAAAGTCTGACTTTAGACATTTTCTGTACAGTGTCTAGATAACTACAATCTAAGTGGACATATTTAAATGTAAGAGAGGAAAACAGACATTCACACAGGTTCATTCTGTTACCTACACATCACACATAAATCTTCATTCTTTATCTGCACTAAACACAAATATGTACATGTAAACAGAAGAGCTGATTAATAGATGTAAAGCTGAACTAGTTTTTTAATAAAAAAATTCAAAGTACTTTATAAGCAAATCGTGCAAAGCACTAGGATGCACTAGGAGTACAATTGCTGTGAATTACACAAGCCATTTCCATTGAGAAAGAAAGACTGCAATCAAGAGAGGTTTTCAAGCCTTCTTAAAAGACCTGCCCTTGATGGGACCAAGTGCAGATTGATTGAAAGAGAACTCCGTACAGGTGGGGCTACCAAGAACAAAGGCCTGTCTCTTGTTCTCACCAGCTTGGCCAGTTTTATTGGTGTGCTCAACAGCAGGTCCTCCAGGCATTTCTGAGCATAGAGACAGCACCATAACAAGAGAAAGTGAATCCAGAAGTTTATGCCTTTACTGGAATGGCCTGGAAACGAATGGACCTCCAGTGCAGCTGCTGCAGACATGATGCCTTCCCTTCAGAATGGTTGGTCCTCATTAGCATCTTCATGGCTGACTTTTGCTTCAATTGAAGTTTCCAAACTGTCTTCAAAGGCAACCCCACGTGAACCACATAGTCCATCCTTGGAAGTACAGCGAGTGTGTGGTGCCCAGACTACAAAATTTCCTAGATTCCTAATACCAAGAAATTGAAAACAATCATATGTTTGGTTCTTCTCTGTGTTACCTTGTATATCTAGCCATAGGCTTCATATTTTGGAAGCTGTAACACGGCCATAGTTAAAGGCAATAAAGAGCTAGTTGAGTTCAGTGTGAAATGTGTTAGAAAAAAAAAGGGATCCCCAGATAACACAGCCAGTTGATATCACATGAACATCCTGCTGCCTACTCAGATAAAGTGGGAATTCACAGATTTATCCTGGCAGGACACGATGATTTGGGTGATAATAGGTTGCTTACATAATTTCCCAAGGGTAGTCACACTGGAAGGTAGCAGCAGTAACAATTGCCAATGCACCTCACACCCATATTTTCCCATTATGACCTACTGATTTATCAGAGCCCCTGTGAATGGAGGATGAATGGCACCACCGCACCCCACCAATGACATATAACCTGGCAGTTCCTAGTAGCTCCCCCTTGCAAAATTTCTAATAGTAAGCTTTGGAGTCTAACACGTTTCCAGAAGGGATCTAAGGGTGTTTTATTTTCCTGTTTCAGTAAAGATTTAGCTTGATATTTTGCCATTTTGTAAGTTTCTTCTCTCTCCATTCCCATCTTCTGTTCTTCACTGAAAATATTGTTATGGGCTTCATGTTTTCCTTATGAGGATGTCAAAAAAAAAAAAGGCTTATAAATAAAAAGAACCCAGAAAGATCCGTACATGACAGTGGGCTTTCAGTTATAAAGAAAGAGTTACACATCTCTGCAGAATCATCATTGCAGTTTTGAATAGGCGACATCAAAACTCAGGTTTACAAAGATTAGCTTACCAAACGATAAAGAGTATTGCCTTTTAAAAAATAAAGTGGGGGAAGATTCTTGTTTGGCACTTCTTAATTATAGAGTGTCTCAGAAAGTGGGAAGGCACCTGTCAGTTTCTTTACAACAGGTGCATAAATACACACGTCAGATCCACAGAAGAAAAACAGAAGGTTCTTTTCACTGAGGAGTGGTTATGAATTTGCTATGGTAGACACTGCCCTACCACAGCGAACACACTCCAGGAGGACCTGATGCACTCATTAGTGTGACTGACGGCAGTCAAACTGTGTGGAAGGATGGCAAGACCTGTTGTCAAAATATCACCAAATGACGGGTGATATGACAGAACAAACAGGTCTCTCCTTTTTTTGCATCATTTTCACATGGGAAATTTGCTTTCTGAATATGCTGAGGCCTAGTGAAGCTTCCAGTGGATGGCCGAGGTGAGGTACCGCACTTCTCAAACTGTACCTAGGCTAAGACGAGAGCTTGAATGTCGAGCCAAGTGTTCTGTACGTTCATCCACCTCGTTGACGAGTGCTTCTTCTCAAGTGACACATTTCAAAGGTTGAGATTGTCTCTTCCCAGAGAAAAACCTAGTGAATGTGGCTGCCAAAGCTCAGATGGCTTCTAGAACTGAGGCACTATTTATTTATTATTTATTTAAAATATTTTTAAACCCCGCCTTTGTCCTTGAAAGGACGAAGGGGGTGTACATCATTAAAAAGACCATATTTAAAAGCTAAAGGCAGGCAGTATACAAATAATTAAAAAGAATTAGACCTGTGTTATAGTAAAAATGGTAATTAAAATCAATACAAAAACATATATAAAAGCAACAGAGCACAAAAATCCATACAAAACTCACTTTCAGACAGCTTGGGGTGGGGTGGGGCAAGCAAAAACGTGCAATTATCATTAATCAATTGTTATAATCAATTGCTCTTGTGAGAGCAGTTAAGAGCAGGCTTTATGAATTTCCTAACCAAGAGCAAATCACTGGTCCTCCTGGGTCAGGAATGGCTGCTGATTGCAGCCCTTTCAAGGTCTCGGGCAAAAGAACATCCCAGTTCCAAACCATTGCATCCTCAAATCCCTTAGTTGGAACTACTGGGAATGAAGTGGTTGTACAAATTTCATGCCTTACCAATGAGCTGTGCCGTTGGTTACAGGTCTTGGAAGCAGAAATGTATTCATGGATCACACTCATTTTTCCATTTCTTTTGGAAAATTTTGACCTATCGTCCAAGTCCAGCCTTTTGCAGACATACCTCGGTCTTTGTCTCTTCCAGTTAAAGCAGACATAAGGGATCTCAGGCCCTGCGGTTCCAAAGGCGACCATCTAGGCTTCCTCAAAAGGCCAGGTCTCCCCTCTTCCAAGACCACAACAGGATCTTTCTGTTTCCTGGGTCTTGTCCCAACTTTAAATCCTGTTTGAAATGGCTGATATGCCTCTCCTAAGGCTTAACGACTGGCACTGGCAGCCTTCAGATGGAAATGTGCTGTGAACCTTTTTGCCTTTGGTGCCCCACTGCCACTGGAATGTGGACCCCAAGAACATATCTGAAAACTGGGATCCTTAGGATGAAACAGACTCTCCGGTCCTTGCTCTCAGGTTTCCATATTTTCAAGCTTCCCCATTCTCCATATTCAACTCTGCATGCTTGCAGGCACAGCTCTGCAGAACGATTTCACATTGCCAGCAGGCTGCCCATACATCTGATCCAGCTGGCTTGTAACAGCCCCCCAGGTTCTGCACTGCACACCAGGGTGGCTTCTTTACAGCCACATTAGGGCACTTTCCGGGGTATGGTTAGTGTTCGTAGATTCTATATTGTAAGTGATTCAAGATGCATAAGCTTTCCCTCCTGCTCTCTGCCCACAGAGCTGTGGCTCCAAATGATGCGAACACGCAGCAGTCTTTTGTTGTCGTTGATGGGGCTGCAAATATAAACAGATGCATTTCAAAATTGTGGTTGCAGCCTTCCTTTGCAAGGCTTTGCAATGTCAGCAGAAGCTAATTGGTGTAACAGGAGAGAGAGAGAGAGAGAGAGAGAGAAGGAAGACAGGAAGGTTTAATGCATTTTAGAGGCAGAAAATGCCTTAGATCAAGTCATTTCCTAGCTACATTCCACTGCTTCTCTGCTATGATGTGATGAATCTTACCCTAGTCAATTTTTCATGAGCCTTGATAGGATGATAGAGATCAAAGGTATGCAGCACATAGTCGGTTTTTAAAATTCTAGCTATGTTCGATCCTTATAAGAATTGCTTATAGCTGATATTCTTCCAGATTGCCAGCAAGGGCCTGTCTCCTCACACACACACCCCGCACCCACCCCCAGCTCCTATAATGCTTTCCAGAGCACACACCTCTTTTCCTCTCCTATGGAGCAGCCTTCCACAACTGGACAGTCTCTAGATAGGGTGGATTACAAATCCCACCTCGCATTAATTCCTGACATGATTGCTGGTGCAAGTAGCAGTCCAGCCTTCCCTGAGATGGTACCCAGCTGGGCTCTGTTCCTCGCTCCTTTCTGTTTGGCCAAGGCAGCAGGCAGTTGCCTGCATGGGTACTGCTTGTCCTGCATTGAATTGCCTCCGTTTGCTCTGCATTAAGCCTTCCCTAGCTCCAAATGGCATTTTCAAGGAAACGTTGGGTCTTCTCACTACAACTTCCATCCTGCCTCTGCAGTGACACAGCACTTGCTGCTGTTGTCCAACGGAGCCCTTCCCCTCCATGGACACATAATATATGCATCAAGTACCGAGTGCCAGCATCACAATCCAGAGTGCCAGTAAAAATCATGTTGCATTTATTTTTTAACTTCTTGCAATGCTTCTTGAATTCCCACAAGGTCTTACATTTAGAGCTCTCCACACAGTCCCTTTCTCTCCATGTACAGTATTCACAATGCATCAGTGCTGAGCCTACCATTAGGTAAAGTGAGGTGATCACCTCAGGCCACAGATGCTGGGGGTGTCCAGATGCATGTCCTAAGATTGCTGTCCATTTCTCTTTCTTGTAAGGGAGTCATTTGTGCTGTACAGCCTATGCTGTCATCATTACATCACCATCACCATCCATATCCTATTTTTCCTCCCATGAGCTTCCCAACCCAGTATCATTTTTTTTTAGGGTTGGCTAAAAACTATTCTGAGTGTGATTATACCATGCATATGAATAATGTATTTTCAGTCCCTCTTAATGATCCCTATCATGAAATTCACCTTTTTTCGCCGGTGGTCCAGAATGCGTCTCCTGCTCAGAGTTTGGAAAGAATAATGTGTCTTATTAAGAATCCAGGGACGGGCACACTGCTGCTCTACTTCCAGGTCTCTCCTCTACCCATGGTCTTAACAAGTATAGTTGGAGGGGACGAGGGAGTCAATGGCTAAAGCAGAAACTGGAATGGGGACCCTGCAGAGCCTGAGCAGGTCAATATCCGTCTGGGGCAGAGAACCCCAGCATCAAGAAATGTTTGCTGTTAGCTCAAATGTACTCTAGTGGGTAGAGATTAATAGTGGTAGGATACCCATGAGAGTTTAACAGGAATGCTAGAAAGAGGAGTGTTTCTCTTGCAGCATCTTACTTTTGCTTGGGCCAGTGGGACAATTTTGGGGAGCTGTAGTCCAACCAACCCACAAAAAACAACCAACCAAACTTTTCCCAGCTCCGGCTTTTGACCTTTAAGCAGAGAGAGAGCTCTACCCTTAGTCCCATCTGTCTCTTCATGGCATTGACGGTACGATTTTGGCCAAACAGGAGCAACATCCCTGCTGCACAGTGAGGGAGTGGTTGTAATAAGCAATTTTGGAATTCCTACAGTTTTAAATGAGAATACAACCCATCTCACCGTAGTGAGGAAGACAGAAACAAACCGGGCGACTTGTTTACCTCCACCATCTGCTGAGGAGTCATCTGCAGACAGGCCATTTCAAGACTCCCTTGGCTCTCTCTTGTTGTGGCACTTCATTTTTAAGCTGGACTTGGACCAGATGTCCTTTTGAATCAAGAAGATTGTTCCCTGACTCCCTTTCAACTGGAAGGCTGCCCCCCACCCCACCCCCACCCCACCCCCATACAGTTGAAGGCATCATTCCCAGCTAAATGAGCCAACTGGCTTTTCCTGTATATATCTCCTCTCACTCTTCCCATTCAATCACTCAGAACTTCAATCAATGAGATAAATAAATAAAAAATAAAAATGTTCTTGGCTTCCGTGGTGCTTTCAGCATACATTTATGGCAGCTGGAGGGGGTGGGTGGGACGTTTGTTGCTTTGTACAGAAAAGGTAGGAAATGGCGCAACGTTCTTGTAATGAAACGAGAAGACAAAAATTATAGTGCTTCCCCCTTCCATTTATTGATTGCCTTCCATGGCAGACTTCTGCTATTTCAGTTACTGCCCTTTGCTTCCCAGGAGAAATGAACACATTTTAATCTAGACAACACACTACTACCATCTAGTGAACACTGGAAGAAGCTGCTCCCAAATTGCTCTGGAATATTACAAAACCTACGCTGATCTAACAAGCAACACACACAGACTTATCTATTTTTCCACATCAGACAGAAAGGCCCATGTGCATTTGGGGTATACAGCCAATTTGTCATGCGACTTCCTTTTGCTGTATTTTTCACCATCCTATGTGCATGCATGACGGTTACTTTTCAGACTATAAATCTGATGGAAATGTGCAGAGGGGAAGAGAACCTTGGAAAATTGGCATGCACGGTTCAGTGACCCCCTGAACAAGCTGAATGTGCTTCCATCAGTTTCCTAATTGAACTACAGTTCCAGGTCTATGCATTACTATCTTTTAGATAGGCCCAATTGCATTTTATGCTTATAAGGGAGGGGAGCAGTAGGATGAAGAACCCTATAGACATAACTGCAGATGATGCTCCTTGGCTGCTTCTAAGGGTTCTGGGCTCAGGATGCCAACTAGATCTCATCCTGATTCCCCTGAGCATTGTAAGAAAGTGGGGGGGGAGAGACAAATCAGTTTCACAGAACCTTATAATAAAAGCTTGCATTCTCGTAACTTCCTGCAAACCCTTTGTTCCACTTCTGCTGTGACAGAAAGGAAGGCTATGAATGGAACAACTCATATATTCTCATCAGATGGTAAGAGCACTCTATACAGTGGGGTCTTGACTTGAGAACTTAATCCGTACTGGAAGGCGGTTCTCAAGTCAAAAAGTCTGTAAGTCAAGTCTCTATTGACCTACAGTGCATTGAAAACCGATTAATCCCGTAACAGGCCGTTTTTGTTCCATTTTGGTTTTTTTCTGGTCTGTAAGTCAAATCTCAGTCTGCAAGTCAAACCTAAATTTTGCGGCCAGAGAAGTCTGTAACTCAAAAAGTCTGTAAGTCAAGCCGTCTGTAAGTCAAGGGTCCACTGTACATGCCCCGTGGAATTGTCTCTGTTTTGAGAAAAAAAGTCAGTTTTCTTTCACAAAAGAAAGTCCCTCTCCACAAACCTCAAGCAGCAGACGCTGCCCTTGTGGCTCCAGTTCTTGGCAGGAACTGCTGGATAGCTCGGTAGTTGAGATATCTGGATGCAGAGCCAGAGGTTGGGAGTTTGATTCCCCCACCTTGACAGGGGCTGGACTCGGTGATTCGCAGGGTCCGTTCCAGCTCTCCAGTTCTAAGATGGTGGCGATTATAACATCACACTACATTCCTCCACACCCATTCAATCAGTGTATGCATTTTCATTTCTGAACCTTCTCCCTTGAAAACTGATTGATTCCAATCACAACTTTTGCACTGTTGATTTGAGGGGGGATTTTAAGCTAGCTGAGCACCCATACAAACATGAAACATAATCAGTAAGAATAAACAGTATGTTGCTAACATTTTATCCCAGAATCACTGGCATTTTAGCCTCTCCAGCCCCATTTCTTAGGTAAGGAAACACACATCAAGAATACCCATCCGGGGAATGTATAATTTTAATATTACACCATGGCTCCAAAGCCTATAGTGGGTCAAACACTGAGAGCACAAATGCCACCTTTCAAAAAAGACTGATCTGTTTGTTGCATCTCCCAGCTGGCTCCTATTGTTAAGAGCACACACGCGCACACCATGTGGGATCAGATCAAGGCACCATCCAACCCCGTGTTCTGTTCACCCTATGGCTGCACCAACTGCATCCCAGCTGCAATGCTGGCTAGGAGATTGTGGGTGTTTTAAAAGTCTAAAAATGTCATTTTTCCAAGCTCTGCTTATCTGTGAGGATCACTGCTGACTGCAAAGACTCGCATCTTGCTTGTCTCAGAAGAAGGGATGGGTGTTTCGTGGCCTAAACAGCTTGGCCGAGCATGTTGCCTGGCTGCTCTTGGATGCTGCCATCTCTTCGAGGTATGCATTTTGTCTCCCTTTACAAAGGCATTTCCTCCAACTGTTCCTCGAAACAAAAGAGAAACAGCAACAGGAAGCTTGTGACCCAGAGCCTCGCTGGTGATGGCGTCTGCGGCTGACCTTCTTTGACCCCCTTGGCGGCGGCAGTGGGGGGCACAAGCCCAACGGAAGGAAGACAACACAAATACCTGAGACACGTGCAGCGAGGCTAAAAATAACAGCCTGGGCACATTAAAATAAAAAAAAAAATGCAGATAGTCTCTCTAGTGGATGAGAAAGACAAAGTGTTGCCTGTATTATAGGGCCCAGCATAATGTCACAAAATTATCAATGTTTTTTCCAGTTCTCCAGAATGACTTTTTTGGGACAGGGCACCGAACAGGACACGCCAAATGGGGGAGTTGAGTATGACACCGAAGTGTGAGTTGTGGGTTCTGGGTGCTCTTGTGTCTTGTATTTTAAGTGAGGAAGCAGGGCTGGCCCTACAAATAGGATGAATGAGGAAGCAGCATCAGGCAGCAGCTTTGGGGCATCATTATAAATGCATCTAATTTGCTTTACATTTTTTTAATGTCTAAGGAAGGGTTTTTTTGTGGGATGTCCTGCCTCATATGCCACAACCTGACTGGCCCCAGCTATTTTGCCTCTCGAGTTGCAAGGGTCCAAGGTGCCATTAGCTGCTTCACTTCAGGCCACAAAATGTATTTGATCATTCCTTTGAGGCAAGAACAGAGGAGATTCCCCTGTAAAGAGGTAAAACGCTCTACCTCCCATTTATTTGTATGATACAAGAATAGGGCCTTTTCTCTTTCCCGGCGTCCTTCTGCCCACAACAATATCTATAATTACTTTACATGTAGGAAGCTGAGCCAAAATTGGAATGGATTACCAAACAGGAGTGCATCTGATTTTTTTCTGAAGAAAAAAAAACCCACCAATATTGCAAGCCAGAACTTCCTCTAAGGCTATGGGAATCCAGGAAGCCTCTCATAAGCAAGGCATTTCAAGGAACCATTTTTGCCACATACTATCGCATCGCTTCTGATGTACGATGACCCTTGTAGAATTTTCAAGTCCGTAAGATGCTCAGGGAATAATTCATAATCATCACATGTATGCGTGCATGCGTGCGCGCACACATGAATGCACACACAGAGGTTTTCATGGCTGAGTCAATTTTGAACCCAGATCACCTGATTCCTATTCCAACACTTTATCCAATACATCACAGTGGCTCTCGAGAGAACCACTACAGGTTGTCAAGTTATCTATTGTCATCGTCATCATTTTGCACAATACAAAATACTATTTAACTGTGCTAAAACCCTTTGACTTAAAAAGTCCAAGGTCTGCCATCCAGTACACCCATATCTGCATTCAGTGTGAATCACATCTGACTAGGCATACCTGTGAATATGGAAGCAAGAATGGTATGAAGTGACGCCCCACCCACCTGAAAACGGCCATATCGTTGGTAACCTGTCTTACCATCCAGACCTGGTCCTTTGCCACTAGAGGGCAATCCTGCCCTTACAGACCACAAGAAACAGGGCACTGCCAGGTTCAACAACCCCATCGATGTGGGCAGATCAGGTCTGCAGAGGTGAAACTTTGAAGCAGAACCGAGATTGTTGCTCTCTGCTTCTCTGAATCAGAACCAAATTTTGATACTGCTGTAGGATCTTTTCGCACTTCCTTTTCTTCTTCCACTGGTCTTGCTTGGTGGTAGCAGCAGGGGAAGGGAGTCTGAAAGCCATAAGTTATTTATCCAGAGTATGGCAGCATGGAAGTCAAACAAAAGGGTTAATTCTATTGAGTCAAGTCCCACAGAATCCTGCATGAAGGAAAATGAAAAAGTATAGAAGTTTAGCAGGACAGAATATTTTAGCAATGTGTTCCCACATCCGTACAGTATTTGCACCATAATGCTAATGCAGACATGGAGTCAGGAGCATGCAAGAGATGATCAGTAAGTGGAATGGCAAGGGAACACAATCGATCCTTTGCTCACTACTTTTTAGCATATCCAAAATTTTCCAGTTGTTATGGGCCATCAAGTGACTTCCAGCTCATGGCAACCCTACAAATGAAACATCTTCAAAACGTCCTATCCTCAACAGCCCTGCTCAGCTCTTGAAAACTCGTGTTTGTCCGAAGTTCCTGCTCCTTAAGCTGGAGAAATGGGCATCAGAGAACTCTATTATTGCTAAAGAACAGGCTGGCTTTCAAAAAGGGAAATCAACGCTGGATCATTCCTTTGTTATCCACCATTTGGTCCGTAAATACACTCAGGTGGGGAGGAAAAAATTGTACACTGCCTTTGTCGACCTATCCTCGGCCTTTGATACAATAAATAGATCCTGTCTATGGCGGAAACTTGCAGAAACCAACATTGACAAAAGACTCCTCCTTCTTCTTATAAAGCTCCACACAAACACCAATCTCAGAGTCAGACTCGGCCCACATGGTATGCTTTCAGAGGAAATTACTACCGAAAAGGGGGTCCGCCAAGGTTGCTTGCTGGCTCCGTTTCTTTTCAACTTTTACATAAACAACATTGTATCTGAGCTCCAAGGCCTTGATTTCTTTCCGCCGACAATTGGGGACATAAAACTTCCAATATTATTATATGCCGATGACATTGTCCTTTTTTCACTCACCCCGGTTGGGCTACGTAGACTACTGGCCAAATTAAGTACTTACTGCAACCATGAAAAACTAACAATAAATCACGCAAAAACCAAAGTGATGACCTTTGGGAACCACCGCAGAAAACATACCTGGAGGCTTGGGGACTTCCCAATCGAGCAAGTGTCAGCCTTTCGTTACTTGGGTATTATTTTTAGCCCTCATCTTTCCTGGTCAAAACACCTGGACTCAGCAAGGCTTAAAGCCGCCCATGCCATCCAAGCTCTCCTACACTTTACAAGGTCTAAAGGAGGCAACTTGGTTCCGCCCGCTATTGAAATTTTTGCCAAGAAACTGATTCCCCAAATGACCTTTGGGGCCGAAATCTGGGGATACACAAACATTTCGACCCTAGACGCCGCACAGAACACCTTCATCCGCTCTATCTTGTGTGTCCCGCGGAGTACACCAGCCTCCTTACTTAGGGCAGAAGTAGGCCTTATCTCTGTAGCTGCCACCTGCCACTCAGCACTAGTCCGGTACTGGCATAAACTGTCCCAAATGAATGATACCAGTTTACCTAAGATCTGCCTTAGAGAACAACTGGCCAACCCCTCTCTTAAATCCTGGGTGAGTGCTGTGAAACAAATAACTGACTCCTATGGCATTGACTTAGATTCTTTAACCGCTCTTCCGCCCAAATGTGTGAAAGCTAGTCTCAAGGATACAATTCGCCTTTTTCACATCAGAAGTGACCTTTGCATCATCTCTAGCTCGCCCTATTCCTTTTCACTCCCACTCTATAAGTCAACTTTTGTCATGGAAAACTATTTGACCTGGATAACTACATTTGCCCTTCGCAAGGCCTTTACCGCTCTACGTTTTCAATGTATGCCTTCAAGAGTGTTAGAGGGCAGACACGAGAATCTGCCCTATCACCTAAGGATTTGTCCTTGCCACCTTGGAGAAGTCGAAGACATCACTCACTACCTTTTGAGATGTCCATATTACCACTCCCCTAGATCAAGGTTTTTGGCAAGTTCTCTGACTTCCATCCAAGACAGACCTAATCTCGCCCAGGTCTGTTGGCTCCTGGCTGACATTAACGTCAATACCACCTTAAACGTGGCAAACTTTGCCTTGGCTGCAATTAACATTCGAGCTCGCTTGTTCCCTGTACATTTGTCTTTTTGACTCCTGCTTACGCCTTATTGTACTTTCTTTTTTAATTAACTATCTCACCTGCTGCTTATTATTTTATTTTAACGTATTTTAATGACTTATAGTTGATAAATAAACACTTTCTACTCTAAAAAAAACTCGTGTTTGTGGCTTTCTTTATGGAGTCATCTCTTGGTCTCCAGTGACACATCCTTACACTAGATAACTTTTTCTGGTTCCTTCATTGCTGCCCTTCCAAGTCTCAGCCTTCTGATTTCTTGGCTGCAGTCTCTCCATTTCAACTTATGGTTGAACTAAGGTACAATATACAAAATCTCTAACTTTCAATGTTTTCAATGTCAGGCATTAAAACCATGTTGTTCTTCTGTAGTTGTGATTATAACATTCAACTGCAGTCCTGATTTGGTGTTTTATTCTCTATACTATTATGACATCTATTACAAATTCTGATTGTAATTTTTCTTCTTCTTTATCTGTCCATTGACCTCCACTGTTAGCTACGATCCTCCCTCTTTTGCTTCCATAAATACAGTGATGCCTCGCATAGCGATGTTAATTGGTGCAGCAAAAATTGCTACAAAGCAATTTCGTCGCTATGCGATTTTTAAAAGCCCATAGGAATGCATTGAAACCCCTTCAATGTGTTCCTATGGGCTGGAAACTGACCTTTAAGTGAAGATCCTCCATACGGCGGCCATTTTCGCTGCCTGGTAAGCGAGGAATCTGTCCCTAAACACAGCGGGTGGCCATTTTTTTAACCCGGCGGCCATTTTGGAACCGCCGATCAGCTGGGGGGAAATCATCGCTTTCCGGTAATCGGTAAGCGAAACAGGAAAGCGATTTTTCCCCATTTAAAACATTGCAATGCGATCACAAAAGCGATTGCAGAAAGTTCATTGTATGCAACTTCGTCATTAAACGGGGCGCCCATTAAGCGGGGCACCACTGTATCTGTTTTGCATTATTGTGGAAGAAGAAAGTGCCAAAGCAGGACTGCAGTTGAACATTATGAAGAAAAAATCATGATTACAGATGAACTACACAACTTTAGCATTGACAATGAAGAAACTGAAATCATTAGAGATGTTGTATACCTTGGTTCAATCATCAGTCCAAAGGGAGACTGCAGCCAAGAAATCAGAAGAAGACTGCAACTCGGAAAAGTGGAAATGAAGGAATTAGAAAATTTCAACAAATGTAAGGATGTGCCATTGAAGACCAAGACCATCCACAGTCTTGTATTTTTATCTGTATGGATAAAAATTCCATTAAGAAAGCTGACAGGAGAGAAAAAAATATTTGTTTGAAATGGAGTGCTGGAAGAGAACTTTGCAGATACCCTGGACTGCCAGAAAGATAACAAAGTGGGTCCTAGATCAAGTCAACCCTGACCAATCTCTGGAGGGGAAAATGTTGAAACTGAGGCTGTCCTCCTTTGGGCACATGATGAGAAGGCAAGATACAGTACTCTGGAAAAGACAATAATGTTTGGAAAGGTGGGAGGCAACAGGAAAAAAGAAAGACTATGTATGAGATGGACTGACTCCCTAAAGGAAAGCCACAGGTTCGAGTTTATAAGAGCTGAGCAGTACAGTTGAGGACAAGGCATTTTAAAGATTGCTAATTCATAGGATCACCATGAATCAGAGGCAACTTGATGGTACATAACAACAACAATCCATGTAAATCCTACTCAGCTTTTAATAACATCCATCCGTGTACGTTTGCACTCTTCCTCTACTCTTCCTTCTGCTCCAAGGTTGCAATTGATGCATTTAATTATTCCACTGCACATCTTCTTGTCCCATGGTGTTGCCAACTCCTATCCATATGAACTATGCTACGTCTTCTTTTACATCTATTATTTTTGTTTTATGTCTATTACTTTTTTTTAATTCCACTATTGCCTACAGTATATCCTGCTGTGGGTAGGAGGAATATATGTGTGAGAGGGGGAGAAATATTTGAAAGCATGAGTGTTTCCAGATAGGTCTTTGATTTTTGCAATGGATTCACAGACTTTTATTCAGACATTGCCCTTTATTACTCCGCCGTTGAAAACGGCAACAGCAGCGCCTTTCGTGTATCAACTCTCTTGCTATCTTTATTCCACCTTTTTATCATCAGACCATGCTTCGCTTGCAATCACTGTTCCCATAAACTTAATTCTAACAGCCTCCTTGGAAAAGACAAGATCTACAGCCGAATTACAATGCAACAGGACCTGGTTGTGGGGGGACATCTTGGTTTTATATTCTATAGCCAGGGTTATAGACACAATCGCTCCTAAATGCCCTCTCCACCGCAGAGCCCGACCAGCACCTTGGTTTAACCAGCAGCTGAGGGCTATGAAGCGGAATAGGAAAAGGCTAGAGAGCATTTGGAGGCGGAACCCGACGGAAAATAAGCTGCCAAGGTTACATCTAACCTCTGTCTTGCTAAGGTAGAGGCTGCTAGGAAAGTCTACTTCGCTGTCCGGATAAGCGAAGCATCCAATCAGCAGGCGGAACTTTTCCGTACAGTACACGACCTATCCGGAATTGGTCTAAGTGATGGGCCTCCATCTAGCATTTCTTGTGACCAATTTGCAGCATTTTTAAAATCAAAATTGGAGGCCATCCGCTGGGATCTCGCACCCTATTTGAAAACAGTGGATCGAGCTGAGACATCCAGCGCAGCGCCTTGTCCGTTGAGAATCACTCAGTTTTAACCTGTGACGTCCATAGAGGTAGACAAGGTCCTTGATTGCTGCTGAGCCTCCTCCTCCTCCCTTGACCCTTGCCCGGCCTGGCTAATGAAAGCTGCCAGGCTGGTGATAACTGAATGGGCCACTGAAATAAAAAATGGGTCCCTTCTTGAGGGCAAGGTTCCTCTTGCCCTTAAGGAAATGCTCATTAGACCCATTAGAAAGAAACCAAGCTTGGTGGCGGACAGCATTGGAAATTATAGACCCATCGCCAATGTTTCTTTTCCCAGCAAGGTAGTTGAGAGGGTGGTGGCCGACCAGCTTTAGGCTTTCTTGGACGAAACTGGTGCCCTGGATCCATTTCAGCCGGGCTTCAGGCCGCACCAAGGCACAGAAACAGCATTGGTCACCCATAGGAAGGCCAACGGGGCAAAATGTCCTTGCTCATCTTCCTTGGTACCTCAGACGCCTTTGACACCGTCAACAACAGTAAGCTCCTGGGGAGGCTATCCGAGTTGGGGATTGATGGCCTTGCTCTCACTTGGCTCCAGTCCTTCTTGGAGGGTCGTCCTCAGAGAGTGCTGTTTGGGGAGAATGTATCGGCCCTGTGGTCTCTCAGTTGTGGGGTTCCGCAGGGTTCGATAATCTCCCCAATGATGTTTAACATCTATATGAGGTTGTTGGGGGGGCTCACCAATACATTGATGACACCCAGCTCTACATCTCCTTTTTTTTCCATCTGCAGAGGATGCCGTTCTGTCCTTTGGGTGCTGCCTGGAGGCCGTTCTCAATGGATGCAGTCGAATGGACAAAGGTTGAACCTCGGCAAGATGGAGGTCCTGCGGGTGGGTGCTCCTGATGTCAGTGGTTTGGGGAACTCCCTCTCTTTTGGGGTGGGCGACTCTCACAACAAAGAATTTGGTTCAGAGTCTGGGGGTCCATCTTGACCCAGCGCTTACCACGGATACCCAGGTAGAGTCCGTGGTTTGGTCTGCCCACTTACATCTTCAGCAGATCGCCCAGGTGCGTCCCTATCTAGACACGGGGGCGCTCACCACGCTGGTCCATGAATAGAGTACTGTAACGCTCTCTACGTGAGGCTTCCTTTGAGATTGATGCGGAAGCTTCAGATGGTCCAGAACATGGCGGCCAGATCGACTAGACAGGCAGGATATAAAATAAATAAATAAATAAATAAATAATATTAAAAGATTTCACCATATTTCTCCCACTCTGGTCGCCTTACACTGGCTACCTATTTGCTTCCGCACTAATTTTAAGGTGTTAATCATTAAAAAATAAAAGCCCTTAACAGTTTAGAACCTCGATACCTGGCAGAACACCTTCTGCCCAGTTCTACCCGTATCACCTGTTCCAGTCAGGCTGGGCGGCTGAGGGGCCTAACACCAAGGCCTGGTGGGAAAAAAAACAGAAATGAGGCCTTTTCAGCAGGGGCCCCTCAGCTTTGGAACAACTTATCTGCTGAGATCCGCCTGGATCCCTCGCTGAGGGCCTTCAAGACTAACTTGAAGACATGGCTATACAGGCAGGCCTTCCCTACAGCCATTACCTAGCCTATCTCCCTTTTTCTTCTTTTTCTTTTCTCTCCTTCTTCTTCCTCTTCTCCCCCCCCCCTTTTTCTTTTTCCTTTCCCATCTTGGATTAATCTGGATTTTATCTTTGTTTAGTTTTTTATATTATATGTAAACCACCCAGAGTAGACCCGTTCTAAATGGATGGTATATAAATCTAATAAATAAATAAAATAAATATAAATTGCTCACAATCCTCCAGTACTTTCTCATTGCTACTTGCATCCTTTTTCTCCTTTCTCAAAAAAAGAAGGCAGTTAAGAAGGGAAAGACTCAATAGCAGCAGCACCTTTTTGATTGCTAGTGCTAACGATCTCTTTGGAAGCATACCAAATCACTGTCTAAAATAGACCAGAAAAGCATTTGCAAGCTTTTATATCCAACTTTGTTTCTCCTGTGTTTATACAGACCAGAACTAATATCTATCTCAGAGGCTTACTACTGACAACAAGCCTAACAATATTTTTTTAAAAATAAAAAAAATCATCTGTTCTCAGCCAGGAAAAAGACCAGGGTGACCATCAGCTAGTCAGCACATGCTGAAATAGACATAGTGACCCCAGGCCAAGGCACTCTGCCATCAGTCTGGACCAGCTGAGTAAAGAGAAGCTTTCAGACTCTTCCCATCTACCTCCCCCTCCCATTAAGTCCCTCTTTCTTTAGGAAACTGGGATGCAAAACTGTACCCATGGGGGAAAGTTTGGACTTTTCTCCGTAGGCACTGAAAACTCTGATGCTCTTTGCTCTTTCTTCTTGAGGAAGAGAGGCTGATGATATTGGTACATGGACTCTCACCTGTTCCAAGATCCAAGGATCTTTGCCTTGTGCCCACCTCCAAAAGCATATGAGGTGTAGGGCAATGGGACACCATCCTTGTATCTCCAGCACAGTTCTGGGCTCCTCTGAAAGTGGCAGACTACAATTCCTATTGTCCCCAGCCAACATAGCAATGCGTGTTGGGGACAATGGGGGGTTTGGTGTTTTAAGCGACAGGGAAGGTGCCAGGTGGGGCACACGGCTTTGCTAGTCAAACTGCTAGTTCCTTCAGCAACCCAGGAGAAACCTTAAACCTTTTACGGAGTTTTTCCCCCACCAGCATGGAAATAAACTCGTGGGGGAAAGCTTCATGTTTTGCCGTCTTCTGCCTCAGTTAAAGATTCCCAGCACAAAACGGTATGAGAGGGACAGTTCCATCTTACATTCGCACTGAGGCATCCCCTGAGGCAGCTGCTTCACTCTGCTTAAGGGTAGGGCCGGCTCTGCCCTTTTCTAATGGTACCGGTGGTGAGCACAGGGATACAGCAGGAGAGAAAGGGGGGGGGGGAATGGGAGAGTTCCTCCATGGGCATTTTGGAACTCCGCTGCATTGCGTCAATTGGGCGGTGGGTGATTTGGTTGTTTTCCTCTCTTCCCCATTTTCCCCCTCGTGTTTTGCTTCCTTTAAGCAGCCGTGTGGCAGCGAGAAGGACATGTTTTGCTTCCCTGTCCGTCTCCCCCTCCTTGCCAAACAGAGGCCCCTTTGATCCTGTTGACAGAGTAAATGGGACCAGAGTCCCAGACAAACAGTCCAGTCACCGTGGCACGTGCAGGCAGGACGCGTGAGGGCTCCCTGACCTCTAGCCACAAAAACCTGTTCCCTTGCCTCCTCCTCCTCCTCCTCCTCCCAGTCAAGCCCCCAAAGGCTAAAGGCCTTCCCCCACCTTTGGGGCACTCAGGGAAAGCCACCACGGAGGCAACAAGAGCTTTCCATAAAACAAGACAAGAAAAGGAAGAGGTTGCCTCTGAAGTCTTGTCAACAACAGTATTTAAAATACTGATTAAGCAGTACTATACTATACTCCAACAGAGAGCCGGCCTGTTGTAGTGGATAGAGTGATGAACTAGGACTCAGGAGATCTGGGTTCAAATCCCTACTCAGTCATGGAAACACACTGGGAGGTGGCAAACAACAACAACAACATGCTGTTAAGTAAAATGCAATGTATTGTAAGCCTTTCTAAGATTTCCCAGGTAAAAGGTACTCAGAAGTGGTCTACTGGACCCTTCCTTTGGGGGGGGATAATGTAGCCTGCCTAAGGCCACACAGGCTGACTCTTCTCCTATAAGGCGGAGTGGGAAATCAAACTCCCAACCTTTGGCTACACAACCAGATGTTGAATATCTCACATACCTTGAAAACGCTATTGTTGTGATGTGCTGTCAACTTGTTTCTGACTTGTGGGAACCCTATGAATGACTTCTGAAAGGTTCTGTCATCAACAGCACTCCTCTAGACTTGCCAAGTCACGGCCATGGCTTCTTTTCTACAGCCAATCCACCTCATATTTGATCTTCCACTTTCTCCAGCATTATTGTAACAACAACAACACTCCAATTATGCACAAGGGAAGAGATATGGCTTCTACATCTGTCACTGGCTAGTTGTCATGATGAGTATATATCGTATTTTCTGTTTATAAGATGACACAACGTATAAGACGACACCCCCCCTTTTCTAACCCCACATTAGAAAATTTGATCCCTGCTTTTCCCTTCCTTTTGCTAAGCCACGGAGAAAAGCAGGAATCAAAGGGCTCCCTTTGACTGCCGCTTTTCCTTGCCTTTTGCAAAGCCACGAAGCTTAGCAAAAAGGAAGGAAAGGCTCCCTTCGGGTAAAACAGCTGTGCAAAGGTTGCACGATCGCAGCCCTTTGATCCTGAAGCCCTTTCATGGCTGCTTTCCTGAGTCCCACAGGGCTTAAGAAGTGGGTAAAGCAGCCATGAAAGGGCTTCAGGATCAAAGGGCTACGATTGTGCAGCCTTTGCACAGCTGCTTTAACTGAAGGGAGCCTTCCCTTCCTTTTTGCGAAGCCCCGTGGCTTTGCAAAAGGCAGGAAAAAGTGGCTGCCTTCTGTGTATAAAACGACCCTCAATTTTTTTGTCTAACTATTTAAGGAAGAAGTGTTTTATACACAAAAAATACAGTACTACCTGGAGTATCAGAGGCAATATGCCTGCTGGGGAACTCAGGAGCTGCAGAGCCAGAGATTGTGAGTTTAGTTCCCTACTGCCCATCCTTGACAGGGGCTTGCTGATCCCTAGGGTCTATTCCAGCTCTGCAGTTCTAAGATGATGGTGGTGATGAGTGGGAGCTTGCTATTGTTCTCCGGTCCTCATTATGAACTTCTAGAGGTATCTGGCTGGCCACTGAACAGAAGACTGGACTACACTAGAACTTGAGGTAGTATAACTCTCCTTGGCCACTGGCTATAGCAGATGCTGGATTTGGGAAGTTAACACCTACATATTTTGAACTGTCTGAATTAGACAGGCATTGGGCTGATCAAGCAGGTTTTCTTTTTCTTTTAATGTTCCTATCTACCTACACCTGCAGACCAACCACTGTACTTTTTACCTGGGTGGGAAGCAGAGAATGCATAAGTTGCAGAAAACTAAATAAACAGAATCCATGGAAACTCAGTGCAACAAATCAGAGACTGTGCTGATGTTGCTTCTGATGCCCACCACATATGCAGCAAACCAATGAACTTAGAACAGTGATGACACCTTCCTAGCTAACACACTGCCATCACTGTCCACATATTACTACACAAAGAACACCACAGTGTCCCCAATCCACCATCCTAAGTCAGGAATGAATGAATGGAACCCAGCCATGCCTACAAGGAGGGATTCAAATCCCCATAAGCTCATCACAAGCACTGATTTCACACCCAAAATGGAGCGAAAAGAGCCCAAACAGTAAGTCCAGCATGGACAGAGTTCCTACTCCTGTTCTCTGAAGATGCCGGCCACAGAGACTGGCGAAATGTCAGGAAGAACAACCTTCAGAACACAGCCAAAGAGCCCGAAAAACCCACAACAACCAGCGAGTCCCTAGCTTGGATGCTAGGAGCCCTGCAGCATTAACGTTCTTGATTGCTAAGCCCAGTTACAGCATAGTTGGTATTTCAACCCCTGTGCAGTAGATGTAGAGAATTCAAAGTGCTTTAAATGCATCAGCATAATCGGCACTTCCGTCAGACCAATGATCTAAATGCTCCAACTTAACTCCAGTCTAGAAGCAGGATTCTCTGCACCAGAGCTGAACAGATCAGGATCTCTGCTAGGTGATTTACAGTTGAATGGAAGGATTTCTGACTCATTATTTAACAGAAGCAGCAGCAAGAGGACTCCCCCGCTCTTAACTTAATTAGGCTGCTGGAATTAAGAGGCCTGGGAGTTTTGTTTGGAAGGATTTGTGAGCTCAATTCCATTCCAGTACTGAAAACAAATCCCTAGGCTTATAATGTGCTCTTTTCCCCTCACTTTGTTTGTTTACTATATTTGTATCCTGTTGTCTTTCTGCCAAAGTGGTATTCAGGGAGGCTAATAGTGAAATAACATTTTTTAAAAAATACATACATAAAAACACATTAATAGAAGTGGAACATGGCCACCCAACCCGTAACAACCCAGCTTAGTTCCTTAAGTTCTCCCTGATTTAAAAAGACTGACATCGGTGGAAGGAAGGGGGTACATGTATGTATGTATTTCATACTTGATTCTGGTTTGTGTTTCTTAGAATTCTATTTTTTAAAAAAAAAATCCCCTAAATTTGTATTTCCATGGATTACAACTTCTCAGATCCACCAATAAGCCTGAAGTCTGTCTACACACATCAGTGTGCTAGACATAACCTTATAATATTCAAATAAAATTATTGCTGTTGAAACAAAAAGCTTCTGTCCTAGGATCATGGGGTCATCTTATTATCGATTAGAACTAAATGGCTATATCATACCTTAGCAAAGGCAACACACAGTACCACTACCACCACCCTACGTCCTATTTACCGTATTTTTTGCACCATAAGACGCACTTTTTCCCCACAAAACAGGGGGGGTGGAAAGTCTGTGCGTCTTATGGAGCGAAGAAAACAGATTATATTTTCCTGTTTTCTTCTCCTAAAAAAATTGGTGTGTCTTATGGAAAGGTGCGTCTTATGGAGCGAAAAATACGGGTATGTTGATTGATCTATTTCCCAGATTGGTATTGGTGGCCCCATTCCAGCAGGGTGGGGATGTTTTTCTCCTTCAATTTATGATGAAAGAAAACTGAAAGCTTGGAAATGCCTGTTTCCCAGAAGGAAGACATTCTCTAGAAACATAATGAAAGCCCTGCTGGACTGGATCAAAGGTCCATTTAAATCAGTTTTCAGTTCCCCACAGTGACCAGCTGGTTGTTTCTGGGAAGTTTACTGACTTTAGGATCTGAAAACAACAAGCCCTCCCCTGACTGCTGTTCCTGGCATCTGGTGTTCATACAGCACACTGCCTCTGAATCTATCCATTTGGTCAACAGATCTCTCCCCTACGAATTTGTCCACTTTGAAAATCATCTAAACAAGGATCCTATGCTACATCTCATAACAGGGCATTCCATACAGAGCCTGGAAACGCTACTTATTTTGGCAACTAAAACTCCAAGAATCCCCCCAGCCAGAAAAAGTAATTCTCCCAATTTCGATTCTATACATTCATAGAACAGTGCATGAAGAAGCAGATTCTTCTTTTCTATTGTGAAGCCCCTGCCCCAGTGTGTGACTCTTAACTGTTGGACAGTGATAACTCTCTCTGTCTTCAGTAGTAGTTCCCAGCCTTGAATCTCCAAATGTTCTTAGACTACAACTCCCAGAAATCCTGGCCAGCACAGCTGGTGGTTAAGGCTTCTGGGAGTTTTAGTCCAAGAACATCTGGGAATCCGAGGTTGGGAACTACTGATCTACAGTTTCTGCAACATGGACCATAGAAAGCTCAAAGGCTTGAATAGCTTTACTCAACTCAGTTTTACTTTCTTATACTTCAACCCACTTTATCAGAGCATAGAACATTGCCTTAGCTGGTGATGTCCAATACACTTGGATGGATGAGTAGTTACAGAGGAGACTGTAATCAGTCAATCACAGAGAAGTGAAATATGAAAATGATGACAACAACAATTGTACACTAAATCCAGTTTTAGTTCCAACTACAGTAAATCCCTTGAAATCAACAGGACACAACAGCCGTGTTTGCTAACAAATCCTCTTTCTTTCCGCGGGTCTACTTTAGTTGGGATTATATCTGGAGTTGGATTTAGCAAAAAAAAAATTACCTTCACATAGTCATTAAGAAACAGTAGTTGGATGGTAACTCCGTTATTCTTGGATTGACAAGCTGATTAACGCACAATGCATGATAATAAAGACTGACCTTATTCAAGCTACGTAACATAAAGTTGAACTTCTTGATGAATTCTTGTCCAGCAGAATCATGGAATGTATCTTGAGCATTCTCTAGGGATGGCCACCTTAATGCTGAAAGTAGATTCTCAAGAGACCTCTAGGCAGAAGAGGCCCGCAACAATCTGCTGCCTGAGGCAGAACAGTAATGGCAGCCATACACCCACATCAGGGTTCATGGAACTATAAGCCTGTTAAGTGATTCTGACACATGACCTAAAAATCCCACAAGTACCTCTCCCTCTCACTGGCAGTAAAAATACAATAGCAACAGAGGAAATAACCAAGAATTTCCTGCCCTTTCCTGGCATCCAAAATCCGTTGCCTCAATGGACATAATAGTAGGACTTGTTATCTAGCTAGAACACAGGAAGCTAAATAATGAATCAGACCAATGTTCCATGGCGCTCTACACCGATGGGCTGTTTTTCAGGTAGGACTCTGTTGCAGCTCTGTTGACCTTGCAGTCTGAACAAGTTACTTTTTTGCACTACAATATAAACAGTGAGGTGGATTCCAATGACTGTAGTTTTAAAAGTAATTGATCTGAGCTGTGGTCCGAAGAGATGTCAGGAGATGGCACCTTGTGACTCCTTGCATGGAAAGTGTGCCCGCCACTTGTGACCAGGGATCCCTCTCCTCACTGGCTGCTGCAGAGAATAACATGTTCCTCTAACTTGCCTGGTTGGTGTGAGCCAGCAAGACCATCCTTACGTTCTTAGTCTCTTAGATTCCAAACTCAGCTGCTCCAGGCCTTACCCATCCCAGAAGCAGGTGCCTGAGCCAGCTGTCACACTGCATAAGTGAAGGTCCAGGCACACAGAAGGCAAAGCCAGTATGTGCTGCAGGGAGAAGGGGCATCCCCCCACCTTCCCGCAACCCACAACCCGGTCATGCTTGGCTCAAGCTGCAGCTGTCAGCTCCTATCTTTAGTAGGCCTGGTGTCCCTTTACAACCTCACACATATGTGCTCCTCCTGCACACTGGCAACCTGCCTGCTGCTGAGCTCAGTTCCAGCTCTCCTCATTTCCCAAACCCCCAACAGAAATAACAACAGAAGCACTGGACTCGAAGCACCAATTGTTTGTGTATTTCACTTTGTCAGGGCCAGGAGGACTCGACCCTGTAGAAAGCCACTGCCCTCAGTCCCTATTCTCTACATGCCTTACTTTGATGCAGGTCAGCCTGTATATGTACATATATACAGTGGTACCTCGACTTACGATTTTAATCCGTATTGGAATGGCGTTCATACATTGAAAAGTTCATAAGTCGAACTATGGGAAGCACCGTTTCCCATAGGAATGCATTGAAAACCATTTAATCCATACTGGTTGTTTTTCGTTCTTATGTTGAGGCACTGTTCGCAAGTAGGAGCATTAGTCTCATAGAAACTAATGCAAAGCTGGTTAATCTGTACTCTACCACTAGGGGGAGAATTTTTTTATTTTTTTCTTCTTTTGACTTAAAATGAACTTAAGTCAAAAAAAGGGCAGGAAAGGGTTTTTTTCCGTTCACAAGTCGAGGCTCCATTTGCAAGTCGAAGCAACGTTTTATGAACGGAGCCATTTGCAACTCCAAATGTTCGTAAGTGGAGACGTTCGTAAGTCAAGGTACCACTGTATATGTCAATAGCCAAAATGCTGTTGCTTAGCATAGCAAATTGCATTACAGTAGTCCTACAATAGTCCTATCTTGTCACTGGAATGACAGATCCTGAAGCTGAGGCTCCAATACTTTGGCCATCTCATGAGAAGAGAAGACTCTCTGGAAAAGACCGTGATGTTGGGAAAGAGTGAAGGCAAGAAAAGAAGGAGACAACAGAGGACGAGATGGCTGGACAGTGTCATCAAAGCTACCAATATTAATTTGACGGAACTCTGGGAGACAGGAGGACTGGCATGCTCTGGTCCATGGGGTCACGGAGTGTTGTACAAGACTTAACGACTAAACAACAACAAGTCCTATTTGAATCAATAGAACCTATGGAGAAGTTGACTCACTAAATCCCTATTGATTTAATAGGTCTACCCTAGTGTGATTTACTATGCTAAGCATCAGGATTTTGGCCATTTTCTTTTAATTTTTCCAGAGGCTGGAAAAGTGACTTGTCTGAACTTCAACGCTCAGACCCCGTCAAGCACTGCTGGCCATGGGATTTGTTCTTCAAAAACAATTTTTTTATCCAGTTTATAAAAAGGCTGGCTGGAGTTTAGTATCCGTCTGTGGAGCCGGTGGCTGGGAGTTCAATTCCCCACTGTGCCTCCTAGGAGTAGATCCAGCCTGGGTGGCCTTGGGCAAGCTGCACAGTCCCAGGGCGCCCCCCAGAAGAAAAGGGAATGGCAAACCACCTCTGAGTATTCTCTACCTAGAAAACCCCGAAAAGGGTCACCATTGGCAAGAATCGATGGCATGCAATTCTTATTAAAGAGGTTCTCAATGTATGCATGTCCTGGGGCGCTCCTACACTGTTTTATTCAGCCCCCACAAGCTCAAAACCAGCTTGGAACATGACTGTCAGAAAGAATTCATATAGAAAAGAATGAATATCACGGCCAAAGCTTGGGAAAGTTACATTTTTCGACTACCCCTCCAAGAATGCCCCAGTCAACAGAGACAAGCACTGCCTCCAGCCTTAGACTGAACGATACCCAAGTAACTTCTGCTTGGCATTTCACGGGCACTGGATGTCTCCCTCGCCTCCAGCTATTTGATCCGGCAAGAGAGAGGTGAGCGGGGAAGGGGAGGGGACGCCCTCGCCAGCCTGGAGAGACCAACACGCACACACACCCGCCCCGGGTAAGAGGCTGGATGCGGCCACTTTGCCTGTGAAGAAGGTGATCGGCAAGGAGGGTGGAATCGGAGGGGTGCCGTTCCCTCTCCCGCCTCCATTTCTCTAATTTTAGCTGCAGGGGCTGAGTGCGCCTTACCTACCCACCTTGTTCCCTCTCCATTTTCAGAGGGGAAACCAGCGCCCCTCCTGGCCAGGCATTCCTCGGATGCTCATGACGTCACGAGCACGGAGGGAGCGGGGATGCTGGGCCTGGGCCAGGGCAGCCTCCGACCGGGGAGGGGAGGGGAGGGGGCGAGGCTTTCCCGCTTGCTGGGGATTTAACCCCTTCCTGCGCAGAGAGGGGGCCACCTGGCTAGCTGCCTGGCGAGGGTGCTCTGATGGGAAACCTCTGCGGCCGAGTTGGGATGCCGCCCATGTTATTATTCTAACATACAGTAAAATAAGTATTTGTCCACAGAGGGCTACGATCAGCCTTCCCTAAAACATAAGCCTTTCTTAGATTGCCAATGGCTAAAGCTCTCAGAACTCCCCAGCCAGAGTGACTGATGGCCAAATGTAATCCAAAAAGTAACTTTTCAGAGCACGTATGTAGAAGTCATAAATGGCATCATCTAAGAAGAGGGCTTCCCCCACCTGAAACAAAAGGTGCACTGCTTTTAAGATTGTGTTTGCCTTCTGCAGTTTTTATTAATATTTTTTTCTTAAAGTAAGAACAAAACGTAGGCCCGGTTGAATGTGTAGGGTGTGTGCCCTCCAGTTGGACTGATTCTACAGATCTCTAATAGCACTTTCAAGAGATATTTAAAAGGAGGCTGTATCTGTTCCCTCTGCTGGCTGGACAGCTCAGTGTTTTAGGTATCTACTTCAATTCCCCATTTTGCCTCCTGGGAGAACAGCCAGCCATGAGCAAGCTGAACAGTCCCAGGGACCTCCCCAGAAGAGGGGAACTGTAAACCACTGAAATCCTGTAATGTTCCACTCAGGCTCTTCTTTCTACCCAAACCATAGGACTATGCCATGATTTACACCCTGCCAGACCTGATCATGCTTCACTTCATGCTTCCACCAATTTCCTTCCTGGGTCTTCTAATCCTAGTCCCCAATGGTTGTTGTGAGTTTTTCGGGCTCTTTGGCCGTATTCTGAATGTTTTCCAAACCAAAAGCTGGCAATTGCATGAGAAGTGAACCTAAAGTTGCAATTCTAAACAAACTTTCTAACAAGTAAGTTCCCTTTGAATACATTGGGAACAGAAAATAACATTGGTCAAAGTTCATATCCTGCTGATGTCAGTGGCAAAATCCCTATTGATTTTGTTGGCTTCTAATTAGATCTTTTACTTGTTTGTTAGGCCACAGAAGATCTTTTCAGATACCCTTTTGACCTTGTCCTACAGGAAGCTTCAATAGTAAATATTAGTTGTCATTTAATGCTGTAATTAAGTGTGGTGTTCCAAAACAAATTTCTAGTTCTAGTTCTGGCCTTACTCTTGGATATACACCATAACATGGTGAGCCTCGTGGCGCAGTGGTTACACTGCTGTACTGCTGCCAAAACTGCGCTCACGACCAGGGGTTCAATCCCAGGTAAGCTGGCTCAAGGTTGACTCAGCCTTCTGTCCTTCCGAGGTCAGTAAAATGAGTACCCAGCTCACTGGGGGGGGGGCAATGTGTAGCCTGCGTAATTAACTTGTAAACCGCCCAGAGAGTGCTTGAAGCACTATGGGGTGGTATATAAGCAACACGCTTTGCTTTTTGCTTTGGTGAGGGGTTTTGTGTGTGTCAAGAAAGCTGAGATCAATGCTATCAGAAGGCTAGCCTTCTGTTCTTGTAAACCCTATCAACCTAACAATTATTCAGATCTCTACTCCTACTTACAGATGTTAAAGAAGAAGAAAAAATCAAAAGCTTTTATTCTAGCATTGAGGAAGAAATTGATCATACACCAAAGTAGGATGTGCTGATAAATGAAACATAAAAGTAGAAAACAAAGCAGAACCATACATTGTTGTAGAACTTGGCCCAGAAATCAGGAATGAAGCAAGATAACAACTCACAGATGCCAACAATCTGTTAATTGCAAATGCATGATTCAGACAATCAAACAAAATGACTGTACACATGAACATCACCAGCTGGCCAATATGGAAATTGAATAGGCTCTGTAATTGGAAGTACAGTAGTAGATGGAGAACCTGTACGCTTTCTGCCCAAACATGGCCAGGAGCAGAATGTTGTCCATATCAACTCAGAGTACTGTATAGCGGAAAAATAACACAGAAAGACTCATAGTGCCAATTTTGGGGAAATTATGTTGAGTTTAAAATCCACATAAAGAATTACTAAACTCCACTGACTGTGAATCAGAAGAAATGTGGATTGAAACTACATATATTATCAGGAAATAATCCAAAAATGCAATTCCATTAGTCAAAAGAAAAGAAAGCCCTAGATGGATGACAGAAAAAAACATTTAGAAGTGCCAAAGAGAGACATGAAGATGCAAGGATTGCAGATTCCTTTGAAGGAGAATCTTGTGACAAAGAACCTGCAGCTTTATAAAGTTAAGTAAAAGCTGCTCTCAAAGTGCTTGAAATAAATCATTCGCCAGAAGTAGACGGGATACAGATAGAACTACAGTACAATATTTCAAACTACAAAGACTGAGTCTGTCAAAATCCTAACATATGTGGAAAGCCAAACAATGGCTCACAGGCCATAAATGTTCAGTATAGATTTCAGCACTGAAGAAAAGAGTGCAGAAACCATAGAACCACTGCATTAATTTTCCATACAAGCAAAGTTATGCTCCAAGTGTTGTAACAAAAATTATTTTACATTACATGAAGCAAGAAATACCCAATGTTCAAGTTGGATTCGAAAAAGGAAGAGGCAATAGAGATCATATTGCAAATATACAGTATATTGGTTACTCGAGCATATCAACAAATTTCTGAAGAAGATGAGAGTATTCTTGACTACAGCAAAGCTTTGTGGATCATGAAAAGCTGTGGACTGTTCTAGAGTAGACTCACTGGCTCGGTAGGATTTACATAGGTGTTGATTATTCTGTAATTGATTCAACTGGTACACTCTTAGTTGGGAATAGTAGTTTATTGGTCAGAGTTTTCATAACAATAAAATTTACTAATAGAATAGTTGTGTTTATTTACAACAATAATACAGCAAGTTTTAATGTCCCTAAAACTCATTATAATTGATAAATATATTATCTGTCTCCTGAGAAACCTATACGTGGGATAGGAAGCAACAGTTAGAACTGGATATGGAAACACTGATTGTTTCAAAATTGAGAAAGGAGTACGACAAAGCTGTATATTGTCCCCCTACTTATTTAATTTATATGAAGAATACATCATGCGGAAGGCTGGACTGGAGGAATCCCAAACTAGAATTAAGATTGCCGGAAGAAATATCAACAACCTCCAATATGCAGATGATGGCAGAAAGTGAGGAGGAATTAAGGAACCTTGAAATGAGGGTGAAAGGGGAGAGTGCAAAACAACTATTGTTGGAGTGCCACCACAAGCTAATTCTGAATCTAGACACTCTGGACCAGAGTAGGGTATAATCCCCAAGATGTTGGACTTCAACACCCCAGATTTCTTATCATTATCTGTGCTTGCTAAGTATGTCTAATGTGAGTTGCAGTCCAACAAAACTTACAGATCCACATTTGCTCACCCCAACCCTACACTGTCCAAATATACAGTATGGATGAATATTAAACTCCAAATGCCCTCCTTTCAGCCCAGCCTCAGGAGAAGAAAAAAAAATGAAAAGGAAGTTGCTTTGGACTTTCTTTCCCAAAGCCTACAAAAACCAGAGACCTTACAGAAATCTTGAGCAATTTCATAGGTATCTTAGCAACCATGCAGTCCTGCTCATGGGGAAGGCTTTAGTGAGAAAAATTAGAATCAAGAAAGTCTCATAATACTTCCTTGAAAGAACCTTAGGCTGTAGAGCACACACAAAATTCACTGCAGAGAACAAAATCAGAGAGAAAATTTCTTCCAAGAGACACACTACAGTTGGAGTCTCTGGGATCAATTAAAGGCAGCCTTTCACTGAGGAAGGGCTGGTGCTTTGTCCAGTTAGGGAATTCTAATGCCAGTAATAGTCAAACCAGCAAATAAGTAATTACTTAGCAACTGAAACCACTTTCCTTACAACTCTAATCTTGTATCTTACAAAAGGCATGCCAGTTCCAACCTGATTGGTTAAAATACATTAACTTCTGGATTTTTTCTTTTCTTGTTTTTTTCATGCATTTCTGTTCCGCTGACTTAATGCAAAGTGTTGAAGGACAACACAGCAAACATGTTTTGAAGGACAACACAGCAAACCTTCCACCCCATATACCAACATTAAACACCTGTAAATAGAGAAGACAATAAATACAAAGCCCCCATGATGGTGAAACAGGATACACATACAAATTTAACTTAAATGAGGATGTCTTTGAATGCTTCTTGAAACAAGACAGGCCTGACATACTTCCACCAGGAGCCCATTCCATAAGGAAGGGGCCACCAACAAGAAGGCATGATTTCTGGTGATAGTCTTCTTTGCCTCCCTAGGCATGATAACCCAAAGAAGCAAGGCCTGTGAAGAATGGGTGATACAGGCTGATGTTCTGAGGCTGATGTTCTCATTCTGCCTTTCTATATGTGCTTCTCACATTTAATTCTGTGTTTTCTGTAAGAGACAGAGAGCAGTCAACAGTCACAGCGTATAGTCAGACAGCACTTTGTCCCACAGTTTGGCTTCCTTTGAGAATGGGTTCCATTTTTCGTTGAGCATACAACGTAGGACAATCGTTAACCGGCCCAACCCTTATCCATGTCCATCCATACTTGTTTGGATCCCTGGCAGGGTGACTTTTTTTTTAAAGCACAGGTAGGATCACTCAGTTTTGGTTCAGTTCCAGCATGTTTGAGTGCTGGTTTCAAACCAAAGTTTGCTTAGCTATCCCTTAGTTTGAGCCACTGCAGAATCAAACCACTTATTAATAAATTTAAATTTTCATCCCATTCCCACTGTGGAATGGGAGACAGAAAATAATGCAGAGAGCTCTTGTTTATTATTTTATAATCCTGTGCTGAATTGGTTGATCAGTAAGCCAATGCAGCACTATGCTAGTTACAGATAAATATTGTTTTTCAGCTTTCCCCCATGAGATGGAGGGGGAATTTTGTTATATCTTTTTCCCTTTAAAGTGAAGAACGAGCTAAGTAGGGTTGCTAGAAGTGCGTTATGGTTTCCTGCCCCCAAACCACCCAATCCTTGCACGTATGCACCCACAGAAGCGTTAGGTGCTCCCAGGTCCAGAAAGTTTAGGAACCTTAGTAGAAATTCATCTGACAGAGTTGTTAATGGTAGTGAATAAAATGAAGATACTAAAGCTCTTTCCAAAATAAACATGCTATTCAAACAACAAATTTGTATTTACAGTGAGAATAAATGATACAATTGATTTGGGGCTAATTGCTAAACAGATGGTCTCACACTGAGCCCAGCAGAATGTTTTGCCTCTCTGTATGTCTATTGTCACAGTAATGTCACGGTAAAGCTCTGCTTCAATGCTGGCCTACTGTTAAATTTTTAAATTTGCATTCGAATTACCAATATAAATGATAGATGGGTGATTCATGTGTCTGTGTGTGTGTGTGTGTGAGAGAGAGAGAGAGACAGACAGAGAGACAGAGAGAAAACAGTACTGTGCCCAAATTGTGCCAGTTGTGTCTCCCTCATTTTTCTGAACAGGAATCTGAAGCCTAAAATGGCCAAGCCGTTTATGGCAAGCCGAAAAAGGCCCGCTGTAAGCAGCAGGGATGTTCCCGGCGTGGTCAGGATAGATGTAGTGCTCAGGGACTGAGGCAAGGGTCTCGTTGGGGACGTGTCAGCTCTGTGGCCCCAGGGGCCTCTTACGTGCTGTACCTTGTGGAGGCCTTGCCAGGGAAATACTGTACCGTCCCTCACAGGAGGCGGCAGGAATCTGCCTGTGACATGCCTTCCTGACCGAGGCCTGTCAGTCTCAGCTTGTCCTATCAACCCTTGTTTGTCCCTGTCCCCCCCCCCGCCCGGCTCCAGAGGCACGGGACGTCGGCTGGCATGCCAGCTCTGTTGTCCGGTCCTTCCCGGCGAAAGAGGTCACTTGATTTTCATGGCAACCGTTGCAGGGCCTGAGAGCTGCTGGCAGAAAACTCAAGGTTGGCTCAGACCCCGTCAGCGAGCGGAGGCCTTCCTCTTGCGCAGAGAGAGAGAGAGAGGCCCTGCATTCCCCGACAAATGCCATTGTTTATCTCAGACCCTGTTAAGGGCCCGGCAGCCTTGTGGATTTGCGTGTTGTTGTGCTGCTGTGAGTGACTCACCCAGCATTAAGTAAGCCTGTGCCAGGCTGGAGCCCCTTCTCTATAAATAGTTGACCTTTCCTCCTCTTCAGCCCTGGCTGGGCCAAAATCCAGAGAGGAGCGTGCCTCGCAGGAAAGAGAGCCGGCTCTTGTCTCCACTCTGGTCTGTGCAGAGTTTCCTCTGGAGCTTGGCCCCAACTGTTTCTTTTACAGTGCCAAGGCTCAGCTCTTAAAAATGAAAGGAAAACAGTTATTCTTCTTGTTGTTGTTGTTTTGACTTATATACCACCTCATAGCGCTGGGAACACTAGTCAAAAGGTACCACAATTGCCATAAACTGAGGCAGGCAGCTTGAGAACAGGTTCTCTCTCTCTCAAAGACTGGATTCTCCCATGCAGACGTGTACGGGCTTTAAGATAAGAGCCCTGCTGGATCAGGCCAAAGGCCCATCTAGTCCAGCTTCCTGCATCTCACAGTGGTCCCACCAGAGGCCTCTGGGAGCCCACGAGATAACTAGAGACCTGTCTCCTGATACCCCTTCCCCTGCATCTGGCATTTGGAGGTCCCTTCCTTCCAAGCCTGGAGATTACACATCCCCATCATTGCTTGTAACCTCAGGTGGCGTCGGTGGTCCGTACCGCCTATTTTCATCTTTGGCGGATTGCCCGGCTGCGACCCTATCTCAATGTGGGGGCGCTCACTACCTTGGTTCATGCACTCGTAATCTTGAGATTAGACCACTGTAACGCGCAGCCAGACTCCTTAGCGGAGCAAGAAAATACCATCACATTTCTCCTATTCTGGCCGCTCTG